>NC_134893.1:11057038-11062038 GCF_041734735.1 Babylonia areolata | reverse complement strand
GGCATCTGTTTGGCAGATGTAGTGTAGCCTATATGGATTTGTCCGAACGCAGTGACGCCTCCTTGAGCTACTGAAACTGAAACTGAAACTAATCACCTGCGGAGTCTGTTACACTTATTCCTACTGGCAACTGACTCCCCCTCAGTCGTGTCAGTCAGTTCAAATCACGTAGCGGAAATGAACTGCGTTAAAAAAAAAAAAAAAAAAAAAAAATAAATAAAAGGATATCGGAGATAATTAAATCAGACACATTAAGAACCAAGAGGCTCTCATTGACACAAACAAAGAACCTGGTCTGACCTTCAGGGCGAACGCCAACAGATCGTAAATCTTTCCCACGCTACAAGAAGACTGAAAGTCTATCACAGAAGAAGGGTGCGAAGCCCCGTTCCAATAACCCCCCCCCCCACCCCCACCCCCAGGATGTTTTGCTTCCTTCCCAGCCTCTGAAGCTAAATTTAAACGTTGCCTTGTCTTCCTTTTGAACTCTCCTTCGACTTACGTTATTTTGTTCTGCAGCAAGGGCTTTTACATTTCCTCAAAAGTTGAAGGTGGTTGAACAGAAACCCCCATCTGAAGTGGAATGGTGGTCCAGAGGATCCCACAGGAAGCACAAAATCCCGGCTGTCTCTGGTTCTAGCCACAAACACAGGTCATTTCCGCTTCACCCACCCCATCCTCCCTCAACTGGACCTTGCGTTGTGGTCTGGGTTTTCCTTTCAATGAGACAGTAAATGGAGGTTCAGCGTGCAGCACCCCACTACAAACAGTCCCTAAGCGAGAACAGAGGGGTTTCTGGCCAAGCCCTCCACTTCACATTGCTGGGTAATCACAGATAGGGGTAAAACGTGCTAACCACTGTTCCTGGGTTGAGATCACACCACGTAAACAGAAGCAGATGAAATTGATTTCAACTGTTGTGCCCGGTCACAATCTTAGAAATGGTCTGAATTACACAACATAAAGCAGAAAACACTATCAAACCCCTTGAAGTCGAGGGGTGGGGTGGGTGGGGGTGCGGGTTGGGGGCAAAGGGCGGAGGGGGAATGATGAGCACGTGTGACTAAGAATCGGCTAGACCTTGTTGAGTCCTAGCTGACGAGTTTTCATCACATTTCTCTGATGAGACTTTTAGGAAATTGGATGTACAGGAAGTCTGGACTGGGAAAAGGAAAACACGGGCAGAGGAAACACACTTGAGATCCGTTAAGAAAATACAGTAGTTGTACCATGTATTTCGAAAAAAAAAGTTTACTGGAGAAAAAAAAGTTGGTCTGCGTTTTCACGAAGGTGAATCTGTGTCTGTGTGTGTGTGTGGGGGTGGGGGGGTGGGGGGGGGGAGGTGTGTGTGTATGTGTGTGTGTGTGTGGATTTGGGGTGGGGGTGTGGGTGTTGGGGGGATTGTGCTGTGATGTGAGGGGCGTGAGTGCTGCATGACGTAACTGTTGGCCAGGGGGACATTCTGCAAAATACTCAGACGGAATGGGCACGTCCTCAAAAGCTTGGTCACACAGATTCTTAAGAACCCCAAAATGCCCTCTTCAAAAGATGAAGGAAAAGTTGGGGCTTTTTAAAGTCCGCAGAAAACAACATTACAACTTCATAATTGTGATAAGAACCTACGTCTGCTGTTGATCCTTGACAATGTCCTCAGACAGAATACAATCAATGGAATCTGAAGTTGAAAGCGAATGGCCCCGTTGAGGTGGTTTTACAATTACTCCTGTGTCCTTTTTGTAGTTGTTTGAACGTCAAACGTCGGGGAAAGACACCCTGTCATACCGAAAACGTTTTCTTGCCATTCTAGGAGAATGCGGCGGTTCACAGGACACGCACATTCCGTTCAAAAAACAACACATAACAACACGCTTTCGGAAAGGAACGGCTGGACACATGATCATGAAATGCCAGGCCATGAAATTGAGCAAGTAATAATTAATAGAATCTGCCATTAAGGTTTCTCCCCCCCCCCACCCCCAACCCCTTTTTAAATCACTCATTTGACGGTTGTCACGCAAGGTAAAAACGGAAATACATGCGGCTGCCATTCACTGGGAAGAAGAAGACGACGACGACGAAGAAGAAGAAGTCTGCTGTTGCCTGCAGTGAGACGCAGGCAGGTCTCAGTTAAAAACGGAAACGGGGAAGGATGTCCTTTACTAAGAAAAATCAACAGAAAAAAAAAAAAAAATCCAATATCAAATCAAAGAACTGAATACCGCAATTCGTAAACACCGCAGAGACAGCGGTGGCCCAGTGGCACAATGCACGACAAGGAAGCCAGTGTCCACACGTTCCATTCCAGCACGGACTAGAATTTTTTTTTTTTAATTCCCACCCTTCAGTGGGACTTTGACTGGTGGTCTGGGTGCTAGTCTTTCAGACGAGTCGATAAACAGAGTTTCCATGTGCAGCATGTTCTTAGTCCACGTGAAAGAACCAACGGTAAAAAGACAGATATTACTGCCAAACGTTTGTAAAAAATCTTTTTACTATCGGAAACATTCGTTCTTGTTTTCCTTCTTTTCAGTCATAAATATTGATTACCTAAGCGCACTTATAATTACACGCGTTTGTTTCATTAAGAGTGAGTAACACTTCTTGTTGTTGTTTTTTCTTCTTTATTGTAGCTTGGTATATGTTTATCATTGCATGTTCAACCACGTATTAACCGTTGGACAAAAATAAAATACGTTCGTATCTGATTGTCACATTAAAAGGTATTGACAGCTTTCAGCTGTAAGGATTAAGTGCAAACCTGAAGGTAGATCAGTCAACTCCTTTCTGTTTCTCATGATAAATGGGTGGACGCTCATTTTAACCAAGAAGGATCTGGTAGATCCCCCAAACCCCTCCCCCACCCCTCACCAGTTTGGTAATAATGTTCATGTTGCTAAAACAAATACATACGATTTCAGCCTGCAGTCCGCAAAGACCCTAGCTCTGAACAACTTGACATTGAAGGCGTTAGTCAATATGTCACTCCAATGTCTGCAGTTTATATCTACCTGTCTATGTTATGTTATGTATGTATGTATGTATGTATGTAAGTATGTATGTATGTGTGTGTGTGTATATATATGTATGTATGTGTGTGTGTGTGTGTGTGTGTGTGTATGTATGTATGTATGTATGTATGTATGTGTGTGTGTGTATGTATGTATGTATGTCTCTCATTCTCTTGAAATTATATGTATGTATGCATATTTATACGGAAATTATATATATATATGTATGTATATATACGGTAAAACAACAACAACACATAACAACACGCTTTCGGAAAGGAACGGCTGGATAGATGATCATGAAATGCCAGGACATGAAATTATAAGTGTAGTCTGTGACCAGGCTGCCGGATGGCAGCGAAAATTCAGATTTTATTTTTTTTTAATTTAACAAAATAAGTGTTGGATTTCAACTTTGTTTTATTATATATATATATATATATATATACACGTGTGTGTGTGTGTGTGTGTGTGTGTGTGTGTGTGTGTGTTACATATGCACATAGATTGAATAACAAAGTGTGTGATATTTGTTCGTTTGGGATTTATGTTATTGTCGGTGACGTTACCAGGAACCCAGAAACCTAGGCTCGGGCGGACAACATTTCAATCCATCGTTGTTGTTTTTGTTGCTGGTGGTGGTGTGTGTGTGTGTTTTTTTTTTTTTTTTTTTTTTTTTTTTTTTTTTTTTGCACATCATTATACCTTTCATAAAGTTTAACGAGAAATAGATGATTTATGATTCGGTTGTCCGTGGCTTCTATAGCAGATAAGAACTCAAGTGAAGATCACAAAATCTTTGAGCTGAGACGAAAAACCACGTTTGAAGCCGGTACCAGAGCAGTGGACTCAGCCTTATGGATGGCAATGTCAGGCAGCAGCAGCACTACGAAGAAAAAGGAAGCTTGTAATAGTTGTGCAGGACCCAGTAAGAAGCCAGTCCTTCGCCCGACTGCAATCCATTATTAAAGATTTCTGTGGAAGACCGGAAGGTCTGTTACAGTTCGGAAAAGAAGACTTCATAGGTAAGAGACTGACGCAGTCGTTTTTTTATGAGCAGCAAGGTCGATACCACGTAGAGGGGACTGGAATGTTCATGGTGGTTCTTTTTCTAGGAATTTCGGACAGGAAAATCGAAAAAAAAAAAAAAAAAAAAAAAAAAGAAAGAAAAGAGAACCAACCTCAATGCCCGTGGCTAGTAATCAGATAGAACACGAATTCCTTGAGGTGACATACTTTGCTGACTTTGTTGAACTTTGTCCATTATATAAGCATTGGGATTAGGATTTTCAAGTTCATAATACATTTTGTGACGAACGGTTCTGCGTTAGTCTAAGATTTCTTAGGTCAAAATGTAAGTTCATCATTTTTTTTTTTTTTGTATTTGTATTTCTTTTTATCACAACATATTTCTCTGTGTGAAATTCGGGCTGCTCTCCCCAAGGAGAGCGCGTCGCTACACTACAGCGCCACCCATTTTTTGTATTTTTTCCTGCGTGCAGTTTTATTTGTTTTTCCTATCGAAGTGGATTTTCCTTCAGAATTTTGCCAAGAACAGCCCTTTTGAGCCGTGGGTTCTTTTACGTGCGCTAAGTGCATGCTGCACACGGGACCTCGGTTTATCATCTCATCCGAATGACTCGCGCCCAGACCAGCACTCAAGGTCTAGTGGAAGGGGAGAAAATATCGGCGGCTGAGCCGTGATTCAAACCAGCGCGCTCAGATTCTCTCGCTTCCTAGGCGGTTACCTCTAGGCCATCACTCCACTTATATTCAGATTTAGTCGAAAAGGGTCTCATGATAAAGCTGATAGGGAAAAGCATTCTTTTAACTTCTTTATGATTCATGGGGCTATGACAATAGAACACAGACAGTTTAAGTCGACAAATGTATTAGAATAGCACATTAACCCTTTCACCGCCAAGCTCGCATTTATGCACAGGCGTGGTAGAGGACCCATGTCACTGAAAAGGTGACCATGCATTGGTCTGT
>NC_134893.1:11049538-11052038 GCF_041734735.1 Babylonia areolata | reverse complement strand
TATTCGAGTCACGATGCATTACTGAGCTCCTAGAGGTCGGGGTGGGGGGGTGGGGGGGGGGGGGGGTAGGGGTAAGGTCCACTAGCAGAGTCTTCAATCTTCGAAACAATTCTCGTTTGACTGTCTACTATAGAGTGTGAAGACTGGATTGTCATCTTCCAAAGAAGGTCACAGCCCAGTGGTTTAATGTGAGAGAGAATGACTGAATTTGAATGAACTATTTTAGTTGAGGGGGAAATATAGTAATAAGCACTTTGGGTTTGTTTTCATCTTGCCTTAACAAAAATAAGGGGGAATATTATTACAAACATGGAATATAATGAATTTGAATGAACTATTTATTTGAAGGTGAAATATAGTAATACACACTTTGGGTTTGTTTTCATCTTGCCTTAACAAAAATAAGGGGGAATATTATTACAAACATGTAATCTAAAAAGCATAACAGAACAAACAAAAAAAAATTCCAAAGCATGTCAAAAAGCGTACAGATACATGGATATATATTAACTACAACACACGCACATGCAACACACACACACACACGCACACTCACACACATACACGCACATGCAAACCACACACACACATGTACACACACACACACACACACACACAACGAACGAGAGAGAGAGAGAGAGAGAGAGAGAGAGAGAGGAGGTGGGGGGAAGAGAAAGAGACAAAGACAGAGAGAGAGAGTGGGGAGGCTTCTTGTTTCTTCCCTCCTCTCGGAGCCGCCAGTGTTTAAACCAAAGCAAAAAAAAAAAAAAAAAAAAAAAAAAAAAATAAATAAAAAAAAGAATAAATAAACAAACAAATAATAATAATAATAATAATAATAATAATAATAATAATAATAATAATAATAATAATAACATAACATTCGTTTTTAGGCAGCGTCCCAAATGCAAATATCTTCCCATCCGGCAAAGTGGGCTTTAAAAAAATATTTTTTTTAACCACCGCCATTGTTCAGGGACTGTTCTGATGTAAAGCCAGTAAGAACGTTTAATCCCACAGGAAGAGAGACAGATTCATGATCATGATATTCATCATCCTGCAGCGTTGCCACCCTTCTGCAGTCGACCGCTCCAGACTGCAAGAAATGGGTCCTGAAATCGCTGAAACACGCACACTCAGAACCTGTATTCGTACTGCCAGAACTTCACACACGAAGCACGTTTGACCTACTTTACTTCCACAGTTCACAAGTGGACTCTAAATTGTATGCAGGACACGTTAATCAACCCTGTCACACCGCCTCAAAAAGAAGACCATGGGGTTAATGAGACAAGAAGCCAATGCTCAGTCTTCCTTCTCGCTCCATTGTGGAGTGATGGCCTAGTATATAGGTAACGCGTCCGCCTAGGAAGCGAGAGAATCTGAGCGCGCTGGTTCGAATCACAGCTCAGCCGCCGATATTTTCTCCCCCTCCACTAGACCTTGATTGCTGGTCTGGACGCTAGTCATTCGGATGAGACGATAAACCGAGGTCCCGTGTGCAGCATGCACTTAGCGCACGTAAAAGAACCCACGGCAACAAAGGGGTTGTTCTTGGCAAAATTCTGTAGAAAAATCCACTTCGATAGGAAAAGCAAATAAAACTGCACTCAGGAAAAAATACAAAAGAAAGAAAAAAAAAAAAAAGGGTGGCGCTGTAGTGTAGCGACGCGCTCTCCCTGGGGAGAGCAGCTCGAATTTCACACAGAGAAATCTGTTGTGATAAAAAGAAATACAAATACAAATTGTCTCCCTTTGATCCGGCTCGTAGCACCGCATCCATCATGCGAATCTTACCTCTGTTTGAAATGTAAGCATGCAGCATACCAGCTTGCCTTGCCGTTTCTTTCCAATACAAGCTCTAGAATCTTATCGAAGTAATTCTTCTCCTTCTCTTCTGTCCTTCTTATCAAAAAAAAAAAAAAAAAAAAAAAATGTCCGCTGGTTAACGAAAAAGGAAATCAAGACGTTGCAGAGGTTTACAGAAAATACTGCATTGTGATATACTCTTAGGCACGTTGGGATGAAATATCTATATAGCAGTATTCGCATTCGAAATGTGTTTTCATTTTACGAAGCATTTCAACAGAACTGGTAGCAATGATAGACAAGTGATGTTCCTTCGCCTAAGGTGTGTAAGGATTGCTTTTCTATGATATGAAATGTGAGCTTTGTCGTCTTCATCGACACAACTGTTCGCAAACTTGATGTGGACTGATTAGAAGGAAGACACGGAGTCTGCAGTCTGTATTGCTGTGTCACACGTCTATTATTCTTAGACGCACGTTAACTCTCTCCATACGAACGGCGAAAGAGACGACGTTAACAGCGCTTCATCCCAATTACCATCATCAAAATATTGCAAGTGGAACGCTCTTATACTGAAGAGGTGAATGTTGACAAAGAATACCACAGTTCTGACGACGGAAGCTAAAGGTTGGGTCATTCAGACACCCACTGGACATCCGAGGGGTCTGCGTAGAGGAGAAGAGAGGACTGG
>NC_134893.1:11032038-11042038 GCF_041734735.1 Babylonia areolata | reverse complement strand
TTAAAGCCTCGAAATGACGATCGCATTCAAAGGATCCATAATTTAATGAACACGTATGACAGAATATATAACAATACAAGAAAGTAAAAGAGGAATGAACGTCACTTTGATCAGTGACTTATTGGTCATCGTCTTGTTCCGTCTTCCGCGCTAGATGGTTTAAGCGGCACACGCGCACTCGTTATCTAAAAAAAAACAAAACACAACATTTTATGTTAGTTTTTGTGAGTTGCTTGTCTTTACAAAAGACCATTTTTCATCTAGCGGTTAAGAAAACCACGCTTCGTCCTTATTTTATTTATTTTTTTTCTTCTTCTTATATTTTTGGAGGGTGAGGGGGGTGTAGGGAGACTGGCAAGAGGGGGGGGGGGGGGCGGTGGGAAGAAGAGGAAGGGGGCATTCCTCGTAAAATTCGACTTTGTAGAGGACTTGAAACGCAAAGCTCCCATTGACTCAAAACGATCTCTCTCTCTCTCTCTCCCCCCCACCCTCTCCTCTCTCCTCTCCACCTCCACCCCTCCCCCCTCCCCTTTGCGGTGATCAATAATCTGGAGATTATATGGATGGATCTTTTAATTCACAATCGACAGATTTCGCCGGAGGGATGGATTTCCTGTAGGGGTGATTTCTGGCACGGACAGAAAAATCTCTGGCCTTATGGAAAATCGTTCTGGAAGATGGGCGCTAATTCTGCGTTCCTTCGGTCATATCTTTTGTGAAGACTGTGATTCATAAGGCTATGTAACGGCCGATCCCGCATCTGTTGTCTGTTTTATGTGTTTATTTCCTGGCATAGAAGATATTTTTTCATGGGGGGTTTATTTTCTTCCATAAAAAGAAACATCCTCGTCATCTTTTTTTTTTCTCTCTCTCTCTCTCTTTTTTTTTTTTTTTCTCATCGGAGGCTGCAGCTTCCACATCACTCGTTTCTACGGGGGAAATTTTATGAGAGTGACGGGCTTTTTTTTATATTTATTTTATTAATTTTTTTACTCTGCTATTAAGGCAGACAAACTCCGTTTTCAGGGCCATGAAAAGTTATGTTCCTGGCATTTTCCCCCCCTTAAATATATTCAATCAGGGCTTAGAGACGAGGGGAGTTGACAGACAGACAAAGACAAAGGGGGAAAGATTACTAAATATACGAGTTTAACATCTCCAGGTTATAAACACATTCACACAAACACAAAAATACGCACAAAACGATTTCGAGAAAGGAGAGAGAGAGAGAGAGAGAGAGAGAGAGAGAGAGAGAGAGAGAGAGAGAGAGAGAGAGAGAGAGAGAGAGAGAGAGAGAGAGAGAGAGAGAGAGAGAGAGAGAGAGAGAGAGAGAGAGAGAACTCATGTTAAAAAGCCTTTCTGGCATAGGGTACACAATTTCATCCACATTGTCAAACAAAAATACAAGAGTGAGAATGGATGAATGACTGAGAGATAGACAGACAGACAGACAGACAGACAGGGATAGATAGATAGACAGACAGACATACAGACAGACAGATAGATAGGCGAGAGTCCAAGAGATGGGCGCAGAGGGCGGTGGAGGCAGAGAGAGAGAGAGAGAGAGAGAGAGAGAGAGAGAGAGAGAGAGAGAGAGAGAGAGAGAGAGAAAGAGAGAGAAGAAGAGAGAGAGAGAAAGAAACAAAGAGGGAGAGAGAAAGAGAGAGAGAGGGAGAGAGAGAGGGAGAGAGAGAGAGAGAGAGAGAGAAAGAGAGAGAAAGAGAGTAGACAGACACACATGTGGAGATACGCTCCCCCCCCCCCCCCCCCATCCCTCACCTCCTCCCGCCACCCACCCTACGCACACACATACATACACAGAGGGCAATCCAGCTTCTGCATTGTCATAAACCAAACATTCTCCAGACTTGACAGACTTGACAGACAAAAAATGCCGGAGGAAAACAGACTCTCTCCTAACTAACGAACGGCCCTTCCTCCTCCCACCAACCCCCCCACCCACCCACCGACCCCTGCCCCCCCCCCGTCCAGCACCCCTACCTCTCCGCTCCCCCCCCACCTTCTATACCACACACACCACTTCTTTCCTTCCCCACAGTCATCCGATTCCCAGAGACTTTGAATCAGTAAAGGTCATGACGCTAATTACGGGGATCATGATGGTAGCGCGGGGCTGTGTCTGATGGCAATTTCATTCTTGGCTTGCATTTTTTTTTTTTTTTTTTTTTTTTTGGTGTGTGTGTCATCATTTCTTATCATTTCTTGAATCGGAAGAATGCACGGCGTCCTCGTGTGCGTGTGTGTGTGTGTGTGTGTGTGTGTGTGTGTGTGTGTGTGTGTGTGTGTGTGTGTGTGTGTGTGTGTGTGTGTGTGTGTGTGTGTGTGAGTGTGTGCATGCATGCATGCATAAAGTATAATATCTATGTACGCATGTACGAACTTATACCCTTCCTATTTCGAATTTAACCCTTCAAATAGCTTCGGCAAATCTTTGGACTGTGATCTGTCTTCCTCCGTTTACTGGGAAACAGCAGTTAATTCCAAGTGGTGTATGCTGATCGAGTACCATGGGAGAAAGGCTCACTGTCAATGCCGAGACAAACTGACGTGTCCGTAAGGGACGGAACTCGAGCGCCCAGTTGTTGTCTTTCAGAGAGTTCAGTCCCCTCACACAAGTGACCTTGGCATTGTTTTGTGAACGCATCTTTGTTTTGGTTGTTTGTTTGTTTGTTTTATGGGTTTTTTTAATTTTTAATTTTAATTTTTATAACTGTACCATCTTCTCTTAGTGTCTTCACTGGACGTTCCAAAAAACACATAATTTATTTTAGTGTCTGTGTGGACGGGTGCAATTGCCGAGTGGTTAAAGCGTTGGACTTTCAATTTATGGGTACCGGGTTCGAACCTCGGCAACGGTGCCTGGTGGGTAAAGGATGGAGATTTTTCTCCCAGGTCAACATATGGGCAGACCTGCTAGTGCCTGAACCTCCCTTGTGTGTATACGCAAGCAGAAGATCACACATTAAAGATCATGTAATCCATGTCAGCGTTCGGTGGGTGGGGTAAAAACGGTCACACACGTGAAAACCCACTCGTGTTCATTCGAGTGAACGTGGGAGTTGCAGCCCATGAACGAAGAAGAAGAAATGTATATATATATATATATAATATTATATGTGCGTGCAAAAGCGTGTGTCTGCATTCGTTTGTTCGTGCGGGTACGTGTGTGTCAGTGCGAGTGCGTGCGTGCATGTTCGTGTGTGTGTGTGTGTGTGTGTGTGTGTGTGTGTGTGTGTGTGTGAGAGAGAGAGAGAGAGAGAGAGAGAGAGAGAGAGAGAGAGAGAGAGAGAGAGAGAGGAGCGAGGGAGGGAGGGAGAGAGGGAGAGAGAGAATCCGCGCGCTGATGACCTGTGGCATTTCAGGTGCAGGAAATGATCCCTGCATCGTGTCAACAGAATACTCGGGTGTCCTGCTGTCTGTCTGTCTGTCTGTCTGTTAGTCTTTCTTTTTTCCTTTCTTTTCTTTAGACTCCCCCTGCCCCCCCTTTTTTTTCTAAAACTGTGTCCCCTCCATTTCTCCCTACTCTTTCCTCTAAAGTGTCAGAGAAATATAATGAATACAAACAAATGAATGAAACAGATCGCAAGGACATAGCCACCATTGAAATATTTCCCCCATCAATGAATAAAGCAATAATCTATCACACACACACACACACACACCACCCCCACCCCCACCCCCCCCACACACACATGAAAACACACACACACACACACACACACACACACACACAAACACACTGTTTCTGGAAAACAATAGTGATGCATCAGATATTGTTTTCCAGACACAACGAATGTGTCCTTTGAATCATATTCAGGTCTCTGTCCGCGAACACACACACACACACACACACACACACTATACATACATACATACATACACACGTGCGTGCCAGTGCGCACATTCGAAGAAGACAGCATGCTTTTTTATGTGGTGTATGCGTGTGACTTTCCGCTGGTCTGACTGATAGTCCCTGTGGCAACTTGTCCGTTTCACCTTTACAGTTCCCTGTCAGTTTCACCTTACAATACTGGTTTTCAAGACACCCCCCCCCCCCCCGGACCCCCGCCCCCCAATCCATCAAACCCCCACCATCCCTTATCATTTCCCCTCTCTCTTCAGTCACCTATCTCTTCCATCTCCCTCCCTCCTATCTCGCTACTAACGCGCGCCTGTGTGTGTGTGTGTGTGTGTGTGTGTGTGTGTGTGTGTGTGTCGCAAAATATGCAGCAAACAGGTCGAAATGAAGAAAATGAATATGCTTACCAGTCGTATAAAAGTTCTTGTTGCAAATAAATAAATGGACATAATCTATAAATCGATCAATCAGTCAGTCAATTACGTTTCCCCCCTCAACATAATCTTGATGAATAACCATGAGCAGAAGGACAAGTGAAAGATTTTGAAACACACATTAAAACCCTTCAATCGTCTGAAATCACTTTGTGTGAACACACCTAAAATTAATGACCGTTCAAACGAAGACGTAATTAAAAAAAAACAACAACAACACAAAAACACCGCATTTGGACTGGTTCCAGAAAAGCGACTTGTTAGCCAATCAAAGAATAAGTGTAATATCGCTAAATATACATCACTCTGACAGCCTCGAATACCTGTCAAATCGACTCATCTATTAGCGAAATCAGAGCTCAGACAATGTGAAAGAACAAAGAAGAAGAAGAAAAGAAGAAGATAGAATTAAAAAAAAAAAAAAAAAAATCTCGAAGACATCAGTGTTCTGGGTCGAAAATATTGACTACCTGACAGACAGATTAATCTTCTCTCAACTATCCTTTAGATTTCAAATGTCAGCTCCCGGCTGTTCAGGGTGATCTGAATTATTTTGCCGACTTGATGATTAGTTCAGTCACTGACGTTTTATTAGTTAACATCTCAGAAAGGAGTTTGACTGAAAATATACCTGACAAATCTTTTGATATTTCCATTGTGTAACAAAAGCAAAATTGTAACTGTGTTGAACTATTCTACACATACAGAACTACATTTTCCATTGTTTAAGAAAAAAAGAAAAGAAAAGTAAATTGCATCATTAACAAAGCTACCAAAACTTATGACCAGCTAGAATGTGTAAGGCAATATTTAACAATCACAAACACGTTACGGGTATGATTACTAAACATAGATTTGGAATATGATTACATATACAAAACATGAGTTTCATGTGTGATATATAAACTAAGAAAACTTAGTTTTATGAGAGAAAGAGAGACAGAGAGACAGAGAGACAGAGAGAGATAGATGCTTAACCCTTTCACCGCCGGTCAATTTAGAGTGCAAAATTCCCTTGTGCTATAAACACAGAAATATGGTGTCTTAGAATAGCTGGTGATTCCCCAGGTGATGTGTAGAAACTATGGCCTATCCTACCACCGAACATAAAGAGCAGTAGGTTCACCGATAACTGACCCATGATCTGGTCACCCTTCAGTGACATGGTCCTCTACCTAGCTGCTGCATAAATGCGAATTTGGCAGTGAAAAGGTTAACACAGGCTCAAACGACAGTCCATTTCACGGATGCATCTTAAGAAGTGTTCTTTTTTTGTTGGTGATTTTGTTGTTGTTGTTGTTGTCCAGCTGTCTGTTTCTGTCCAGCCTGACTAACATTGGAAGATAATGATGACAGGATGTTAAGCCTTGTCACTTTGCTCCAAACCTGAAATGGATAGTCATTATCCTCATTCATGCTATAATTTGGAAAACAAACAAAACATATCCCACATACTATTGCCTTCAATACCCCACTCTCGTTGGTGGAATGTGGTGGCGGTCTCCACTCTGGAGGGGACGCTCACTCAGCCTGGCTCGGCAACAGGAACGATATCATCAGTAGGGGGTTCAGTATAGAGTGGTGTTCTACGTATGTTGAATGAGATCGGTCACTACTTAACAGCACTGAACTGACTCTGAAGCAGTGCCGGGTCTTATCAGGATGAGCGTGTGCTGGAACCGAACAGGTTAGCGAATGCATATTTTTCTTTTAATGTAAGAAAATGTTATCTTTTCGAAGACATCAACATGGACGAATGCCTAGATTCTTTCATGGGTAGCACAACCATTTGTGTGTGTAATATAATTGCAGTTTCATCTCTCGCGCTCTCATCACACATAACTCAGCAATGACACTGACTCACCTCACTGTGAATGATCTCTTATAATGAAGTGGCGTTCGCGAAATCTGCAGAAGAAAAATCACACCCCAGTGACACCCCAAAAGCTGCCCATAAAAAGTGATATGAAGAACTTGTGAAGGAAATAAGAAGGTGGATCATATTGTTAAAAAAAAAAAAAAAAAAAATCCGCAACAGCTACTAAAACGTTATCATAAACAATGAAGAACTGAGCAATGCACCTTCCTATGTTCGGGGATAAAACGGATGCAAAACAACAACTGATACACAGTAGGTTCAGTTGTGTCAGAACCTAGCATTGTCAAGGCAACGAGCACAGACACAGGGGAGGACCGGGGGGGTAACAGTCCTTACCTGAATCTACGAAACAAATGCTATCTACGACTGGTTGACAAAACAAAAAATTAATTACGATACAGAACACAGGGGAAAACAACTGCTGCATGACTGAAACAGCTCTTCTGTAACTGAAAAAAAACCACAATAACAATAAAACTTTCTTTGAACGTTTGTTTGCGTTTCTGTGTTTTTGAACGGACAGTTCAAAACAACTTTATAAAAAATGCTTTATATTAACATAAGAAAATAGAGAAGACGGGTGTGGGTGGAAAAAAGATTTATACACTCGAAAGACAATTATATATATATATATATATATATATATTGTTCGCATGAACGACAGAAAGAATCTGTTTCTGAAGTATTTATCGTCATTCCGTGACAATAATTCTAACAGTAAGTGCCACTCAGATAAAGAAGGTCTATGTACCGCATAGACAGTGAAGTCCAATGTCTACTGTTGTTCCAAACGAGGTCTTGGACAAAAGTAGCAGCGGTAAATCTCACAGAAAGAGGAAGCAGGGAAACACAGACTGGCATTCAGACTGCATACCGTGACCATGGAAACCCAAAAGACATTGATTAAAAGAGTCGATAAAGAATAACGAGCCTCCACTGTTCGAACTCGTTGATTTCATTTTCTTTTACTAAATACAGAAAAACACATCCACACATGCTCACACAGACAGACACAGAAACAGAGAGAGAGAGAGGGAATGAATGAATGAATAAATGTTATTTCTGAGGGTAATAGAATGAGCAACAATGCTTTTTCTTCATCCAGCCCCCGAAAGGAGAAAACTGGAGAAAAATACAAACAATTAAATTGCAAATAACATCACATAACACTACACGAGAAAGGAAGAAAAAAAATCAAAGCATCACATCCATTACAAATCATAGAAAGGACTACATGGACATTCTACACATGAATGCAAAGAGAGAGAGAGAGAGAGAGAGAGACAGACAGACAGACAGACAGAGACAGAGGGACAGAGACAGAGGGACAGAGAGACACACAGAGGCCCATTAAAAAAACAACAAACTTATGCATATGCAACACACGGCAATCAGACAAACATAAAAAAAAGTGATAAACTGAATCCACTAAAATAAACATTCAACAATAGGTCACGATATGATCTGCACACGAAGAGCCAAAACAGGCAGACAGACAACATACGATCTTGAAGAAAACAGAGCTCAGAATATAAGCATCACAAAAGAGACAGGGAAAAAAAAGTACATACTGAGATAACACCCCTCGCAACCGTCTCAAAAGTTTCAGAAATAGTGTCTTCGATTTTTTTTTTTTTTCAAACAGACCTTCTGATCCCAAGCAGAAGATTGCGCCACAGGGCAAGACACCAACGACGTCCATCAGCTGAACAGAGATGCTTCTTTGTGAACGTCAGCCCCTCAAAGTAGCAGGAAGAAACCCCCGGTGAGAGGGGAAGAGACGTTTGACAAATATCGAGAGGCCTGTTCGCGTGAATGCTTTGATGGATAGGTCTTGGTACTCAAGACGAACGGCAAATTCCCTCTCAGCTCCCACACTACGTTAGACAGCTCCACACTACGTTAGACAGCTCCACACTACGTTAGACAGCTCCACACTATGTTAGACAGCTCAACACTATGTTAGATAGCTCAACACTACGTAAAACAGCTCCACACTACGTTAGACAGTTCAACACTACGTTAGACAGCTCAACACTACGTTAGACAGCTCAACACTATGTTAGACACTACGTTAGACAGCTCCACACTACGTAAGACAGCTCCACACTACGTTAGACAGTTCAACACTACGTTAGACAGCTCAACACTATGTTAGATAGCTCAACACTACGTAAAACAGCTCCACAGTACGTTAGACAGTTCAACACTACGTTAGACAGCTCAACACTATGTTAGACACTACGTTAGACAGCTCCACACTACGTAAGACAGCTCCACACTATACGGTAGACAGCTCCACACTACGTTAGACAGCTCCACACTATATGTTAGACAGCTCCACACTATGTTAGACAGCTCAACGCTACGGTAGACAGACAAAAAAAAAGCAGATAGAAAATAAAAAAATCAAACTGAGAGAAGACATCAAATAAATACAAATTACGTCATTTTCTGTCGTCCATTGCCTTTCTAACGCATCCGTGTATGTAGACTTTGGAATCAAGCCTCACTTAAAAAAAATAAAAGCAGTACAAGGATGCGTTCATTTTCAGTAGCTGGGTGAGCACAGATGATTAAACAGCTAATTAATTACGCCCGCCCCCTACCCTACCATTCGAGACAGTGAAAAGCCCTTATATTGTGCACAGTCAATTTCATAACTCCAGAGAGAAAAATTCTTTTATTTGCTAGCATAAATCCCCCCCCCCCCCCCTCCACCTCCCTCCTTCCCAACCCCTTCCTTTCCCCGTCTGTCTGGTTCAAGACGCCGATTTTGTTTGGTGGCGACTGTTTATAGTTACCCCACCGAATGTAAAGTAAACTAAACCAAAAGCAACAGCATTAGCAGCAGCAATGTCAACAGAAACAACTAACAGTAAAAACAACAACAACAACAACAAACAAGCAAAAACAACAAGCAAGAACAACAACGAAAAGTGAAACGAGAATTAAAAAAAAAATCATCGACATAATGAGTAAACCCGCAAAACAAGACGGAAAAACGATATCTATGCAAACAAGGGAAAGGAGAAGGGCGCGGCAGAGTTATCTGCCGCAAACAAGGGAATCCAGCTGTCAGCGGCACGGACTGCACGTGCGTGCATCGGTCCAGCTCCACCAGATACCGCTGACATCTCGCAGACCTAGAGAACATGACGACACATCCTGTTGACAGATTTTCGTCACATCCGCTCAGAGATGGGCAAGCTTGTTCGTCGAATCTTTTTTTTTTTTTTTCTTCTTCTTCCCTTTTCCTCCATAATCTTTGTTTTTTTCGTATCATTTTCTTCCTTTCGTTCTCTATCCTTTTCGGTTCGATTAGCCCTTGGACGAAGGGATGACCGCACGTCTGATGTCTTCGTCAACTAGCTTAACACAAAACTGTCCTGCAAACTGTTACAGAAAAAAGTGAAATTCAGTCTGGTGGCATCTCTTTTAAAATATCTTTTTTCTTCTTAAAAAAAAAGAAGAAGACAGTTTAAGGCTTTCGAAGAATTTGAATACTATTTTGTTACCAGTTTTCGTTGGCAAATTAGCAGTAGCAGATTCAAAACTGTAGCAAGTAAGTGGAAAAAAAAATCGAAACAAACGTGATGTATGAAAAGATAGTGACTAATTCAAAAGGAAATCATCACAGTGTGGCTACCTTACAAAAAAGAAAAACAAATTACGAAAAAAGTAAACATCAACATGAAACAAAACAAAACAAAAAAACAACCTCCCTCCCACCCCCAACAAAAAACCAAAAACCAAAACAAAACAAAACAAAACAACAACAAACCAACAAAACCAACCAATAAACAA
>NC_134893.1:11024538-11029538 GCF_041734735.1 Babylonia areolata | reverse complement strand
ACAGGGGGGTGCAGGGGAAGTTACAGTGTCGTTTTATCCAATCATTTGAAAAAGTAAAACAAAACAGAACAAAAACAAAAACTAACGCACCTAATGTTACAAAGGTTATATCAATAAACAACAGCCAACAAAATTGCACACACACAAAAAAATAACAACATCATCATCATTAGATTGACCATCCAAATACTAATTCTATCTGCTTCTAATTTTAACCCTCAAAGAAATCATTTTGGAAACCATTAATGTTTGTATATATTATGAATTAACGGGCATTTTGATCATTTATTTTCTTTTTCCGTGTATCTACTGCCTCTGAGACGTATTTTGCAAGTGAGAGGATAATATTTTCGTCATTTGATGTTAAGACACTGACCAGGTCTTTCCTCTTTGCTGCAGCTGTTTTAAAGAGTGTACAGTTTTCCCGAACCTCCTCGTATCCTTTGCAACTGAACATGAAATGTATCTCATCTTCTTTATTCTCGCCACACATTGGACAAGGAGATGTTAATCCACCTGTCTCAAACCATCTTTTATTAGCATTCAGCCCGACTGTTCTCAATCTAAATCTAGCAAGATTGACTCTGTGCCACCTGTTTGTTATGACTGAAATATATCTTTCTGTCTGAAATGCTGTCTTGAAGGAAAAGAACCAGCTATATTTATCATTACTTTCCATTTCTCCATGCCAATTTTGTTTATAGCATGCTATCAATCTATCTTTAAATTCTGAGATAAACACATTTTCGTAACCCACTCCTTGACACATCCAAACAAGTCCAAATCCATGTTCAGTTAGAGTTTTTTTGATTTGATAAACCCAGTTTTGTTTGCCTCTCTCTTCTTGCAGTAACATCATCTCATACGCTTGCTTACACAATCTGGAAGCCGGTAGCCTTGTCAACTTAATCCAATACTTTACACATTTTACGAAAGTCTTAACATACAGTGGATATCTGCCGGTTTCCCCACATAGTGCTGTGTTTGATGAAGGTAGACAGAGAGAGAGAGAGAGAGAGAGAGAGATTCAAGATTCAAGATGGTTTATTCATGTATAGGCCTAGGCCCCTTATGAAGGGGAATGTGAACATTATTTTACAAACAATACATCACGACACTGTGAGCATCAATAAACACAGTCAAACAAAAATATACCAGCATTACAGTTCAATGTGTAGGACAATAAAAGAAAAAAGCAAACAAACAAAAAAAAAAAAAAAAAAAAAAAAAAAAAAAAAAAAAAAAAGAATACATACAGCATTTTCACGAAGTAGCCATTTCTCTGAATTTGAAAGCTTTGTATAGAAATAGTGAAAATTTGCGAACAACTTCAGGGGAAGTAGATGACATCAATAAGTTCAATTTAAACAACGTAGGTTTACTATAATATTTAGGCTGAATAAACTCCTCTCGAATGTTCCTTAAAACTGGACAGCAAAGAACAAAGTGTATCTCATTTTCTTGTGATTCCTTACATAATGGACAGGTCAGATCACTGTCGTTACATGTTCTGTATCTGTAATGATGGACCGCTAATTCTGTAATGCCAAATCTAAATCTTGTTGTCATATATTTTAAATGTCTATCCATATTCAACACTAAGTAAGGTTTCAGATCAGACACACTGCAAAAATTCTTATAGAAACTAAATCTTTCACTATTCTGAATATGATCAGACCACTTCTGCCATCTACAATCAATTAGACGTTGTCGAAACACACCGATAAACGCCTGGATGCTACCAACACCTTGGTTTAACCAAACAAATCCAAATCCATATTCAAACAAACAATGGCGAATCTTGGTTACCCAGTTCACTCTGCCTCTAGTATCTAAATCATATAGCATATCATAAGCTTTGCGGGGTATTCTGTTATGTTCCATATGTAATAATCTCAACCAATAACGTATACACCTGACTGCAGAAACTAGATATAACGGGTATCGATTCGTTTCACCATATACTAAGTCATTTGGCGTTTGCCTATCTACTCCTAAAAATCTCTTTAATGCAAAAGTGTGGACTGATTCACAGTGAACAGCAGCTTTGTCTAGACCCCACAATTCAGAGCCATATTGCACAACAGGCTGCACTTGTGTGTCAAATAATTTGATAAACAAATCAAAGGAAACATTATTGAGCATATGCAACTTTTTCATAATACAAATCAATGCATTTTTGGCTCTGCTTGCTAGATCTTTGCATGCCCCAACGAAACTCAAGCGTGTGGAGAAAAATATGCCCAGATATTTGTAAACATTGACAACTGGCATCAAACTACCATCATACACCCATCTTTCTCTGCTGCTCAAATAGCCACCCTTACGAAATACTATGATATTACTTTTCAACATATTAACTTTTAATTGGAGTGAAACTGCTGCATGGTGAAGGTTGTTCAACTGTGTTTGTAACCCTATAACAGTTTCTGAAATCAGAATAACATCATCAGCTAACAAAAGTATGAATAATTCAAAAGAATCAATCGGAAACAAAGCCCCATGTCTTCCATTATTAATTACATGGATTGCTAATTCATTAATGAATAAAGAAAACAAAATTGGACTGCAGGCATCTCCCTGTCTAACCCCAGCTGTACAGTTAATGAATTCAGTCAGTTTAGCGCCGCAGCGAACTCTAGATCTTACTACATTATACATGCTTTTTACACATTTGTAAAGTTTACCTCTTATACCATTCCTAAGTAGAACTGGCCACAAAAGATTACGATTAACAGAATCAAATGCCTTTTCGAAATCAATGAAAGCAACATACAACTTACGATTAAACGAAAACTGTTTCTGTACTAATGCAAGCAACGTAAACATGTGGTCTACAGTAGAGTATCCTTTTTTAAAACCGGCTTGGTGGTCACCTGTGATGTCATTTTCATCCACCCATTCTTGCAATCTCTTATTGATAATCATTCCATATAATTTACCACTTATGTCACTTAGGGAAATACCTCTATAGTTATTGGGATTATTTACATCACCTTTCTTATAAATGGGCAAAATTATTGATTCAATCCAGTTAATGGGGTAAATACCCTTTTCAAATAATTTATTGAATAATTTAAGAAAGAAAGGAACTATATGATCAGTGCAATTCTTAAACAGTTCACCAATGATTCCATCAGGGCCAGCTGCTTTACCATTTTTAAGTTTCCTTATTGCCAACAGTACCTCTTCTTTAGATATTGGTCTATTCATGTATTGATCTGTGTCATCATCAAGTATATCATCATCATGTACAGCTTCATTTTCCACATTATCTACATTTGGTTGTAACAACTGCTGAAAATGTTTAAACCAAGTATCTATTTCAATGTTATGTCTTGGTTGTTTTCTTTTAAAAGAGAGTTTACTGATATTATTCCAAAATTCCTTTTGACAATCTATAGAAGCTACAAGCTTATCTATTAAAGATCTGTTAAATTCTTTCTTTTTTCTCTTTATCAAATGTTTATACTCTCTTCTCGCAATCAAATAAACATCCACGTCTTCTGTTTTTAATGTCCGTCGACAAACTCTTAACAAAGACCTTACGTTTCTTTTACTCATGGTACACTCTTGATCAAACCAGTCATCACGTGCCTTCTTGTTATTGACACGCACACATTTTTTCATACATTCTGCACTTTCTTTTATACATTCATTAAACAATAACAATGCATCATTTACATCCACATCTATTAAATCTATTGCATTATCAATTTTAGTTCTCATTTCATCATTCCTTAGAGTATCACGAAACAAATCAGCATATTCCTCATTCCATATAATTTTTTCAATGACTATGTCTTGCTCTTGTTCAGTGACATCAAGATTCTTCCCTTTAGGAAAAACAACATGAAGTATAAGTGGTAAATGATCAGAATCAATGCGTTCAGACACAATTAATTCACTTGAATCAAATACAATGGTGAAAAGTTCTTTTGAAAATATAAAATAATCATTGACACTGCTTCCAGCATCAGAAATATATGTATAGCGACCTTCACGGTCGCCCTCACATACACCATTCAAAATATTCAAACCTAAAGCAGTGCACATATTCAGCAGTAATTTTCCATAATTATTTAAGAAACAATCTTCAGAACGCCGAGATGTACTAACAGACCTACTGTCATGCTGCATAATAAAATCATCTTTCACAGACAGATCTTGACAGATGTTTGAAGTCCTACTATTCAAATCACCATTTAATATAACATAAGCATCGTGTGCCAATAAACAATCAGTCAGACAGTCTTCAAGTATACAAATCCCATTATCAATATCAAAATAAGTATAAAAAGGAGAGCTTTCTGGGGGAATATACGAGCAAAAATACAATATATCTTTATCAAGACCAAATAACATCTTATCAATCAGAAATACACAAAAATTAGAATGAGTCACATCAATATTTTTAACAAAATGACAAAATTCATCCTTTATCAAACAAATCACTCCACCTGATCGTCTCCCTTGTTTGGTGAACTTAACAGCTGATTTACAAAATAAAGTGTAGCCAGGAAACATATCTGATCGGCACTCTTCCATGAAAGTCTCAACCAGACAAATAAAATCAAACTTAAAGATAAACGACAAAAAATCAGGATCAATAAGTTTCGAACACAATCCGTTGACATTCCACAGTAAGAAAGAAAAAGGTTTATTTACATTCTGTGTGTCATGTGTGTCAAACGAACACACCGTGCTTGCCTCTTGTCTGCACGTGCAATCAGACGTCAGATTCACAGAGCTGTTCTGGTTCACCGAGCAGAGCTCAGCGCTGTCACTGACACCAGTGACAGGCAAATGCACCGGTGTTACCGTTTCCAGCTTCCCTTTCTCTCTCACACCCAGGGAGGGACATTTTTCATCAACTGGCCGGCCGTTTCCCTATTTGCTTTCTTTCAGACCAAGACGGTCATCCAGAAAGAATTTCTTGCCATCGATGATTAAATGATCAAAGACCATTACAGCCCTTTTCCCTTCCTCCCTTGCCCTCT
>NC_134893.1:11009538-11012038 GCF_041734735.1 Babylonia areolata | reverse complement strand
CTATACACCTGACTGCAGAAACTAAATATAACGGGTATCGATTCGTTTCACCATATACTAAGTCATTTGGCGTTTGTCTATCTCTCTCTCTCTCTCTCTCTCTCTCTCTCTCTCTCTCTCTCTCTCTTTCTCACTTTCACAAGCACTAAAACATACACGCACACACATGCGTGCGCGCGCGCACGCACACATATATACATGAGCAGATGCATGCACGCACACCAACCCACACCCATTAACCCTATTCCTTCGTAATATGAGACTGTTATAAACATCCCCCCTCTATTTCAGACACAAACAGGATCTGCGATGGCAATAACTGCATGTTGTAAGATTGAGGAGAGAGAGAGAGAGAGAGAGAGAGAGAGAGAGAGAGAGGGGGGAGGGGGGTTAGAGAGAAACAGATAGGCACAGAGAGAGAGAGAGAGATTCAAAGATTCAAGATTCAAAAACTTTATTACTCAAGGATAAAGATTTTAGGCATCGCCCAGTCTTCCAATCTGTCCTTGTGACAACAATAACAATAACAACATTAACGATAACGACACAAAAATAATAATTTTGTTAACACTGTTACATCCACTGCTACTACAACGAAGAATGATCACCACCATCATCATTAACATCGTAAAAAGTAATAAAACGAATGCATTCATACATTGATATCCATACACATGCACACAGTCTCTCCAACCAACACACACACACACACACACACACACACACACACACACACACACACACACACACACACACACACACACACACACACACAGACAGAGACAGACACAGAGAGACAGAGACAGAAACATATACACACAGAGACAGAGAGAGACATTCAGATACAAGTCATAGGCCCATTTACAAAGGAGGTACATGAATACATTTGTATGACAGTCAGTCGTGTCCGACGTTGACCATCAGAACAACAGGGGAGGCAGCTTCTACCCGGACTATCTAGGCTAGAATTGGATTCCAGAGGAGAGTGTCTTGCCCAGGTCACATCCCCACTCTCTCGGCTGATAAGGATTTAGGACTGTCGGCGGCAGGATTGGTCCCTAAGGGCCATCTACCCACCGAGGCTGAAGCACTAAGAGCCAGTATTTTCTTTTTCTTTCTTTTTTTTTCTTTAAAAAAAAAATCACAACAGATTTCATTAAGTGAAATTCGGGCTGCTCTCCCCAGGGAGAGCGCGTCGCTACACTATAGCGCCACCCATTTTTTTTTGTATTTTTTTTCCTGCGTGCAGTTTTATTTGTTTTTCCTATCGAAGTGGATTTTTCTACAGAATTTTGCCAGGAACAACCCTTTTGTTGCCGTGAGTTCTTTTACGTGCGCTAAGTGCATGCTGCACACGGGACCTCGGTTTATCGTCTCATCCGAATGACTAGCGTCCAGACCAGCACTCAAGGTCTAGTGGAGGGGGAGAAAATATCGGTGGCTGGGCCGTGATTCGAACCAGCGCACACAGATTCTCTCGCTTCCTAGGCGGACGCGTTACCTCTAGGCCATCACTCCACAAGTACAATCTTGTCTCCAAGTTAGAGAGTCAAAGTCCTTCACAAAAGACTAAACTGTGTATGGATTATCATGGCAGTAGGCAATAATTTGATCATTCCCAGAACAACTTTTCTGTTCATCTTTTGAAAGGTGAACAAAATTTACGAGCTCGTATGTGTCATGTAGTTTCTTCTCCTCTATTTTTCACAGCACAATAGACAAACATTGCCACAGAACGAGCAATGAACTTGTTGAAATCTGAAAAAAAAAGAAACAGAAACAAGATCATTACTCGTTCTGAGGCAATGTTTGTCTTGAGAGACAGAGACAGAGACAGACATAAACATTTTTTTTTTCTTAAGGCTGTCTCCTACGCTTGGGGGATAAATTTAATATTGATTGATTGATTATGGTCATGAAATATGCGTCGGGCAAAGCCATCCTTCCCGCCCCACTAAAAAACAAACAAACAAACAAACAACAACAACAACAACAACAACAACAACAAAAGAAGAAAATAACAGCTAAAGTTAATTATCCGTCCACAATTAGCTTCCATCGGAATGAACCGCTTGTCGTACTCTACCCTCCACCCCCTCTCCCCACCACCGCTACCTATCCACAGACACCCCCCCCCCCCCCTCCCCCCCCCCTCCCCATAAGTTGACTACTTGCAGAAGACAAGACTGCCTTTATTTCTCGTGGGGTGAGCGGATAAGGTGTGTGTGTGTGTGTGTGTGTGTGTGTGTGTGTGTGTGTGTGTGTGTGTGTGTGTGTGTGTGTGTGTTTGGGGGGGGTGGGGGGTGGGGGGGATCGATGTAGGGGCGAGGGCGTGGAAGGAGGTGAGGTGAGGAAGAGGTGCGTTGGATCCTAGTGGTACACGTGGCCTGGGAAAACCCCAGTGTGTGGGGATGGCAGGCGAGCTGGCTGCAATGCAATGCGATCTTCAGGCGGCTCCCTTCGCCCTCTTCCCTGGCCGCTCGCTGATTGCATCTTGACT
>NC_134893.1:11004538-11007038 GCF_041734735.1 Babylonia areolata | reverse complement strand
TCTCTTTCTATATCGATCGGGAGATTTAAAAAAACAAAACAACTTAAACGTAAAAGTCGAAATTAATAGAAAACAAACAAAATATGAAAACAAACACAGAAATCAGCAATCGGCTGAAAAAATATTGAGCGCATGTTCATGAATACTGGAGAGATGAGGGGGTGTGATGGAAAAGACTGATAGAAATGGGTAGACGTAAGAGAGACGGGGGTGAGGAAGGGAAGAAGGAGACAGAGGGAGGGGGGGAGGGGGTAGAGAGAGGGAGGGTGGGGAAGAGAGGGGGGGTGGAGGGCGAGATAGAGGGGGATGGAGGGAGAAAGGCGGAGACAGACAGAGATTGAGAGAAAGAGAAAGAGAGAGAGAGAGAGACAGACAGACAGACACAGAAAGACAGACAGAGAGACTGAGAGACAAATACACACACACACACACACACACACACACACACACACACACACACACACACACACGTGGAAGGAATGTAGGAAGGGGAGGCTAGGCCATACTGAGATGCTACTTCGATATGAAATAAAGTAATGTTATGCGACGTGACACAATACGATATGACAAGTAATGCTACGAGAACGTATGTATGTCTGACTGTGTATTTATTCAATACAAGTGCGTTTTCCTTTGGCCTTTAAAATATTGAAATAATGTCTACATTGTATGGGATTGAAGAAGCTTGTTTCATTCATGTAATAACATACATATGCAAGAGAGAGAGAGAGAGAGAGAGAGAGAGAGAGAGAGAGAGAGAGAGAGAGAGAGATGGATGTGTAGCAAATAAATGGAAATTGATAATAATGTATATGACAATGACAATGACAAATGTTTTATTGAGGGTAAAATGGATAAGCTGGAAGCTTCTTTACACCATGCCCTCACACACGCATACACACACATACGCACATTGTAATAAATGAAATAAGTATGAATAATAAATGACATAGAACAAACCAAATAGATAATAATAGTTACATAAAAGGATGAATCAAAGACTACAATTGCGGAAACATGAAAATCATACAAAACATTGCCACATGAAAATCTTCAAACACACACGTGTGTGCACACACAGGCATCATACACATAATCTCGAACACACAAGTACACAGATATACACATGCATACTTACACTCGCCGATTTTCCTTGCTTACACACTGTTGGAGAACAATTAATCAAAGTATGTTGGCTTACTAGGATCTCATCATATGCTTTGATTTTGCTGGTACTAATTACATTTGTTGAAACCACAGGGAAAGTAGCAACCTTGCCCCCCCCCCCCCACTCCCCCCCCCCCCCCCGTTGAAACCACGGAGAAAGTAGCAACATTGCCCCCCCCCTCCCCCCCGAAGAGACGAAACAAGTAAAGCCCCAGACAATGCACCAGACAGAACGCCGTGATATTTCCATCCGGCAGTACCAATAGAACCGACAGTCCACTCCCCCACTCCCACCCGCCACCCCCGGAATCATCCCAGCATCATCTGCTAACGGTCACAACACACTGAACACCAGGAGACACGTGGTACCAGCTATGGGGAGAAAGTCACCAGCTCCACAGACAGTTGCAGCTGGAGGAGTCAAGTCAGTCTCCCGCATCATCAAGGAAGCTGAATCACAGCCTAATGGGACAGGCAGACTTTTCCACTCATCTGTTTAGGGACTGGGGGAGAGAGGGGGGGCTCTAGATTCTGGCTGGACATCGTTAGCTTCATTGTGAAGCCGGGAAACAAACAAACAAACAACAAAAGCAACAAATCTATCTATCTATCTATCTATCTATTTGTTTGTCTGTTTGTCTGTCTATCTATCTATAATCATATCTACCAATCTGTCTACCTACTTACCTACTTGCCTACGTATATGCACATATCTAAATACATAATCACACACACACACACACACACACACACACACACACACACACACACACACACACACACACACATATATATATATATATATTTCATATATATACAAAAAATAACAACAGTGGTAAGCAGGGAGGGGGAGTAAGAAAATGACAGAAATGAAGTGATGGAGGGAAATAAGAGAGAGAGAGAGAGAGAGAGAGAGAGAGAGAGAGAGAGAGAGAGAGAGAGAGACAGACAGACAGACAGACAGACAGACAGACAGACAGACAGACAGACAGACAGAGACAGAGAGAGAAGGAGAGACAGACAGACAGACAGACATTAATGAATAGTCCACAACCCAGTCCATTGAGGGGATTCTTCACATTCAACAAATTCGCATAACGTAAGAAGAAAAAGAAAATTATGGATGGCCGATTCGGATTTAAATTCTTTTTTTTTTTTTTCTTTTTCTTTTTTAAAGACGCATCCTCCATCAGTCGTTTCTTACACTGTATGCTTACCTCACTCGTTTGTGTACATATTTTGATCTGCATTCATACATCAAGAAATAGGCCTACACACAAATAAACAGATAGAACATATAAAGAAAGAGTGGATAAAAACAACAACAACAACA
>NC_134893.1:10989538-10999538 GCF_041734735.1 Babylonia areolata | reverse complement strand
TTCAGTGTTTGTTTTGGACAGTAATGCCCGCATGATGGGCAGGGCAGGGCAGTCAAGAAACCTACGTTATGAGTAGCACAACGCTGACCTCGATGTGGGCTGCTGCTGTTTTCAGGGCTTCTGCCTCAGCCTTGTAGTTGGTGGAGTAAAAGCTGGTAGCGAAGCAGATCTTTTCTTTTCTGCCTCCTGGGTACTGAATGTAGATTCCTGCCCCACCATTTCGTATAGCTTCTTCGGCAGAGCCGTCAGTATAAACTTAACACGAGTCCAGGACTCTTTTTGGAAAGTGGGGTTGAAGGTGTTGAAGGGTAAGGGATTTTTTTTTTCTCATGGCCACTCTGACAGTCTCTGGGGTCAACACCAGGGATGCTGGACTGACCGTGGCTGAGTGTGCCCTCTCCCCATGCAGGGACAGCCCGACACCGAAGAATCTCTTTGGGGTTATGGTCAGGGATGCCTCAGTGTTGTCGTTCAAGGGTCCTGCTCTGGTGGACAAAGCTGCTTCTTTTGCGTCGCCCATCGGATGGCTGGGACAATCGGTCTTTCATGAAATGATCCTGCGACCTCTTAAATTTTTGACAGTTTGGTGAGGAGCTTAATATCTCTGCGATCCTCAAAAGACTGGTGTCCTGTGACGGTTTTAAGGTCCAGTATTGGCGTTGACTTCACGGCCCCGCTGATGATGCAGGTTGCCTGGTTCTGCACCAAAATGACCCGTTCAAAGTTGGACTTAGCTATTGTGCCCAATGCTGTCACACCATACTGAAGCATTGACCTGACTCTTCCTGTGAAAACCCCCCTCATTATCAATATCCATTATCAATGTCCCTCTCTTATCTATGCACACACACACGAACACACACACACACACACACACACACACACACACACACACACACACACACACACACACACACACACACAAATAAACAAACGGACACAGACGCACACACAGACACAAACACACACTTGTTTTTTTTTACACAATATCTTTTCTGATCTACTTTCTCTTTTCTTTATGGATGACTTGATAAAACAAACAAACAAACAAAAAACATTAAAAAAAAACACATTCGGCTGCGCTGCTGTTTATTCAATAGACCGCATGATAATAGACTAACTTTCACACACACACACACACACACACACACACACACACACACACACACACACACACACACACACGCTGACTAACACGCTGACTAACACGCAAATCTTATATATAGTTAATGTAATCCCCTCTTGTAAATCACTTCAAACTCAGTTCGTTCCAACTAGCAGGAAGGAAGTGTAAGAGTCGGGATAATAATTTCATGCCCATCGATATTTCAAAATCAAACTATTTTGCTCTTTTCACACTGAAAAGCTATCTCGGAAACGCACACATAATTACATAAACTTTCAGTCTTTTCTGGAGTCCCCCCTCAAGCGGAATATACATTTCAAGCTTTCTTTGCTCCCAAAAGCGAGGTCATTGAAGAGGTGCTGTTTGATACATTTCCGGACATGTCTGAATCAACACCCCTCACTAGGGTGGAAGGTGGAAGGAGCTAGTTTCTGAAGAAGAAGAAGAAGAAGAAGAAGAAGAAGAAGTAGTATCAGTATCAGTAGAAGAAGAAGTAGAATTAGAAAAAAAAGAAGAGGAGGAGGAAACGATTATAATGAACGCTGCCATCGTTAGCTGCAAAAAGATCAGGGAGAGCAGAAAATGAGAGGGGAAAAGAAACTAAAAACAAACAACCAACAACATAAAAACAAAACTAACTAAAAAAAAAGAAGAAAGAAAAAAATAACAGAACATCATAATCTTTCAATGCAAGTCCGCAATGCACAATATATGAGGTGACGGTTTTTTTCCCCCTTACTTCTTTCCATTTTTTAAACAGTTAATTGACATAAAAAAAGGGAAACAAATCTCTCGTTTACAGCCCCTCCCGATATTTTTTAAACAGGGTAAATTGGGGGGGGGGGGGCGTAATTTCCCCGAACCTTGAAATCTCATTATATTTCGCCCCCCCCCCCCCCCCCCTCCCCGCCTCCTGCTTCGTAGACGGATAATGTGATTCATTGAATCCACAGTGGAAAGTAGGTACATAAATTCAAATATGCAAAAAAGGGACTGTGTCACGAAAACAATGGCGCCTGATCCGATTCTCTGTTCTAAAGTCGGTTACAGGAAGATACATTAGAAACTGTGTAATCAGGTGTAACAACAATACTTTTTTGTTTGTTTGTTGTGTTTTCTAAATGAATCTGACTATTATGAGACCGATCAGAAGCAAAAATAGCAGATGGCCTGTTCAGAGTTCTAAATTACCATCACAACATTAACATCCTAACATGAAGACGTG
Organism: Babylonia areolata; assembly: GCF_041734735.1. Taxonomy (NCBI): domain Eukaryota; kingdom Metazoa; phylum Mollusca; class Gastropoda; order Neogastropoda; family Buccinidae; genus Babylonia; species Babylonia areolata. Next base: position 10,997,187 of record NC_134893.1, on the reverse strand, counting down.
AAAACCTGATTTCGCTGTTCTTTTTTTTCTTTTTCTTTCTTTCTTTCTTTCTTTTTTTTTATTTTTTTTTTATACGTGTGTGTGTTCATTTAAGTTTGGTTTGGTTTGGTTTGTTTTGTCTTTCTTTCCCCCTCGGAAATTCTGTAACTGAGAAACTTTGTTTCGTGCTCTGGTTCATGGGTTGTTCTTTTCTTGGCTAATCCGTTAAAATAGCTGGCAAAATGGCTGCAATAACAGTGGTGCGGCCAAATAAAATCAATAAAACTGTAAACAAAAGGATACAGCCTTTTTGTCTGGTCTGATGTGTTGTCATTGTCTGGTGACGGGGAGGGGAAAAGACCCTGCATGATGCAAAGATAAGTAGGTCGTTCCGTGTTCCTTGCCTTCGTTCAAACACGCTCTGTAAGTGTGAAAGTATTACGAAGACAAGAAGACATTGAGAGTTAGTTTATAAAATCAGCTTATGGATAGGACTTTCTTTTCTTTTTTTTATTCTTTTTTTTTTACATTTCAAATCTAAAACAAAAGTCATAACACAAAAAAACAACAACAGAATATCAGATACAGTTAACACACACACGCACTTTCCGTCCATTTCTGTTCATATCTTTTTGTTGTCGATCGCATCAGAGATCACATCAAAAGCGATATGGTTTTCGGTGCCGTACTGCACAGAGTGATACAGCTACAATTATGGGTATGATTCAATGACTAAAAGTGCGATACTCAGCTTTCTTTCTTTCTTTTCTTTCTTTCTTCTTAACATCATCATCATTATAATCATATTTCTCATTATCACATTTTCGCTTCTGTGTGTGTGTGTGTGTGTGTGTGTGTGTGTGTGTGTGTGTGTGTGTGTGTGTGGAGGGCGGGGAGGGGAGGGGAGGGGAGGGGAGGGGGGTGAGTGAGTGTGAAAGTGTCTTACATTGATGTTTCTGAATTAGCCAGCTGGTTCTGCAAGGAAAACAATTAGATGCTCCACGAGCCGTATGGAATCGAAGTAAAAAATGAAATAGTGATAATGGTAACAACAACAGCAGCAACAACAACAACAACAATGTGTGTGTGTGTGTGTGTGTGTGTGTGTGTGTGTGTGTGTGTGTGTGCGTGCGCGCGTGCGCGTGCGTTTAATTCTCACCTATCTCGTGCAAATACTTGCTTTTCTTGCCACGCAAAGTGAATGCCGCATCAGAACAAGGCATAAAATGATATCCTTCGCCGTATCCTCCACAAAGGGCGTTTTATGCAGTGCGGTTAAATTAGCGTTCACGTCAGCTTGAACGAGGGTGCATCATCAAATAAAGCACACGCGAATTATCTCTCCTCTGTCTCTCTTTTCCCTTTTTTTTTTTAAAAGTCTGAACTTGTCCTTTACTTACCATTTTTAATTGCACTCTGAGAGAAGGAACATACATCAGCATTACGAAAACTGCGAACCGTACCCTTAGCATGCATGTCTCTTCATGTGCAAATGCTCTTTACGGTCTGTCTCCCTGGAATCAGATGACGTCAATGATTTCGTGGACGTAGAGAAAACACAGACGGGATTGTGTGGCACTGTGAAAGCTTTCTGTCTGTCCCTGAGAGGTACAGTGTAAACGCGAGCGTTTTAGTGTATGTTTTGGGATGGGTGGGGGTTTTTTTTGGGGGGGTGGGGGTGGGGGTGGGGGTGGGGGGTGGTAATTGTGGAGGGGAGGGAGTCTACCTCCTCTTCTCATAAATCGTGGGTTTTAATGTCCTTAGGGACAAAGGTTTAAAAGGTTGTGTGAAGATAAATCTCCCTCTCTACCTTTTTTTTTTTTTTTTCGGTCTCTCGTGGCTAAGAAAGAGCATTGTTGTACTCAACGGATTCAGCTTTCCGGTTCATGAAAGTAAAAACTAAATAAATATATATTTTTTTTAAAAAGGGGAATACAACAGATAATCTTTCCGTTTCTGCCTTTGCTTACAAGCCACAGGGGGAAAAAAAACCCACTGCGCTGTGATTTATCATAGATTGTCAGCGGGATGTTTTATATGTCTTTGTTGATGATAGATAGGATAACTGGCATGTTTTCACGTGGTTGTGTGTTTTAACGACGCCACATTGCAATGTCAAATGATAAGATAATAAAGTACATTGGACTGGACTTGGCCGGCCTGCATGTCATTTCCATCGCTGTGTTTTCGCATCGATTTTGCATACCAATGTTTCTCTGGGTCACATTAATTCATCCATCAACACTGACAAATGAACTTTCCCAAGCACAAAAGGACGTCTTTGACTGTTTTATGTCGACTACCTCGCGATCCAATACCGTCATCACAGGTAACACGTATTTCTTCTTCTTCCATTTCTTTCTTTGTTCGCACCAACTTTCTCCCAGAAGAACAGGAGGCAGGAAAAGAAGAGGAAAAGAAGACAATATCAGTTTCCGTTTCTCAGTGAAGGGTCACCGTGTTCGAACAAATCCATATACACTACACCGCATCTGCTAGGCAGATGCCTGACCAGCAGCGTAACCGAACGCGCTTAGTAAAGCCTTGAGGGCATGCATATATATATATATATATATATATATATATATATATATATATAAATATATATATATATATATATATATATGTGTGTGTGTGTGTGTGTGTGTGTGTGTGTGTGTGTGTGTGTGTGTGTGTGTGTGTGTGTGTGTGTGTGTACCTACAGCACTTATGTTGCCATGGGTTCTTTTTCTGTGCGCCAAGTGTGTGTTGCACACGTGACCTCGGTTTATCGTCTCATCTTAATGACAAGACATTCAGTTTGATTTTCCAGTCAAGCGTGAAGGAGGGGCGAGATCCGGATTCGAACCTTGATCCTCACGGACACTGTAATGGCAGATAAACATCTTAACCATTCTGCCAACTTCCTTCATTAGCTTGAAAGTGATCCAAAATGCAGGAAATATATATGTATGTATGTATTTTTCAATAAAAAAGAAGTAAATATCTCCATTCAAAAGGTTCACAACTTTAAGTCGATGCGACTTACACTACGAATGAACGGTACATTGGAACAAACCCAGACACTTCCTCAAAAGAGTTCCGGACTCGTCCTGTTACCCATCATTTGATATGACTTGTGCTCACAGCAAAGGACAGAAGAAAGGCGTAAACACAAATAAGCTTTTGTTCAAGACTGCTATGGCCTGTTAATTCTGAATGTCCAACACAGAATATAGAGACGACAGTATAAGCTACCGTGACTTGAAGTTGTGTACCTTTCAAATGGAGAGAGTTGCTTCTCCTTTGTTTTGTTTTTTTTGTTTTTTTTTTCAATACATAACACAACGTCATTGTTACGGAGATACAGTAGAGCGCATTGTGCATGCTTTTTGACGTCAAACAACACAGTAAGCAACATGACGATTCCTTTCTTCCACCGATGTGCAAAGTTCTTTGCTCCAACGCTTCGAAGATATGCTCCGAAACTAGCCTGCCACATAAAAGCTATTCCCCATGACTAACCGGCCATATGGATTCTGTTCTCCCAAAACTAACCGGTCATATGGATGCTATTCTCCCATACTAGCCTGCCATGTGGATTGTGTTCCCCAAATTAATCTGACATGAATTTTCCGCCCCAAATATAAATATGTCGTGTGAATTATGATCGCCCAAAACAAACCTACCAGATGAAATCTGTTTCCAAAAACTAAAATGTCATATGACTTTTACACCCAAAAAGTATACATGTCATATGAATTCTATTCTATGTCTCCAAACCAACCTGCCATATGAATTCTATTCTCCCAAACTAACCTGGCATATGAATCGTATGCCCCAAAACTGAAATGCCACATGAATTCTATACCCCAAACTAACCTGTCATATGAATTGTATGCCCCAAAACTTAAATGTCACATGAATTCTATACCCCAAACTAACCTGGCATATGAATTGTATGCCCCAAAACTTAAATGTCACATGAATTCTATACCCCAAACTAACCTGGCATATGAATTGTATGCCCCAAAACGTAAATGTCACATGAATTCTATACCCCAAACTAACCTGTCATATGAATTGTATGCCCCAAAACTGAAATGTCACATGAATTCTATACCCCAAACTAACCTGGCATATGAATTGTATGCTCCAAAACTTAAATGTCACATGAATTCTATGCCCCAAACTAACCTGTCATATGAATTGTATGCTCCAAAACTTAAATGTCACATGAATTCTATGCCCCAAACTAACCTGACTCATGAATTGTATTCCCTCAAACTAATCTGTCATATGAAGGTTTATGCCCCAAAACTAACATGGCACAGGGATACTATAACCCAAAACTAGTGTGCCATATAAATTATATTCTCCTAAAGTAACCTGCCATATGAAGTTCTATGGCCCAAAACTTTCATGGCACGTGAATTATATGCCCCAAACTAATCTGCCCATACAAATTCTGCAAACCACAGGGTACGATGGAGACAAAAACCGCACTTGCTGTTACCGTTCCTAACAAGTCAGCAGCCACTGGAAACTGAGATTCTCTGCGTGTTTTAGTGTCCGTTTGGGGACGGGTGTTAAAGCGACAGCGCTGGAAGTGGTCCATAAAACGTGGAGTTTACATCGGGAGGAAAAGGAGTTTTAACTGTGTCGACGAGAGAAATCAGGACATGCTCCACTTCTTGTTCTTACCTTTCCGTATTTACACCCTCCCCCTCGCCACCCCCCCCCCCCTCCCCCCCCCCTCCCCTCTGTCCCCCGTTCCCACCCGCCTGTAAAGTGATTTGGCGTCACAAATCACAGAGTTTGAGAGAGATTACCACACGTATCCTGGCCGTCCGTGTTGCATGCTGTGATGTTGTTTTCTAAGCAGTACAGGCGTCTGCACATCCTGAATGCTGCACACACACACACACACGTACGCATGCACGTACGCACACACACGCACACTCACTCACACACACGCACACACATACACACCCACGCACGCCCCCCCACCACTCACTCACACACACGCACACACATACACACCCACGCACGCCCCCCCACCCCACCCCTCCGCACACACACACACACAAAAAACAAACAACAACAACAACACAAAACAAAAAAACAACAACAACCAAACCCAACAACAACAAACACAAACACCCACCCACCCACACACACACACACACACACACACACACACACACACACAGGTGCGTGCGCGCGCGTACACGAACACAACAGGATGATACGGATGCAATAACGTTCGATGTTATCTGAAACCATATGTGAATGAGTTATTCTTTGTTATTTTGCAATCAGCCGTTGGTGTTTGAAATATCTAGAAGCATATTCGTTAGAGAAAAAAAGAAAAGAAAAAAAAAGAGTGCATGACATTAAACTTAAAACCTTTCAAGAGAGTTGAGGTAGGGATTGGGATGACGGGCAACGGTTTTTTTTCTTGTTCTATTTGCGGTGTTTTCTCAAATGTTTGGTGTCATTTTTCGTCAATATACAAAGCGATGCTGCATGGGATTAAAATTCTGTTTGCCTCTTCTGTTTACAGTTGATTTTTTTTACCTTGTTGAAAAAACACACCAAAAAACAACAACAAAAAACAAGCAAAAACAAAACAAAAACAAAACAAACAAACAACAACACAACAAACAACAACAACAAAACAAACAAAAAAAACAACAACAACAACAACAACAACAACAAAAAACAAAACAATAAAAAAACAAAAAAACGACACTGCTGATTCATTCTATCCGTCGCGTCATGTGTACTGAACTTGTTAATTTAAATGTCCAAAGTTTCAATCCGCATGTCTTCTCATAAACACAAATATACATTCCCAGACACAAAACCCCGCATAATTATGGAGCGGTGAGCAATGGTCACGACCAGAAAACGTGGTGTCTCGTGTGCAGCATGCAACTTGTACACGAAAAAGAACCCTGGGCAACAAAAGAGTTGTCCGGTAAAATGTTGCAAACAAATCCACAAATTTTACAGGTAGTAAAAAAGAAAAGAAGAAAAACATCGGTTGTGGCAGATTATAGTGACACTTTTTTTTTTCTCCGGGGGTGGGGCGGGGTGTGGGGGTGGTGGTGGAGGGCAGCGACCCGAAGTTTACGGGTTGTTGCAGTTACAATAGCATGAAACAGCATGAAACACAGCACAATACAATTCAGAACAAATATCTAGCAAATTAACTAGCCGCCGTGGCGAAGTGGTTAGCGTCGCGGACTGACGGCTGGGAAGACGCGGGTTCGAATCCCAGCGGAGGTGGGTTTTTCGGCCCATGGCCGGCTCCAACCCAGAGTTGAGTGTGCTGTGGGCTTAAATGGGGAGACTGGGACCGCACAGTCGAGTGTCATCCACTTCAAGGATGCGTCTTTGGGTGTGTTGCTCTAATTACCTGACCAACACTGCAAGTGTCTGTATCTCTCGGGCCTGGTTAACGCCGGGATATTATTATGACAGGAAGCGTAGAGTATAGTCTTGTCACGCAGTCCCAAACCAGAATGGACCTCCATAGCAACATCGTCATCGTCATCCTCCTCCTTCATCATCATCAATATAAACAAAACAGTCTCAAAGTCTGTGGCCTTTCATGCCCTGCTCTCATGGTGACCTCAGTTTCGATACCCCTCCACTTCCGTGCTTGGGGTGAGTCCTGTCAATGTTGTCAGTGTAGGCAGATTCATGGGGGGCTGTTGCTTGAGGGACGTGGTGCCGGTCTCCACTCTGGGAGGGACGCTCACTCAGTCTGGCTCCGCGACTAAGCCATTATTGTCGTTAGTAGGGGACTTAGTAGGTGGTGTCCTAAGTAGGTTAAATCAGAACAGGCACCACTGAACACCACCGACGTGACTCAGCAGCAGGGCAGGGTCTCCTCTGGTGTGTGGCCTCCTGGCGACATAACATCGATGGCTCCCTGTGGACTGCCGACGCTGGAACTGCGACGGACGAACCCGGGTGTGGCCGTGTATGGGGCAATCTAAATGAGCGGCGTGGGAGTAATGCCACTGAAACGGTACAGATGATGGGGCAGCAAAACAAAAAACAACAACAAACAAACAAACAACAACAACAACAACAACAAAAAGCAACAAAAAAACCCCAGCAAATTCACACAGGTAATTTTGATCAGGTGTGCACCTGTTGTGCTCAACATTAAACTTTCCATCGATATATCCTTATAAAAATTGATTTTTACCGAGATGATAAAGGGATTCCCTCCTATACCCCTTCGAGTGTATATGCATAGAGAAGATCAAATATGCACATTAGGTATCCTGTAATCCATGTCAATGTTCAGTGGATTATGGAAACCGGAACATATTCAGCATGCAAACGCCCCCAAACGGAGTATGTCTGCCTATATGGCGGGGTGAAAAATACACAAACGGTCATACACATAAAAGCTTACATGTCTGTTTGAGTGTGTGTGTGTGTGTGTGTGTGTGTGTGTGTGTGTGTGTGTGTGTGTGTGTGTGTGTGTGTGTGTGTGTGTGTGTGTGTGTGTGTGTGTGTGTGTGTGTGTGTGTGTGTGTGTGCGCGTGTGCGTGCGTGCGTGCGTGCGTGCGTGTGTGTGTGTGTGTGTGTGTGTGTGTGCATGACCTAAACATGACTGAATGACACAGGTAACGAATGGTGACGCACAAAGGTAGTTCTCAGTCGCC
>NC_134893.1:10949538-10969538 GCF_041734735.1 Babylonia areolata | reverse complement strand
ATTCCTTTTAGCATGCAGGTCATTTTGATTCCTTTTAGCATGCAGATCATTTTGATTCACCTTTTAATTAACACATCAGTGGACAGAACCATACATTCCTTTTAGCATGCACACACACACATAAAACCAGCAATGAAACAAACATACAACACCTTCATGTTTCATCGTTTTCCAGTCGAAAAAAAAGAAAAAGCGAGAGAGAGAGAGAGAGAGAGAGAGAGAGAGAGAGAGAGAGAGAGAGAGAGAGAGAGAGAGAGAGAGAGAGAGAGAGAGAGAGAGAAAGAAGAGACTCTCTTGGGAAACTAAGACAACCTAAACTCGATTTCCGAGGGGAAAAACCCCCACCCACTTTATACAAGGTCAAAGATCTTTCGGCCTAGGTCCCATTTTTCCCCATTGAGGGATATCTATCAGTCTTCAATCGCCACCGCAAAGAAAAGAACCCCAATGAACCCAAGCAACAACAAAAACTCAGAAAAAAGACAGCTCCCTTTCCATCAGCGCGGAGTCTGTCTATGTATGCTACCCTGCACAATCTCCCTACATTTAGCCAGACTTTAAGAGAGAGAGAGAGAGAGAGAGAGAGAGAGCACAAAACACAAAACACGGCCAACGTTGTCTAATCTGCTCCGTGGATGACACAGCACAAAGGGAAACCCTTGCCCAGCCATCAGATTAATCAGGGACCAAGGGACACCGTCCACTGATGTGAAGGTTTTAAAAAGGGTCGGGAACGGGGCTGTGGAGTGGGGGTTGGGGGGAGGGGGGGGGGGGGGGGGGGGCAGGAGGTAACTTCTTTCTGGGCTAAAAGCCTAAAATGTTGAAGCGGGCAGGAGGGGGTAAAACAATGAGCTGCAGTGGACTTTAAAAGGAACGGGGCGGGGAGTGAGTGGCATGTCTTTTACAGGACGGATTTACGGACCGGAAGAATGTAGGGGCAGCACAGACACAAGGTGGTGCTGAAAACTCTTGAACCGAAAGTCTCTCTCTCTCTCTCTCTCTCTCTCTCTCTCTCTCTCTCTCTCTCTCAGTTTCATGATTTTTCTTCTGCTTTGTCTCCTCGAGGGCAAAGACAAAACAAAACATGAAACAAAGCCACGTAGGTATGTGTTTAACTCTCGATGAGAATGAGTTTGTATTGTCTTACTCTCAAGCACACGTAACACCAATGGACACGTATCAACACATACATTTATATGCACCGCAAGGATCCATGTTGAACAATTAATTGATTATTTTAACACCCCTTTTGGGGGTCGGGAGAACATAAATCATAATACACCTGGAAATGACGGTCATAAACTGTGTGTGGCAGTTACACATGTACAGAGAGAGAGAGAGAGAGAGAGAGAGAGAGAGAGAGAGGGGTCAACCTCACATCGCGTGCGAGCCTTTTCTTAACAGTTTATTGCCCCTAACTCACTTCCTGGACCAGACGTCGGTTAGATCAAGTGTAAGAGGCTTTAAAAGCATGCACATTAACTCTAACGCCATTCTCAGCGGGGTCGAAGAGGACAGAGAGATAGAGAGAGAAAGAAAGAGAGAGAGAGGCAGACAGACAGACAGACGCAAACACAGAAAGAGAGACAGACAGACACAGACAGACAAAAAGACAATCAGATGCAGATATAGAGAAAGAGGCAGAGACACAGAGAGAGAGAGAACTTTTGAAAAAGAGCCAAACAGGGAGAAAAATAGCCTTGCTGTCAACCCGCTTGCTTTTCTGAAATTTCCATGGTTTCTTTTGCAACGCTTGCAGCCTTTAAAAAAACAAAACCAGTTTGTTTGTCCAGCTCAAAACTAACTTTGTACGCCTATATTCCCTGTCTTGTGTCCAGAGAAACTACTCGCCGAAGTAAATAAGACCTCTATGACTGTCAAACCTGACATTTACGTCTGCTTCACAAGAAATCCCCATCCCCGCAGACACAAAACACCTTCCATTTGTTTGCGCTACATCTTTGGCCTGGGAGATTTCCAGCACTTAGTTTCCAGCACTTAGTTCCTTTCCTTTCCATCTCCCTCGGATTTGCTTCAGCTCTTGATGTGGAGTCCACAGAGGCAATTGCTCGAATGAAAGCATAGCGAGAACAAATCATTTTTTATAGAATAAAAGGAGCTAAACACTGATAAAACCTTTGCATATAACCGAACTGATGACTTCCCAACGTTAGATTCGCAGTGACATTATCTTAATCAGCGTAATGATAAAATGGAATGGAAAATATTTGCTTCCTTCTAGAAGTGGATAAAAAACACCAAAAAAAAACCAATATGTGTGGTGGAAATCGAAATCACAGGACAGGGTCTGTCAGCACAACAGATGCGTGATGTCATTAAACCTCAGCGTTCAGTGAGAAGATGCTTTATACTGGTCAGCTCGTCACGAGGCACACGGTGGGAACAGATGTGAAAGAAAGTGACCTGCACAAAATAGGTGTGTGTGTGTGTGTGTGTGTGTGTGTGTGTGTGTGTGTGTGTGTGTGTGTGTGTGTGTGTGTGTGTGTGTGTGTGTGTGCACATTTGTGCACGTGACTACTATGCCATTTTCACACTCCTAACAATTTATAGGCTGTTATCGCGCTTGGCCTCTGGTATATGAATGCCGAAAAAAGACAACTACGTCATTTTCATATTTTAGAACAATCTACATATTAGTGCTGTTTACTGAAATTCCTAGTGATACTTGCGCCAACAGTCAGTTGACATGAGCTATACTTTAGGGTAAGAATCATAAATAAAAGAAACACATCAGACCATTCTCCGGTATAGATGTACAGATGGAGAACAATAAGACAAAGATAAAAGGCAGAAAAAAGGTGAATATGAGAAGGAAACATTTGTTCTCATATACAAAATATCGAATTAGATGTGCATCCTGTCTACATATCGTGTATCTAATTTGTTAACTGGGTAGTTTAGCTAACCAGTATTACGCTGACGTACCAATAGGTTCTGCTAGCCAATTTTCCGCTGACGTATCAACTGGCTAGTTAGTCAGCTAATGCGGGCTTAAGTGTCTGAGCTGCGAGGAATGGCAACTCTCTTGCGGACCAGCGAAGAAGCCTTGTTAACACCTCGGGGGACCAGGAAAAGTAGTCGATAAATAGGGATCACGTGGTCCCTTCAGAAAGCGGCATTGGTGTCTAGACGTCTCATCTCCCGAGTGTGACGACCATAGTAACAGAAAAGAAAAGAAAAAAACCGCTTTTAACGGGTTCCCCCGTTACTATACCTTGTCAGGTCGTGGGCAAACAAGGATGTGGAGACCCTCAGACACCGACAAAAATAAACCTGGGTAAGCTTTCGAATAAGTCACTGTCAGGCGTGTACAACAGGGAACTTAATTTGTAAAGGGATGTCCCCCACCCTTCTGAAGCCCCCACTACCTTCACAAGGAAAGATAGAGCACGGGAAAAAAAAATCGACAAACAATGGAACAATGGGGAGGCCGTTGTGTGCAAAGGGGATAGGATGAGTGCTGAATCCCAGGAGGCAAACAAGAGGACATGGGATTGAAACGATAAGCGTCGGCTTCACTCCATCAATTATTTCCCCCTCTCCATCTCTCCCCATCCCCCCCACCCCCGCCTCCTCCCCCCAATTCCCCCACCCTCTCTCTCTCCAAGATTCCGTCCCACGAACTACTAATTGGAAGAGGACATTTTTAGGGGTGTGTGGGGTGGGGGGTTAAATTTAACAGTACATTATCAAAATTAAATTATTTTCTTTCAAAACAGTTCCAGTTTTGACTTTCAAAGAGGTGGTAGAGAGTGCAGAATGATCCATATACGCAAGACCACGTCTCCTGTTAAATCTTGGAGCAGATGCCTGATATTCGCATGATACACCTAGCGTGATGACAAGGTCTTGAGAGCCTAACCTGGGTTTGTGTAGGTTTGGGTGGATGACAGGATTCGTGTTTTTGTGTGTGTCCTTTTCCCTTCCTTTTTCTCTTTTTAAAAATACCATCCCCACGTATGTTACCGATTAAGGAACGTAAACACATACACAGGGTAAGCATCTGCATTTGCGTTATGATTTCATATTTAAATACAACAGCAAAAACAAACGAAAAAAAAAAAGAGAGAGAAGATATTTTTATACTTCCTTTACATATATAAGGCTGGCCTTAAAACCCACCTCTTCCCAAAATAGCCTCCCTTGCCTGCCCTTCCTTGTCTTTAGTTTCTACAGTTTTAGAGTTATGCATGCGTGTGAACGACTGGTGCGAAAGCGCTTTGATTTGTCTCTGCACAAGAATCAGCGCTATATAAATACCATTATTATTATTATTACATATAAAAACAACAACAACAACAACAACAACAAAATATCTTCAGGTCAGTTTTCAATGTTCAGACGTAACAACAAGAAACAATGGAGTTTTTATCCCATTCTTCAAGAAAGGAAACCGTAACGACAGTGCGGCGGAGACGTAACATGCTTCCTTAGGTATTGGACACTTGGCAGACCCTGTCTGGGACGTGAGGGTCAGGCTTAGGAGCGTCTTGTTCTCTCCTCTCCTCCATCCCCAATGGAAGAAAGACGAAGACATCACTGGTGTGTGTGTGTATTTGCATGGCCACTGACGTACATAGAGTGCATTTGGAAAGTCATTAAATCTTGCGGGGGTAGGCCTATATTTACTCAGTGTAATGCTCGGTAAGATTCCGTTAGGTAAATATGTTTTAGCTTTAGTTATATGTGGCTTGGGCGTAAGAGAAATGAAAGAGAAACAGCTTATCGAGAGTTTTTTTTTCATGCTCTTGTGAAATACACGTCCACATTTGACAGCAAGATACAATGGACAATCCCAGATATGGTTGACATTTTTCAAACAACAACAACAAAAAGAAAAAAAAAAAGAAAAGAAAAGAAAAGCAAAACCGCGTCTGTTGACAGGAAAATATCACTTGTATGTATGTATGTGTGTGTGTGTGTGTGTGTGTGTGTGTGTGTGTGTGTGTGTGTGTGTGTGTGTGTGTGTGTGTGTTGTCTGTGTGTTTGTGTGTGTGTGAGTGAGTGAGAGAGTGTGTGTGTGTGTCAGTGAGTGAGTGCATTTACTTATAACAGGATATGAATACATATATTACATATATACATAAGATCAGCACTTTTCATGTGAAAAAAATAAACGTATAATCGTTACATTCGATAGCGTGTGTACGTGCGTACGCAGTGTGCATGTGTACATACTCGTGCGCAAATGTCCCTGCATATATATTTTTTTTCAAAAACCATGTTGCATCATTTTTTTGCTACAATCGGTCTTTTTGTGATAAGACAGTCTTTTACTTCTTTTTAATGTCATGGTGACAATCAAAACAAAAACAAACAAACAAACAAACAAACGAACATCAGCAGCAACTTGATAGGCCCTTGAGACAGAATCACTGTCAAAACGTCCACCCCTTAAAGCGTCAGCACCCCAAAAAACACAGCCCATAATTTGCTCCTCTCAGTCTATGTTAACCTCGTTAAGTCAGACACAGAGAAAGTGGACACTCTGACAATAGCGACGATCTGTCCTGGTGAGTGTTCAGACAAAACGTTCCACAAGACTGAGGCTCTATACAGATCAGTCCTTTTTTTTCAATGAGTATATTGTATTGTATTGTATTGTATTGTATTGTATTGTAGTCAGTCGAGTCCGACAATGACCGTCAGAACAGCAGAGGAGGCAACTGCTGTCCAAACTATCTGGGTTCGAATTTTCCCTTGGTAAAACTGCTCGACGTTAAATCCATATGAAAGGAACCTTACTTAAAACAGCTAAATGAAATAAGTGACAAAAATTACTACCGCATAGAAGAAAATTTAAGTGATAGCCAAGCTGACACAGATGTATTTTGCATTCGCCTCCAGTATAGTGATTCATGATTATGCGACCACACGCACGTGATGCGACAGAGTATAGACACAATTTCAAAAATAAACGATAAAGACATCATAAGATGGTATTTCAAAGAATTTCAATGTTCAGTTGTTCGAAAAATATATCCATATCAATAAGTAGGTCTACATTCAACGTGATAAACGTGTCAAAGTAGAAAATCAAACAAAAGACAAAAAAGGTTTACAAACAGAGACAAAGCTCTAACCGACTTTAATAACCACTAGGAAAGGATGGAAGAAAAAAAAAAAGAAGAAAAAAAAAGATGGAGGTTGGAGGTGTGATTCAGGGAAGAAACGAAAGAAATCTGAAAGCTTTGACTTCAGCAGACTCAAGAAATTGTAGACTTACAAGAACAGACACGAAGGCTAGATGCTGCCAAAAATAGCGAATTCTTAGTATAAAGTTATCCGAGTTTCTCTCTGTCTGTGTCTTTCAATGGCGTACGAGTGGCACATTTCGTTTCTCGGCTATAACATTCTTAAGGTGAATCGGGTTTGATATCATTCTTAAGGTGAATCGGGTTTAAGTATTCTGTTGTGGAGGGGACATTTGGGCCCTCCGACATTTTCCTGTCATCTGGTGCTTTTTTTTTTTTTTTTTTCCGCTTGGTGTTCAGTCATTTTGTTTTTTTTGGAAGGGGGGGGGGGGTTTGCTTTCTATTTGTTTATTATTATTATTATTATTATTATTATTATTATTATTATTATTATTAATCTGGCCCTTTAAGAAGAGAGTTTTTCAATGACGTCTTTTTTTTTTTTTATCTGATGAACACAGAAGGCATGCAAAAAGCATCAGCCCATTTCAGGCGTCACCACTGCCGAATCATTACACCTCTTGTGCAGGCAGTTTCAACCACACAACACACAAAAGAACACAGCCCTTAATCTGCTCCCTAAGGCCCTGTCTGTCAACTGACAAAGAGCCAGAGAGTCAGAAAGAGACAGAGGATGGTGGGGGGATAAGGGAGAGACAGAGACTGAGAAACAGAGACAGAGAGAGACAGAAAGCCAGAGACAGAGAGAGGCGGAGACAGAAAGAGGGAGAGGGAAGTGAGAGAGAGAGAGAGAGAGAGTGGAAGAGAGAGAAAGAGGCAGCCAGACAGACAGAGACAGAGAGAACGAGCGGACACCCAGACAAAAGGAGGGATCAACCTTGGTGAGCGCTGAGATGCACCAGCGTCAGATGCACAATAGGGACCCCATGAAATGGAGTCCCTTTCGGAAACCCAGCTGACAGATTTGTGAGAGGGTGTGACAAATCTACGATGAAAAAAAAAAAAAAGAGAAAGAAAGAAAATAAAAAAACTAATTGAAAAATGTAAGAAACAGAATATAGTAAAGAAAACCAACAGTAACGTCGTGGTGGTGATAGGTGGGGGCGGTGACGGCTTTAAGGGGTGCGGAAGATGATGCTGGCAGCGGCGGCGGCGGCGGTGGTGGTGGTGGTGGTGGTTGTGGTTGTGGTGGTGGATGGAATAAGGACATGCTGAATACCTGCTGGGTCCTCTTGTTTGTTTGTTTGTTTGTTTTTCGCACGATGCTGTGCACACTCTCCATGGATACGCAATGAACAAACCGTTCAATCATTACTCATCCTTTTATTTATCTATTCGTCCACCCAGTCTTCTTTTTTTTTTCTTTTTTTTTTTTTTTTTTTTTTGTCTTCTGCTGCCCATTCACGTAAACATATCACCTTCGTTCCTTTCTTTTATTCTTCTTTAGTGTCTGTGTAGACACATTAACTTCTGGATGAAATTGTCACAACCCTCCCCATTCCTCAAGGAAACGATGCATCCATTGAAAGAGAGAAAGACAGACAGGGAGGCAGAGAGAGACAGAGAAAGAGGGTGAGAGAAAGAGAGACAAAGAGAGATAGAGTTAGAGAGAGATAGTGAGGCAGGGAGAGAGAGAGAGAGAGAGAGAGAGAGAGAGTGAGAGAGACAGAGACAGGGACAGAGACAAGGAGACAGAGGGTTTGAGATAAATATAGAGAAAGAGACTGTGCGCGCGCGCGCACACACACACACACACACACACACACACACACACACGCACACACACACACACACACACACACACACACACACACACACACACACACACACACACACACACACACACACACACACTCACACACACACACATACACATACACACGGAGAGAGAGAGAGAGAGAGAGAGAGAGAGAGAGACAGACAGACAGACAGACAGACAGACAGACAGACAGACAGACAGACAGAGACAGACGGTGTTTTCGTGTCTCCAACCAGAAGGGTGGCCAGTCCCTTGCACTTCACCTCATCAGCACTGCTCTCGCCTTTATCATGATGCCCAGCTTGCGTGTAGAAATGCACCTGACTGGTCGCTTTGCTGGAGAGGAGAAGTGAACTGTTACAAACAAAGAAGGGCCACAACCTATGCAAGAGATGCGGGCCACAACCTGTGCAAGACAAGAGGTACACAGTCTATGTAAGACAAGGGGAACGACTGAGAGCACGACCTATGTAAGAGTAAGGGCACAAGTAAGAAAAGGGGCATAACCTATGTGAGTCAACGGGCACCTCACCTCACCTCACCTCAGGCCCATAACGACAGTAGTCGTTGGGGGAAGCCTGAGGACCGCAGACGCAACCTCCCTTCTCCATCTGTCTCTGTCGGCAGCCTCTGGCAGCAGCAGCTCACGTGTGTGGAGTCCGGTCCATTATTTGATGTTCTCATGCCAGTTCTTCCGCTGTCTTCCTCTTCTTCTCCCGCCCTCGATGGTGCCTTGCATGATTGTTTTGGATAAGCTGGTGTATTCGTCCACCCAGTCTTTTTTTTTTTTTTTTTTTTTTTTTTGTCTTCTGCTGCCCAAAGGGCACAGCAGGAGGCAAAACCTGCCAGAGAAGGGGGAACAACCATCTGAAGAGAAGAGGGGCAATTCAAAGGGCACAACCTATGTAACAGAAGGGACACAACATATATTATTCAGGAAGTCGTTTCTCTGTGAAGGTGTGTGTGTGTGTGTGTGTGTATATAAGTGTTTCTTTTACTCTCTTTTGTTTTGGTACGGATTTTATAAGCATCTTGACGGCAGATGATTGCTGATATGCAAGGCATAGTTCAAGCTTCATTTAACAAACGCTGCTTTACTAATTGGAAAGTAATTGAAAATGCTTCCAGATCACAGCATGCATGTGCGGGACCGTTCATTATCCAGTCATTAGATAAAGATTTCAGAGGGAAAAAAATATGATAAAAATATATATAAAATATCTATCTATCTATCTGTCTATTTATTATCTATCCATCTATCTATCTATCTATCTATCTATCTATCTATCTGTCTATTTATTATCTATCCATCTATCTATCTATCTAAATGATAAAGTTTATATCTAAGTAGCCATGAAAACACATTCATCAGAATTTACAAACTAAGAAAACTTTTTGTCGCAACACGCTGCTCTGTGCGAAATTCAGGCAGCCGCCCCCCCCCCCCCTATATATATATATATATATATATATATATATATATATATATATATATATATATATATATATATATATATATATATATATATATATATATACGTGTATATGTATTTTTTATTTAAAAAAAAATTTCTTGTGGAAATAATCTACTTTACTGCCAGATTTTTCAACAAAACCTTTTCTTTTACGTGCGCGCAACACACGGGAGCTCGGCTATCGTTCCATCCGAAAGACTAGCACCCAATCACCAATAAAGGTCAAGTGGAAAGGTGGAGGCTGGGGGGTGGTGGGGGGGGGGATGGGGGGGCGGGGGGTAGAGTGAAAATCTTGTACCGTATTTGAGACTCAAATCCGTGGGTGTTTGCTTCCTAGTCGTGCGTTCTACCACTAGGCCACCGCTCCACATGAAAAAAAAAAAAAAGAGCCCAGAGAGAATGGAGCCATTCAGGGGTCTTGATGATGGCTTCTTCTTCTTCTTCTTCTTCTTCTCTCTCTCTCTCTCTCTCTCTCCCACCCCCATCTCCTTCTCCCTCTATCTCTCTCTACCTCTTAAAGTGTCGAAAGTTTCAAACCTGACTTTAAGGACAGCAGATAATTATCTCCTTCTTTTTCTTTTTTTACCCGTAACTATCAAACTTAGGATTTTAATGATGACTTTTTTCAGACAGTTTGCTTCTCAAACACGGTCATTGGTGAGTTAAATGAACACCAAGACATCTCCCTCCCCTCTCCCCTCGTTAATATTCCCAGTCCATGGGTTAGTAATAACTTTACCAAGCAATAAAAAAGTGCTATAGAAAGTTTAAAGCGATCAGTATTGAACAGTCTTCAAAGAGTAGTAAGACTCCAATAAAAACCATTTTTTACCGACATATAAGTTGCAAGAACAAGTGCATGCCAAATCAGTGTACGCGAAGAAAGTAGCCACTGGATAACATTACTATATCGCTTTAAAGACAACCATGAACATAGTTGTAGTGGAAGTCTTCAGTTTTACGACTTTTATTCCCACTCAAAGTGATATTCGTAACATCGTTGTGTGTACGTACACGTGCGTGTGGGTGTGTGAGCTAAAAAAGGAACCGATGGAAATGATTTGATTGAGAGAGAGAGAGAGAGAGAGAGAGAGAGAGAGAGAGAGAGAGAGAGAGAGTGTGTGTGTGTGTGTGTGTGTGTGTGTGTGTGAGAGAGAGAGAGAGAGAGAGAGAGTGTGTGTGTGTGTGTGTGTGTGTGTGTGATGGGGAAAACAGAGACTCACAGTTAAAGAGAGACAAGGCAAAGCAAGCCAAGACAAGACAAGACAAGACAAGACAAGACAAGACAAACGTCTTTATTTCCGCAGATGAGAGATATGTACTGGCGTACCCCTCACTAAAGAGGGTAGAGGGTCTGCTCCATAGAATACTGAATGCTAATGGCGTAAACATGATGGTTATGAGATTCATATGAAAAGAAACACACAACACAGACACACAGACACAGACACACACAGACACACACACACACATACAGACACACACACAGACACACACACACACACACACACACACACACACACACACACACACACACACACACACACACACACACACACACGCTCGCACACATATCAGACTATAAGAACAATACTAGTAGTTTGGGAAAGGATGAGAGAAAAAGAAGGGGGAGATAAGGTGGAAGGAAGACAGAGAAAGAGGGTTAAAGAGGGCGTGAGTAAATGAGCCATAAACACGCTTGCATGTAAACTGTATGGAATGAATACAATGTATCTAACAAAAAAACAGAGTACTGTGGAGTTAGTGACAATGTTGTGGGGAGAAAGAGACAAGTAGAGAAGAGAGAGAAAGGAAGAGCAGCAAGACAAGCAAGACAAGAGAAACAACGTCTATGATTCCGCAGAAGAAGAATTACTGTGTACCCCTCTACTAAGAGGTTAAGGTCATGCCTAATAAGGGAGCTATAGCGTAAAACATGATGGTTATGGATTCATAAATAAAAAGAAACACACAACAAGAACACACAGACAAGACAGAACACACAACAACAACCACAGACAAACACACACACAACACACACAAAATCAGATATAAGACAATACTTACAGATTAGGGAAATGGCAGATGAGTAAGCAGGGTTGAGTAAGTGAATGAAAAAAGAAGAGGTTTTACATATAGGGGCGATAATTGAGCCTAAACAGCTTCAATGTAAACTGTAAGAAATAAGTACATGTAGTCTTACAAACATAAACAGATACGACACCTGATAAATCAAACTGTTGTGAAGAGATCAGACAAAAATTGAGAAGAGTAAAGAAGAGAGATAGTAGCAAGAAGAGAGAGTGTGAAAAAAGAGAAAAGACTTGAAGGAGAGAAAGAGGAACAGAGACAAGAGAGATCAGATAACATAAACATAACAGAATGGTTTAATCGATAAAGGCCAGCCTCTTTACTGTAAGGGTTCATTACCAACAAGAAGTAATAAATTAAAATAAGAAAAAATAAGAAAGAAATGACTTGAAATCGATTAATCCACATCACAAATTAACCAAAGACTTATACAATACTCAACAACATTCACAAAATAACGTTCAAAGTTTTCAATGCTCAAATAACAAAGCCAAGTTCTGTGACTAAACCATGTTGACGACATGCAATAAATATAAACAAAAGCACAGAGATCTTTACAATTTTAGGTTAATTAATCTTTTTGGTCTCCACACAGAGGCAAAAACAAAAAAATGTCCATACAATCTTCCCTAACCAAGTTGCACAATCCAAGTTATACATATCTCAACTTTATACAGTAATTGAATGAAACACAATTAATTTTGAACACCAATCAAATTTTTCATTATGGTATTCATCCCCTGCGATGTTTAAAGTCCTAAACTGTGCAAATCATATCTAAGTTTCCAAATATCATGCCAATTGCTACTGGTACATCAACTACGCTGTCTAAAACACTTTGATCAAAACACATATCTTCAAACATCTAATATCCAACTTATATCCAAGATACAGATAGCGGAATGCAGTTTACTTGTTTAGATATCGATGAGGTTCATCTAGAAGTAACATAAAATTTACATTTGTGACGTAAAAAATCCCATGTTTTCTTGCCATTATTATCTAAGGAATTGCTCAATCCATCAAAAACGTTTAGTCAAGTATGTCTTTTTTCATTTCTCTGATAAGTATCAAACTTAATAATGATGATAACGAGTTAAAATAAGATTAAGCTGCCCAAAGCTCCCCATAACAAGAGATGATTAGGCGTTCGGAGATCCACATTCAAAGATAGTTTCAAACTGCAAAGAAGATGACGTTTTCAATTCATCATTCTGAGTGGAAAGAGGAAGGGAATAGGAAGAAGAGAAGATAAGAAGAAAAGAGAGAAAGAGAGAAAAAGATGATAAAATAAGTAATTGAGGAGAGTAGATATAATATGAGAAAAGTATGAGTAAATGTGTTTTGTAGTAGTAGATTGTTCAAGAGAGATTTTGCGAACAGTAGATGAAGTTAGTGTTGATTAATTTTCAAATTTCTCTTGCTGGTAAAGTATTCGGAGCGTAAATACCTTCGATCTATTACAGAATATTGATGAATTAAAACTTCGTAAAACATCTCTACCTACAAATCTTTCTGAACTAATTCGGAAAAATCACCACTACACTACAACAAACTTCACTAAAACCAAATCATTATACAATAAATAATAAACATCCATTGAAATCCGTGCATTCTGTGCAGTTGTCACTGACCTCGATATTCTCGGTTAAAAAAAAAGAAAAAAAAGAACAGCTTTAAAAATAAACAACAAACGAAAACAAACAAGATCATTGTTCTAAGGTAACAACAACACGAAGCTCATGTTCCAGAAAGGGAAACGCAATGTGACAATTGAAAGGAACATGACACGCTTCAGAGTGTATGTGTTGATAGGCTGGAGGCCGAGTTGTTAAACCCCACTGTAAAAACAACATCAACAACAACAACAACAACAACAACAACGACAACTACAACGACAACAATAAAAACAAAACGTGAGCCGTGTGTGTGTGGGGATGGGTGGGTGGGTAGTGGGGAAGGGGGGGAGGGGAGTGAGAGAGAGAGAGAGAGAGTATATGTGTGAGTGAGTGAGAGAGATTCAGATTCAGATGGTTTAATGTGTTTCGGCCATAGGCATACATACACATCGGGGGAGGGGGGGTGGGGGGGGAGGGATAGGGAAAGACGGAGCGGGTAATCCAACAGTTCATTTACAGACGAGAGAGAGAGAGAGAGAGAGAGAGAGAGAGAGAGAGAGAGAGAGAGAGAGAGAGAGACAGACAGACAGACAGACAGACAGAGACAGAGATAGAGACAGAGAGAGACAGAGAGAGACATAGACAGAGAGACAGAGACAAAGACAGAGGGAGAGAGGGAAAGAGAGAGAGACAGAGACAGAGGGAGAGATAGAGAGAGACACAGACAGACAGGCAGAGACAGAGATAGAGACAGAGAGACAGAGATAAAGACAGAGGGAGAGAGGGAAAGGGAGAGAGACAGAGACAGAGAGAGAATGTGTATGTGTGTGTATGTGTGTGTGTGTGTGTGTGTGTGTGTGTGTGAGTGTGTGTGAGTGAGTGTAGGTGAGGCGCGTGCGTGCGAATGCATTGCATCGGAGGGGCACATAGTTTATCCGCACGTTAACCTTTCCTGCCTGAAACTCATCATCCTTGTGTGAAGGTGGAGGTGGTGGAGGTGGGGATAGATTAACCGTGTTTGGGAGGGGAAAGGGAGAAACATTGGTAGTTAATGCCCATTCTTTCTAAAACTCGCCTTCATTACTGAGGAGGGGGAAAGGAGGGGGGGGGGGGGGATAGGGGAGGGACACCACTATGAAATATGCCACATTGATATGTCTTGTCTAAAACTCGCTTTCTTTATTGAGGGGGGGGGGGGGGAGGACACCAGCAATCAAACCGCCACATTATCTCCCTTGTCTGAAACATTTCTATTGGTTGAGGGTGGGGGTGGGGGTGGGGGGGGGTAGGGGAGAGGGAGGCGTTGGTAATTAATCCGCCACATTAACTTATCCTGTCTGAAACTCACCTTCTCTATTGAGGAGAGCGGAGGAGGAGCAATCGTACTTAAACCGCCAACATTAACTCATCCTGTTTGAAACTGACCTTCTCTTTTGAACATGGTGGTGGAGGCATTGGTAGTTAATCCGCCACATTAACTTATACTGTCTGAAACTCATTTTCTCTATTCAGGAGATGATGGGGGGAGGGGGGGGTGGGGGTGGGGGGCGGGGAGGGGGGGGGGGGCATTGGTAATTAATCCGCCACATTATCTCATCCTGTCTCAAACTCGCCTACTTCACTGAGGGGATAGGGGAGAGTGACTGGGTGGGGACATCAACAGTTAATCCACTACATTGACTTTCCACAGAAAAACAAAAAAGCATTTGAACGACTACTAATCCCCTGTTGGCAAGTGTGACTGCGCCTGCCGTTTGTTGGTATCGACGTCGAAATACTCCCCCCACCCCACCCATTCTCCCCCCCCCCTCCTCCCCCCCCCCCTCTCTCTCCTTTCCGCTCTGTGCAGCTGGGGTATCATCTAATCCTCTTACGTTTCCTCCTTCCGACTCTAAGTCTGACGAAAGACGCAGCAAGGACACTAGGACAATGTTCTAGTGGGAATGATCAGTTTCCTGATAATCTTGTGGCTGCCAAGGAACTGGGACGTGTCCAGTCTAGTCTTGAGTTGTGTCTATTTACTGGGAACTAAGCTGGAGTGGAGGGAGGTGGGATGGGAACTGCACACTGCTGGCGGAAGGATGGATGTTCAGAATAGGAAGAAGCAAGTAGGAAGCGTTGAAGAATCAGATGAGATTCCACACTTTGAATGCCCAGAGAAGACGAAGAAGAAATATACAATTATGTATATCTATCTATCTCTCTCTCTCTCTCTCTCTCTCTCTATATATATATATATATATATATATATATATACCTGTGTGTGTGTGTGTGTGTGTGTGTGTGTGTGTGTGTGTGTGTGTGTGTGTGTGTGTGTGTGTTAGTAGTCCGTTGGGAGCCGACGATGACAAGGTCTGTGAACTCAGCGATGACAGCGCATGTGACTCCGCAGCCCAAAGCTGGAAGCACACAGGTGCCCACAGGTGTCGCAGCGACAGTCTGAAGTTTGGACTGAGGCGGACGAGGCCCTACGTCGTCTGTCCCTGGCAGCGGCGAGACGCAGTCGTCTGTCCTCTTGAAACGCAGCTGCTGCTTTGGAGGTGAGAGACCTCCAGGACGATCTGTCCGCAGCAGAGGCTTCAAGCTTGCGTGGCTGGATGCCGCACCATCTGAGGTTGCTCATCAGGGTGCCTGTGTACCTCAGTCTGGGCTTTCTCTGTCTGTGTTGGCCCTCCTTCAGCTCACCATACATTAGTTGCCTGGGGATGCGGCTGTCGTCCATTCTGTGTGTGTGTGTGTGTGTGTGTGTGTGTGTGTGTGTGTGTGTGTGTGTGTGTGTGTGTGTGTGTGTGTATGTATCTTTGTGCGTGTGAGCGTGTGTATGTTTTCTATGTGTATGCTAACGCTGAGTGTCCAATCTTTCTGTATATTTTTTGTATCGAGACTTTTAAAACTCAAAGCTACGATGTGCTCATAGCATTTTGTAGTATGTGTTTGAATGCGTGCGTTTTCATTGTTACGTTTACCACTGCTTGAAGGAATGCCTATTTTGTTACACTGTCCTCCTTCACATAGCGGCCTTGGCTTGTCATGAACAGAAATCATTCATTCATCCAACTAACTCTAGCTATCTGTCTCGCCAGATGGCGGAGGATTGTCAGAGAGTCATCAGTGATGCCTCCACAGCCCCACCCGGGGTTACGAGACCGATGACGTCTCTCCACCACCCACACACCCCTCGGCCTCAAGCACCAGGGAAGCAGGTGTATTTATTTATTTTATTTATTTATTTATATTTCTTTTTATCACAACAGATTTCTCTGTGTGAAATTCGGGCTGCTCTCCCCAGGGAGAGCGCGTCGCTACACTACAGCGCCACCCTTTTTTTTGGTTTTTTTTCTTGCGTGTAGTTATATTTGTTTTTCCTATCGAAGTGGATTTTTCTACAGAATTTTGCCAGGAACAACCCTTTTGATGCCGTGGGTTCTTTTACGTGCGCTAAATGCATGCTGCACACGGGACCTCGGTTCATCGTCTCATCCGAATGACTAGCGTCCAGACCACCACTCAAGGTCTAGTGGAGGGGGAGAAAATATCGGCGGCTGAACCGTGATTCGAACCAGCGCACTCAGATTCTCTCGCTTCCAAGGCGGACGCGTTACCTCTAGGCCACCACTCCACTGTGTCACTGTACCTACAACAGCAGACAGATGACTGGCGGGAATCTGGCCAGTTGGAGCAGCTAGCTGTCCAGCAAAATGCCAACGTCCCTCTACTACCTCCCTTCCGGAAACTCCACGACTTCTGAAGAACTCCCAACCACAACCCCTACTGTGATGCTCAACTTTCAACACATCAAAACACGAAAACGCCACTACGTAAAGAAACGTGAACCTAACTGGCAGAAATGACTCGAACTTTAAACCCTTTAACGAAAAACAACAACAACAACAAACAAACAAACAAACAAACAAAAAACACATCGCAATGTCATAAAACAACAACATAAAACCAAAACAAACAAACAAACAAAAAACCAACAACAAAAAACAAAAAATACACAGTACATTACAAAACAATTGTAACAACGGACAGCCGACCAACGGAAGTCGTGAACCAACACCCGCTTTCATACAAACGCTGCGGACGGACGGTAGCATAAACTAGCATAATCGAAGCCAGCGTCACTATTAAATATGACCCAGTCTTTGTTTTGGGTCTAAATGTCATCACAGGGTATATATATATATATCTATAGAGAGCGCAGTTCCCACCCTGCAGCGGCAGGCAGCCTCGTTAAGTGGATTCCGATGCCACTCTTCCAGCGTCATCATTAAACACCATCCGCTTTTCTCGGGTGAGCCATTAGGTAAGTGAGGGAGGCCTGGTGCCCTGGCGATGTTATTATGGCCTGAGGTGAGGTGATTGTTGTCTGTTGTGTGTGTGTGTGTGTGTGTGTGTGTGTGTGTGTGTGTGTGTGTGTGTGTGTGATAGCGCAGAGAGGGAGATGAACAGTGTGTGTATGTTTGTACTTGTGTGAGATAGAGATACAAAGAGATGGGAAGGAGACACACACACACACACACACACACACACACACACACACACACACACACACACACACACACACACACACACACACACACACACACACAGAGAGAGAGAGAGAGAGAGAACTCAGAACTCAGAATGTTTTTACTCAATGATTTAGATTTTTAGGCATAGTCTATTCTTCCAATCTGTCCTTGCTAATCTACATCTATTACAAATAGCACACACATAAATGTAGGGAAAAGGTATTCATGCAGAAGGACATACATACTAAATAAAACACCCCCCCCCTCACCCCCCCCCCCCCCACACACACACACGCACACACATGCATACACACACGCGCACGAGAGAAAGACAGAGATAGAGACAGAGACAGAGACAGAGAGAGCGTGTGTGTGTGTGCGTTCCACGGGGTATTATTCAAACGAACTCATTTAATCTATAACTATCATCTCCAACTCATTTTCCATCCCATCTCTTCCCCACGCCCTCTCGAGTCTCTGTTTCAATAACCCCAACAACAGCAAGCATTCGCTTACGTCACTGTCAAACTCTTCGCTGCACTGTAACAACTGCACAGGCAATACGAATCTATACCCTTCCTCTTCCTTCGCATAATTATGTAGCGCACTACTTTATATCATATCACGCTGTTCCTTATCAAATGTATAGACATCACTACTACTCATTTCCTCTGGAGAAGGAGAAGGAACAACAACTACACGTGACCTTCCCAAGTAAAGATTGTCGAGAATTGTCACCAGGTTGAAGACAATAACGTGTAGAAATACCAGTCGCCAACGCCAAGATACTAGGGCAGTAATGTCTGCGAGTGAATTGTTTCGGACAGTACATAAGATAAGATAAGATAAGAATAACTTTATTATCTCCAACTGGAGAAATTTGGTCAGGTCCATTATCACAACATAGACAAGTAAACAACATGGAGACCATAACTGTGAAAGTCAACAACAGCTTTTACGAATATTACGAAGATACAAATGTAAAAAATATCACATACACCGTTTCATACATACATCCACACACTGCAGGTAATATCTAGTATTCTTAATGTAAAAACAGAAAGAATTAAGAAACATTATTTGAATATAATTATAAACATAGCCTAATATACTGCACATTGATTATAATAGACAGATAAGATAAGAATAAAGATAAATTGCGGAAAACCGCAACCAGATAATCAGCACACACCCATGATTGGATCCCACATGGTGCCTACAGGATGAAAAACAATTTCCAAATGAATTAAGAAGAAAACAATGAATCACAGCTCCAGACAACGTAATATATCAGTCCTCTTGGATTCTCCAACAGCGACCATTCTGATCTTCATGGGAATGGAATTCAACACTCATACCGAAGTGATAAAAGCTTTTTCATGTTCCTAACTCGAGCACCAGCAGGAAACAAGTATACGCAATTTGGCCTTAAGCTTTAAATAGATTTTTCAGATTTCAACCTAATGTCTCTTGATACAGGGCGAGAAATTCGTCCATTCTCAGTGACGCTGATAAGTGCACGCATTTCAACTTCGCAACGCAGACTAGGAAAGAAAAAATGCCTTCTCTGCCAAATGAGAGTAGTCCTCTTTCTCAGCGTTGTCATGTTCTATCTATGGCTGCTGGTCCGTTTTCATAAGCGTGCGTGCGTGCGTGCGTGCGAGCGTGCTTGTGTGTGTGTGTGTGTGTGTGTGTGTGTGTGTGTGTGTGTGTGTGTGTGTGTGTGTGTGTGTGTGTGTGTGTGTGTGTGTGTGTGTGTGTGTGTGTGTGTGTGTGTAAGAAGGGGTGGGTGGATATAAAATAAAGGATATTTATCCGGTTATTCAATGGTTCAATATTGCTTTTCTTATGAACACACACACACACACACACACACACACACACACACACACACACACGCATGAACACAAAGGCAGCGCGTGACAGACAGAGGAATACAGATAGAACAAGAAAAAAACAGAAGTGTGAGAGAGAGGGAGAGAGAGAGACAGATACACAGAGAGAGATACAGAGATACGAACGAACGAACTGTTTTATTCAAAACAAAGCCCAAAGCCCCTTACTGAAGGGGTATGACATAAGTACAAATACTGGAACCATAGCTGATACCACAATTATATCATAAATAAATACATCAGCATGAAGAAAAGATTATGATGTCATAATATTCAGTCTTCTCCAAAATTTATGAATATGAATGCAGAGAGAGAGAGGGATACAGAGAGAGAGCGGGAGGTGGGGGTGGGGTGGGAGAGAGAGAAATACAGATAAATCATAAACTTATACATCAGCAGAAGAAAAGATTATGATGTCATAATATTCAGTCTTCTCCAAAATTTGTGAATATGAATGCAGAGAGAGAG
>NC_134893.1:10939538-10944538 GCF_041734735.1 Babylonia areolata | reverse complement strand
GATGATTCACAGCTAAATATAACGCCATGGAAGATGCAGTTTCAGTTCAACTTGTCTGATAAAGATGACGAACCCTACCTATCATCTACCACCCCACCCCCACCCCCCACTGTCCCTACTCTCCCCCTACATGCATTCCTCCTACCTCCTCCACATTCTCCACTACTCCCCATGGAACTCATTGATCTCAAGTTGTTGTCGTTCTAGTATTCATGAGGATGTCGATGTTCCGTCATTGTGTCCTGTGGTGAGAAACCTCTGGGTCAATGTGTACGTTTGGGGAGTTGAGACTTGTCACAAACATGCAGATGTAATGGAATACATCTTTTTTTTTTTTTTTTTTTTTTTTTTTTTGCTTAGCCTACGAAAGCCTACAAAGGTTGGATGGATTTTTTTTTTTTTTGCTTAGCCTACGAAAGCCTACACAGGTTGGATGGATTTTTTTTTTTTTTTTTGCTTAGCCTACGAAAGCCTACAAAGGTTGGATGGATTTTTTTTTTTTTTTTTTTTTTTTTGCTTAGCCTACTTTTTTTTTTTTTGCTTAGCCTACGAAAGCCTACAAAGGTTGGATTTTTTTTTTTTTGGATACATCTGCAGTACCGAGAAGGAAATTGTGAATGATGAGAGAGAATGAGTGAGTGAGTGAGTGAGAGAGACAGACAGACAGAGAGATGAGAGACAGTGAGAGAAAGAAAGATGAGATATGAGACAGAAAAAAAGACATATGGGGGAGAGACAGAGACACAGAGAGAGAGAGAGGGAGAGAGAGAGAGAGGGTGAGAAAGAGAGAGAGGTGAAAGAGATAAAGAAAGAAAAAGATATTAAGAGAGAGAGAGATGGAGAGAGAGAGAGAGAGAGAGAGAGAGAGAGAGAGAGAGAGAGAGAGAGAGAGAGAGAGAGAGGATTAGAGGTAGTTAGAGAGACAGAGACAGACCGACCGACCGAGAGAGGGAACGGTGATGACTGACGGTGGTCATGTTTTTTTTTGTTTTTTTTGCTGCCCCATCATCTGCACCGTTTAGTGGCATTACTCCCACGCCGCTCATTTAGATCCTCCCATACACGGCCACACCCGGGTTCGTCCGTGGCAGTTCCAGCGTCGGCAGTCCACAGGGAACCATCGATGTTAGGTCACCAGGAGGCCACACACCAGAGGAGACCCTGCACTGCTGCTGAGTCACTTCGGTGGTGTTCACTGGTGCCTGTTTTGATTTAACGTACTTAGGACACCACCTACTAAACCCCCTACTAACGACAATAATGGCTTAGTCGCGGAGCCAGACTGAGTGAGCGTCCCTCCCAGAGTGGAGACCGCCACCACGTCCCTCAAACAACAGCCCTCCATGAATCTGCCGACGGTGGTCATGTTGATGCTGACAGCCGTGAACACAACTCCATGGCATTCCTCATCAACATCAAACTCCATTCCCTTCTGATCAACACCACCTTGGAGGGCCATGATAACGACGGCGATAGACATCGATAATGACGGTGACAGCCGACGACGACGACAAAGACGGTGATATACGACGACGACGATAACTAAAATGAGGTTGAAAGACCACGACGATAATGACGGTGGTAGCCGATGACGACGACAACAGTGACGGTGATAGACGACGATGACGACAATGACGCTGATAGACGACGATGACGACAATGACAATGATAGACGACGATGACGACAATGACGGTGATAGACGACGATGACGACAATGACAGTGATCGATAGCAAAGATAACGACGACAATGACGGTCAATGGCGGTAACAAAGACAAAGACAATGACTGTTGATATAGGTGTGTGCACCATACCATGTCTACGCTTACGATTACAGAAACTGTTTTTTTTTTCCCTCAAGGCCTGACTAAACGCGTTGGGTTACGCTGCTGGTCAGGCATCTGCTTGGCAGATGTGGTGTAGCGTATATAGATTTGTCCGAACGCAGTGACGTCTCCTTGAGCTACTGAAACAGAAACTGAAACTTACAGAAACCTCCTTATGTGCGTCAGCAACAGTATCTGACCGAGTACTCTGTTTTCAAAAAAAACAACAACAGACAAACAAAAACAAAACAAAAACAAAAAACACACTCGGTTTGTCTGTCTCCTATTCTCTTTCTCTGCCCCCCCCCCCCCCCACCCCCCCTCCACCCCCGCTCATACCCAACTCAGCCCCACCCACACGCCCAGCCCCACCAGCATCCTAACGTACATGCACCTAATCTGGCTGTTATGCTTACCTGAGTGGTGTCGTTCCATCATCGTTATCATGCCGTTTTCCCCTGAGAAAAGTTGGGCCAATGTGTGTGTTTTGATACATGTCAAAGCATGCAAACGGGGACAAATCCATTAGATCTATGTACGGATATCTGAAAGCTCTTAGCTATCAGGGACCAAACGCGAGTCGAGCTGTAATAATAACTAAGAGGTACTAAGAGGCTAAGAGTAGGCACAAAAATAAACGAGAGAAAGAATGTGTGTGTGTGTGTGTGTGTGTGTGTGTGTGTGTGTGTGTGTGTGTGTGTGTGTGTGTGTGTGGTTTAACATTTTTAATATCAAGAAACAAGGTACAATACAGCGTTCAATTAATAAGACTTGAGCAACAACAAGCATGAGCTTATATCGTGCTCGTTCATCGTGTGTGTGTGTGTGTGTGTGTGTGCGTGCGTGCGTGCGTGCGTGCGTGCGTGTGTGAAAGAGAGAGTGAGAGACAGACAGACAGACATACAGACACACACACACACACACACACACACACACACGCACACACACACACACACATATATATATATATGGGTTTTATGGCCAGACTTGAAAGAGCTGAGTGTGGAGACTTGATGAAGCGAAAGAGGAAGTTCATTCCAATCGCAAGGTCCAGAGACAGAGAAAGAACGAGAACTCCGAGAAGGGACAAGAAGATATATTCCTTATTTCAATTTGTATTAAAAAAAAACAAGGATTTATGTGGAGACCATTTGCTGATAAAGTCTTTATAAAGAAAGATTTTCCAAGCTATGTATTCTTCAACTGGATATTTATATTCCAATTTTTTAATGAAACTTTGCAGAACACGTACAGTGCTGTTGATCTTGCGTTGTTTAGCCAGCAACAAAATGAAATAAAAGGTGGGATCAGTGATTATATTTTTGTCATGTCCAAGTATGACTAATGGTTCAGTTAATTGCAAATTTTGAGCATTTCGGCATCTTTCGTTAATCAAATTCATTAATTCTTGCCAGAAACGTTGGATGGTTGCACACTGCCAAAACATGTGTCTAATACTATCTTTCATTGTGTTGCAAAAACTACATAGATCATTGTTAAGTACACCTATCTCTTTAAGCATGACATTTGTTCCACGGTATCTGTGCACAATTCTTATCTGCAACCATTTCAGTTAAACATCCGGAATCTTACTAATGTACAAAAAACATGTTCTCCAGTCGTTGAGTTTTTCATCCCATTTTGAACAACACTGTGGATGAACACCATTGTCTATAAGTATGTCATAATACAGCTTTGAACCTTTACATATGGACATCAATTTATTGAAAACTATAGATATATTCAAGCAGTGATCATTATCAATAGTTATGTTCTTGTTTTGAATGTACTCTTTTATTGCTGATATGTAACCGGCAAAAGTAAGAAAATTGATGTTGACTTTATATTTTCGTTTGATTTCTTCGTAAGAAATAAAATGTCCATTTTCAATTAAAAAAAAAATCTTCATTAATACAATATATACCTTTATCCATCCATGCTTTTCCCCGAATAAATGTTTTCCCTATGTGTATTCTTCGATTATAAAATACTGGTTCTGCCAGAAGCTCAACAGAGTTATTACAATCTATTTCATAGAAAAATTCTTTGTATGTATTAAATACATATGTCCAAAAAGTATTTGTTTGAGAGAAAGATAATGTTATTTCTGGATATCATTCAGCACAGGAAAATTAGTTATTGCAATGATTTTTTCCATTTATGACACGTTTTACCCACTTTCCGTATCCAAGTCAGTTTTAGAGAGGATGCATAGGTTTTTAATTCCGGTAATCCCAGACCAACATTTCTTATTCTTTTATGCGCAGTTTTTCTATTTATCTGATCATTCTTTTTGTTCCATACAAAACTATAACAGTGATTTTGTAAAATGCTAAAAAAAATGTCAGGTGGGTTAGGCAGTAAAATCCACAAATGAGTCAATTTAGACAAAATTAATTATTTTAGAACAGCTATTCGTCCAAGGTGTGTTATTTGCCTTTTATCCATACTCTAAATAATTGTATAACATCTGCTAATCTTTTAGAGTAATTCATATTTGCACAGTTTTGTTAATCATTTGTAAACCAGATTCCTAGAATTCTAAATTTTGGTGGATTCCATTCTATCTCTAGATGCTCCATATACCGAATATTATAATGTTTATTACTTCCCAGCCAGATTGCACTTGTTTTTTTCCAGAATTCATATGTAGCCCTGATTTACTCCCAAACGTGTCCACTATATGCACGCATGTTTCAAATGATTTTTTTTTTTTTTTTTTTTTTTGTCACCTGCTAAAAGAAATTCAGTATCATCTGGGTATTGAGAAAGTTTGTGTTCCATATTGTTGATCGTTATACCACGTACATCTTCGTTTTCTCGTGTCATTATTACCAATATTTCAACACAAAAAAACAAAAAGGTATGGTGATAGTGGATCTCCCTGTCGACATCCCCGTTCTACGCTAAACCAGCTAGAGACTTGCCCATTTACAAGAACACAGGATCTGATATTATTATAAAATGTTTCTATCCATTTACATATCCCATTTTGGAAACCAAATGCTTTTAATACTTTAAACATAAAATTCCAACTGATATATACGATATTTAGCAGTGATATTGGCCTCCAGTTCTTGATGAAGTTTCTAGGTTTGTCTTCTTTAGGGATACATATAATTATTCCTTGTTTTTGAACGCAGGAAAGTTGACCTTTTCTAAAACTAGTGTTTA
>NC_134893.1:10917038-10934538 GCF_041734735.1 Babylonia areolata | reverse complement strand
AAAAGAAAGAAAGTAAGAAAGAAAAGCCATGCTCACTCAACAAACCTCGCAAAATAAACAAAGGTATTTTCGTTTCGTGTCGTTTCGTTTCGTATTGTATCGTATATATGTATACACTCTCTCTCTCTCTCTCTCTCTCTCTCTCTCTCTCTCTCTGTCTGTCTCTCGTCTGCCTGTCCCCTCTGTCCCTTTCCCTTCACCTCTGTCTGTACCTTGCTCACGAGGAGGCAAACCAGAAAAAAAAAAACCCTGAGAAAGAGAGAGAGATAGAGAGAGAGAGAGGGTATAGGGGGGGAACGTCGACAGACAAAGTTAGACAGAGCGCGAGCGCGCGCGCACACACACACACACACACACACACACACACACACACACGCAATGATGTGTGGTGCCAGATGAAAGTGAGAAACAGAAAACAAACATATCTCCTTTCAAGACGTAAGGAGTGACTGGATGAGGCAGGTGTAAGACAGGGAATAACTGGGAATTCAGACGCGAATGTCTTTGTTCACCAAGAGAACAGGGATCTGAGACACGTGCCTTTATACAGCTGACACTTACAGAAATTCGAGAAACACTCGAGAAAGAAGATGAAAGCAACCAACCCGCACTGAATTAAAAAAGAAAAAGAAAAGAAAAGAAAAAAAAAAAAACACACAACCCCCCCCCACCCCCCCAAAAAAAACCACACCAAAAAACAACAACAACAACAACAACAAACAAACAAAAAACAACAACAACAACAACAAAAAACAACAACAACAAGAACAACAAAAAACAAAAACAAAACAAAACAAAAAGACCAACAACAACAACAACAACAAAAAACAGACAAAAAAACAACAACAACAAAACCAGCAATTATTTACCGAATTACCAACGTCACAGAGATGACTCCGAACAATCGCACTAGTACTATGATTTTGAAATTTCATTTCTTTCATGAAATATTAAGACGCTCTTCTGCTGTTACATCTTTCCAAATCAAAAGTAAACTTACCTGTTCAAACAATATCTTTAAACTATAAATTGTTCTCCCCCATACCGTCTTTGTGCACGTCGGTTCACGCACTCTGATGTTGAAGTGACTTTGTACAGGGGTCTTTAGAACTGTTGTTTAGTCACTGTGTGGGGCATGTCGGCATTCTTCTAACCCCTAGTCTTGCATGCATCTTTACACATTGTTTGAAAACTCAAGATTACGACATTCTCTTTCATCCAGTATAAAATCCACGATCCTCTAGAAAAAAAAAAGGTCACCTTTCCGCAATCACATTCGCGGCAACCTGAACAACACCCATCACATCGTCACAATCATTTAGAATAGAATAGAATAGAATGGAATATATCTGTATTACCAAGTGTACCGGGGTCACAAGGAATATTGGGGGTGGGGGTTCGGGGGTGGGGGGATAGTACATAACAAGAGTAAATGTAATAATCTTAGGATCTTGTCATATTTCCAGGCCAGGAGCTTAGAAGTGCATGGCAGGTCTTTGTGAAAATTAACTAAGATGGGAGACCCCCTATAAGCCCCGGGCAGACAACCAAGGCTTCAGGATTTTCGCTCCTGAAAATCTTGCCCCTCTAACACTGAGGCCTGCACGAGCTAACAGCCAAAGAACCCAGCACCCGACAACCGGACCTAAATGACAGACGCCAAAGTACGTTTAACTCTTTCCATACGAACGGCGAAAGAGACGACGTTAACAGCGTTTCACCCCAGTTACTATCATCAAAATATTGCAAGCGGAAGGCTCTTATACTGAAGGGGTGAATGTTGACAAAGAATACCACAGTTATGACGACGGAAGCTAAAGGTTGGGTCATTCAGACACCCACTGGACATCCGAGGTGTCTGTGTAGAGGAGAAGAGAAGACTGGCCGTACTGAGTGAGTTAAACTCATCCCATGTCACAACACGCAGTCTCCTGGACCACCCCGAAAAAGGTTAACGCCAAAATGTAGTAAAACAACTCTTGAAGGAAGCATTCCATCTCACAATACACAATCTCCTGATCAACCGGTTCACCTCCTTTAAAGGGTTTTGCCGCAGTCCCAGCTGGTACTGGGGGTGGGGGTAGGGATGGGGGTGGGGGAATAACGGAACTACAACGCCTTAACTCCCCTTAACGACCCATCCATGCCAAAGGCGCTACCACCATTGCCTGACCCATTTATCGACTCTTGGTTACCAAGACCTTGTTTCAGCAGGGTTCCGCTCGTCTCTTCAACTCATCAACGACTCAACGAAAACCCCGGCAAGACCTCGGCTAGCTAAATCTGCCCCCTGCTTTACTTCCTCCTTCCTGTAGCCAGTCTCTTTCTTTCCTCTGGCGTCCTTCCTTGTGTGTGTGTGTGTGTGTGTGTGTGTGTGTGTGTGTGTGTGTGTGTGTGTGTGTGTGTGTGTGTGTGTGTGTGTGCGTGCGTGTGTGTGTGTGTGTGTGTGTGTGTGTGTGTGTGTGTGTGTTAATATCAGAATCGCATCTGCCCCTGGGCATATTGGACAGTTTTCTGTTCTGTTAAGTTTTCTTCGCCATACGCGGCCTGCATTTGAAAATAGGTCAGCGGAAAAAAAACCCCAGTGGTCACCCATTTTCCACAGAGATTGAAATTATGCCTTGGTTTAAGACTAGTTGGAACTGATCTAGCTAAAGGCAAGAAATTAGAAGGAAACACACACACACACACACACACACACACACACACACACACACACACACACAGATATATATATATATATATATATATATACATGTTTGTGTGTGTATGTGTGCGTATGTGTGTGTGTGTCTGTCTGTGTGTGTGTCTCTGTGTGTGCGTGCGTGCGTGCAAGCCTGAAACATACCTTTCTTTTAACTTCTTTCCCGTTTGAAAACAAAACAAAACAAAACAAGAACAAACAAACACACAAACAAACAAACAAAACACACAACATTAACAGCAACAAAAGCACAAAAGCAGCGCATTTGGTTGAGAAGCTGGAAAAAGGAAAAGAATAAAAGACAGTTACAAAAAAAATAAAATAAAATAAAATAAATAAAGGAGGAGGAAGCACAGAGCAAGCACGCCTTGCCTGATCGCATGTTTTCTGTTTTGTTATTTTGGGGTTTTTGTTGGGTTTTTTTTTTTTTTTGGTTTTGTTTTGTTTTTCTTTGCTGACTCTTTCCTACTTCTCAAATCTAATTTGCGAGCCATCCCTTCCCTTTCTCAAGCTGCGAAAAAAAAAACTGTACCACCCATCTATTTCACGCTGGTTGTGTGCGTGTCTCCCTGCCTGCCGTTTGCTAGCTGAGCTATCTACACACACACACAGCCTTTTTTTATTTTATTTTATTTTATTTTATATACCAATCTGACAAGTGTGAAAGACACGAGCCGCAATTAGTACGTGCAGACAAGACAGATGGCTGTTTTTGCAAGGTTTATGTAATTTTTCAGAGATTCGCTTTTTTTTTTTTTTAATTCTCAAAACCAAAGGCATTAGAGTATAGCATTACATACACAAATGTAAAATTGTTGCTTTACATATCACCTATCAACACATAAATGTTTGGAGCATCATGGGATGGAAAAAAAAGAAGTAAATATTGGATATATATATATATATATATATATATATATATATATATATATATATATATATATATATATACAAATCAGTGAATAAAGAAGAAAAAGAGTAAAAAGAGACCTATACTTCAAACTTTCTTACTCCCCTCTTTGCCTGTTTGTCTTTTTTCCTGTTGTATATTTTGAACATTAAATTTTGCATATTAACGACAAAGCACACGAAAAGGATAGAAAAACAACATTGATAGACTGCATCATTGCGACAACAGTTTTGATAATATCATCATTTGCCGGATCGTTTGCAGACAGACATTTTAGACGTTTTTTACATCCACTTTGGTTTATCAGGTACAGACAGACAAATATCTGGATGCTGTGTTTTACATAGACGTTTTGGTTTACCGTTTTGCTGGGTTTACATCAACTTCGGGTTTAAACAGCATTTTATTTCAAATACATCACAAGATAAATACACGAATTCGACGATACAACAGCCACTAAAGGGCCTGCTTATTGCACTGCATTGCATTGCATAGTTTTATTACTCTGTCTCAAGGTTTCTCTGTGTGAAATTCAGGATGCTCAATCCAGGAAGAGCATGTCGCCACAGTGCAGCACCATCGAGAGTGCGCGCGCGCGCGCGCACACACACACACACACACACACACATACAAACAAACACACACACACATACACACATGCATGCACGCACACACACACACACACACACACATGCACACACCAACACGTGGAAGAAATAGATGTAGACAAACACTTCCAGTTTCAGTTTCATATGGAGGCAACACTGCATTCGGTCAAATCCATATGCGTTGCACATCTGCTAGGCAGATGACTGACCAATAAGCATAACCCAGCGCGCTTCGTCAGGCCTTGAGTGCATGCATGTAATTTTATCATACTCGTGTACCTATCAGAATAGATTTCTTCTGCAGAATTTTGCCAGAGGACAATACTCCTCTGCAACTTTTTTTTTTTTTTTTTTTTTTTTTTCTAGTGTTGCACACGGGGGCCTCGGTTTATCGTCCTATCCGAATGACTATCTACAAAATGCAGTTATGGAATAAATTGAACTATGAGGGTTAAAGAGGCTATGCCAGTCTTGAATAAAAGCTAATTTGTGTTTGCACATTTCTTCTGTCTTTGCTGCTGTGTGCACATGTCAAATGATTGGTATAAGGACAGGCCCGGCGCTTCCTTTTTTGAGGAAGTGTCTGGGTTTGTTCCAATGTACCTTTTATTTACCTGTGTGCTAGCTGAATCGGTAGCGTAAGCATCACTGACTTGAAGTTGTGTACATTGTGTAATGGAGAGAGTTACCACTCTTTACTATTTGTTAATCATATCGTCTCCTGGCCTCATTATTTGTATAATTTCCTATGAAGAGACCGCTTGAAAAGAACTGTATTTCAAAGGATTGAATAAGACATTGGATTCCAGCTTTGTACAACTAGAAGATCTCCTGCTGTGTTTCTCTCTGCTTAATTAAGGAACGCAAAAAGATTCTCAAGGCTACATCTCTTTTCAGCTCACTTCTTTATTTTCAGACAGGTGAACCCCCCCTTCTCTTCTCTCCGCTTGTGCGGATAGGTCTTTTTTTTTCTATCTTTCTTTCTTTCTTCCTTTCTGTCTTTCTGTCTGTATGTCCGTCTATCTTCTTCTGCTACACGTCGTTGGGGCGAGGAATAGTCTATTCGATTCTTAATCTTCCAAGTCCTGTCTGTCGTTGTGGTGTGGGTTTCTCGCAGTACGATCGTACCAGTCCTGGGTTCGATTCCCCAGGGACATTGAACGGCCCTCTGCGGCGATTCTGTTTCGGCTGCTAATTGTTTTGCATGTCACTGGACATTCTTGGGAACGAGCGAGATAGAGATGGTGATAAGTGGAGTAGGGGAGGAGGAGCGAGCCGGAGAGAGAGGGGGTGGACAGTGAGAGAGAGAGGGAGGGGAGAGAGAGAGAGAGAGAGAGAGAGAGAGAGAGGTGGTAGGATTTAACGGGTTTTTCCCACCCAAACCAGAAAAGAGATCTAAAACGTGAGAATAATACTGAGTCAGTCAGACATAAAACAGTGGAAAGGAGCAAGAAGCCAGCCATGATTCATACAGATAAACAGGGAATATGAATGTCGTTAAAATTGTGTATGTTCATCTGTAGAAACCAACAAGTAGAAAAAATACGTATTGATCACAAAACAATTATCCAATCTGTAATATACAATGGAGAAAACGAGCAAGGAGAGAGAGAGAGAGAGAGAGAGAGAGAGAGAGAGAGAGACAGACAGACAGACAGACAGACAGACAGAGGAAGGGGGGCAGACAGACAGACAGAGAGAGATAGAGACAGAGAGAGAGCGTGCGCGCGCGTGTGTGTGTGTCTGTGTGTGTGAAAGAGATAGACAACAGAGGATGGTGAAGGATCCAGTAAAAAGACAACGGAAGTAACAACTACTTAGCAACGTCAGTCAACAGCGCGCGTGCTCAGGAAGGTCGGGAAATGATCTTGATCGATGCAACGCGTCTTTATTTTGAAACTGCGCGCGCCTGTGTAAATAAGGAGGAGGTTGTGGTGTAAGTGTGTGTGTGTGTGTGTGTGTGTGTGTGTGTGTGTGTGTGTGTGTGTGTGTGTGTGTGTGTGTGTGTGTGTGTGTGTGTGTGTGTGTGTGTGTGTGTGTGTGTGTGTGTGTGTGTCTCCAGGACTCCACCATCCAAGCACCGCCAACACGGACATCCCCAGCACGCCAAAGGCCAGCAAACAGCGAGGACCTCCCCCCCTCGGACCGCCAGCCAGGACTACACCCCCCCACAGGACCAACGCCTGGACCACACCGCCCCTCACTGAAACGACCACAGTCACGAACAACTTGACCTTAATTAAGGGCGAAACGCCAATAGGTCGTTAAACTCTACCATACATCTGTGTGTGTGGGGGGGGGGGGGGGGGGGGGGGGGGGGGGGGGGGGGGGTGCGGGGGCTGGGGAGTGGTGGTAGGGACTATGTGTGTGAAACACGCACATACATGCGTTTGAAATCAAAGAACGCGTCGTTTATAATGTAAAGCGCGCAGCCTCTCACGCGCCCCGAAACGCGTCCCTCACAGCTGAACAGGTGCGTTTGTCTCGCGTTCTGTGAAGCAACAGGTGCGTTTGTCTCGCGTTCTGTGAAGCAACAGGTGCGTTTGTCTCGCGTTCTGTGAAGCAACAGGTGCGTTTGTCTCGCGTTCTGTGAAGCAACAGGTGCGTTTGTCTCGCGTTCTGTCAAGCAACAGGTGCGTTTGTCTCGCCTTCTGTCAAGCAACAGGTGCGTTTGTCTCGCCTTCTGTCAAGCAACAGGTGCGTTTGTCTCGCGTTCTGTGAAGCAACAGGTGCGTTTGTCTCGCGTTCTGTGAAGCAACAGGTGCGTTTGCCTCGCGTTCTGTCAAGCAACAGGTGCGTTTGCTCGCGTTCTGTGAAGCAACAGGTGCGTTTGTCTCGCGTTCTGTCAAGCAACAGGTGCGTTTGTCTCGCGTTCTGTCAAGCAACAGGTGCGTTTGTCTCGCGTTCTGTCAAGCAACAGGTGCGTTTGTCTCGCCTTCTGTCAAGCAACAGGTGCGTTTGTCTCGCGTTCTGTCAAGCAACAGGTGCGTTTGTCTCGCGTTCTGTCAAGCAACAGGTGCGTTTGTCTCGCGTTCTGTCAAGCAACAGGTGCGTTTGTCTCGCGTTCTGTGAAGCAACAGGTGCGTTTGTCTCGCGTTCTGTCAAGCAACAGGTGCGTTTGTCTCGCGTTCTGTCAAGCAACAGGTGCGTTTGTCTCGCGTTCTGTGAAGCAACAGGTGCGTTTGTCTCGCGTTCTGTCAAGCAACAGGTGCGTTTGTCTCGCGTTCTGTCAAGCAACAGGTGCGTTTGTCTCGCGTTCTGTCAAGCAACAGGTGCGTTTGTCTCGCGTTCTGTCAAGCAACAGATGCGTTTGTCTCGCGTTCTGTGAAGCCAAATGTCAACTCGCATGCAGTGGGACAGTCATGAATCGATGCTCCGTTCGGATAAAAGGTGAGGATTGTCGAGGTCCACCCTGACCACACCTTCACAGAAAAAAGACCACAGCCATGAACAACAACTGGACCTTAAAGGGCACATCGCCAATTGGTCGTTAGTTACACTCACCGCTACAGAGGTCCACCCTGACCACACCACCCTTCACAGAAAAAGACCACAGCCATGGAAAACAACTGGACCTTAAAGGGCAGATCGCCAATTGGTCGTCAGTTACACTCACCGCTACCGAAGTCTACCCTTTCACGGCGTCACGAAATCGAAAACCATGTAACAGGCGTGACAACTACTACTGGCAAGTAATTCTTATAATGATCTCTCCCATCTCATTCGCCTCCATCCCATCCCCATCCCATCCCCATCCCCTCCCCATCCTCTCCCCATCCCCTCCCCATCCCCCCATCACCTCCCCATCCCCCCATCCCCTCCCCACCCCCCCATTCCCTCCCCATCCCCATCCCCCCATCCCCTCCAATCCCCTCCCCATCCCCCATCCCCATCCCCTCTCCATCCCCCTCCATCCCCTCCCCACCCCCTCCACAATCCGCACACCCTTTTCTCCCCCCCCCCCTTCCTCCCTCCCTCCCTTTTTCTCAAACTAAACGTCCAACTCAGAGTAAAAATCGAAAATATACCCCAAGGGGAAATAGCTATTTGACCGACAGAGGGGAGAAAGGAAGTGAAGGAAAATAAGAATTGAAATAAAATGACAACAAAAAACAACCAACAAAAAACAACAACAAAAAACGTTGGATTCTTGTAAAGAACTGGTGCATGGATGGATGGAAAGCCACTGGATAATGGAGCTTTCCCACGTGCTGACACGTTGTAAATTGATGAAGACGTTTTCAAACTGTTCCCTCTGCTACCATGGTCAAAAACACTTCTGGCAGAATAAAAAATCTTTTAAGATAGTGAAACGGTTGTCGGAACAAAAATTAACCCATTTATGCCTAGCGTCCCGGCATGGGGACACTAACATTTTCATGGTTTTACTCTTGGAAAGTTAGCACGTAGAGCTTAGATGAGTGAGTGTACGTTAGAGGGTGTTTACTGATGTCTGATAAAAGCCACTAAATACTTTTTCCTTGCTTAGTTTTGTTTCAAGATGGCCGAGCTGCGGTGAGCGCTTGGCTGTTCGGCCGACCGAAATAGATCAAGTGATTACACATTGAACTAAGAACAATTTCATATACGCCATTGAAACACAAATGAAGCTGTTTTCACATATATTCCAACATAGTCTAAAATATATTTCGAGATTTTTGGTGCTGTGACTAAGTTTTCTTGCCGAGTGTGCAGAAAGTGCCGACCTCGTATGGGGGTGGGGGGTGGGGGGGCGCTAGGCACGAGAGGGAACGGGGATGAAGTGAATATAAGATATGGTAACTTAAAGAAACAAACCTGGGACGTATAGTGACGTAACCGCAGCACCGAAATTGATGCAGCGAGCAACACGTGACATTCGTCCATTATTTTCTCTACGATGCTTAACAGCAGCTGTTGACGATATCGTCATGCA
Source organism: Babylonia areolata (assembly GCF_041734735.1). Lineage (NCBI taxonomy): Eukaryota > Metazoa > Mollusca > Gastropoda > Neogastropoda > Buccinidae > Babylonia > Babylonia areolata. The sequence goes on along the minus strand of NC_134893.1, from coordinate 10,925,401 downwards.
GGCGGTGCCAGCAGAAACATTAGCATTTTACCCAGCAATGTGGAGCAACTTTGCAATGCAGCGCGTGCAAGACAGGGATCGTTCTTGGTCCCAGGAGAACGATAATATTATCGCCGGTTTCCTGACACGGAGACCCCAGTGGAAAAATAATGTAGCGAAATTGAATTATTCTGGATTGTGGCTTTAACTCGGTTTGTGCGTGCGCGCGTGTTGTGTGTGTGTGTGTGTGTGTGTGTGTGTGTGTGTGTGGGTGTGTGGGTGGGTGGGTGTGTGTAAGTGAGTGCGTGCGTGCGTATGCGTGAGAGTAAGTATTGGAGGAGTCAGTGAGAAAATGGATTCGGGTACACTGTCAACTAAACGTCTTGGAAGCAATGATTGTATGTTGTGCATCGTTTGTGTGTGTGCGTGCGTGCGTGCATGCATGTGTTCTTGTATGTTTATGTTTGTGCGCGCGCGCGCATGTGTGCGTGTGCGTGTATGTGTGTGTGTGTGTGTGTGTGTGAGAGAGAGTGAGTGAGCATGTGGATGCGATTGTGTATGTGTGTCTGAAGAGTACGACCGTGTGTATAAACACTGACTCTGGCACGATGCTCACGTGTGTCAACTGAACAAAAGAAGCGGTTTAACCTACGTATGTAAATTACGTGTGAATGCGCGAACAGATAAACCCCAAGTGCCCGAATGATGTAGACTGCGCGCGCGGGTTTTTCAGCTCCATTCGCAGCTTCTGTCAACAGGCTTAAAAAAAAAAAACAACCCACAAAAACAACAAGAAAACACTGTTCAAGAGTCGGGTATTTCATCCACTTCACAATGCGTCCGCTTTTATAGAGTGGAGAGAGTGTTCAAATATCCATAAAGCCAACATTGGACAGTGTTGGTCTTTCGGACACGACTGATGCAGGGAATGTGTTATGACAGGAGTTTCAGACCTGTAACGGACTCTCGAGAGTAATGCACCACCAAGACGGCTTTATCGTTGTTGTTTGTTGTTGGTGGTGGTGGTGGTGTCCTGTCTTTCTCCCGCATCGCTTCAGTAAGTGTCATTCATGAGCCGCACGTGGCTTGTCCAGAATTCCCGATACTGCCCAAAACAGTGCTTCTTTGGTCACAGTCATCATTATCTGCCAGTCATATCATGTCATTATGTACATGTATAGGTGAGTATTGAGTGTTCCTTGCATACGGCAGTAGCATTTTAGTGTGGGGGGGAGTGGGGATTGTGTGTGTGTGTGTGTGTGTGTGTTTGGGGGGGGGGGGGGGCGTATGTGCGAGCGCGCGTGCGTGTGTTAAGTGTTTTAATGTAAAATATCAGATTTTTAGCTATCATTATTTTACATGTTAAACTTCCAGTTCAGAGTAACAATCGGTTATTCACCCCAGGAGAAAACAACAATTTGAAAGACCGATGAAAGACAGGAAGGGAAGGGCAAAAGCAGACAAAAAGTGAAATTTCACAATTGACGATGAGTGAAAGGCGATGGAAAGACATGACGTACATCTTCATGAATATGGGCAGGAAATAAAATATTCCAGGTCCATTGGTTAGTATACATTTGATCGGTCACCTCGCGATTCGCACAAAGTTTATTCTGCACACTCAAGTAAATAACTTACAGTAAGCTGGACAAGCGTTTCAGAAGGAAGGAACATATTGATTTTCACTGACTGACCTTTGTAGCTCCCTATTCTTCCGTGACAATGAAAAGGTTAATTGGAAAGATTCAATTCTGAATTTGAAAAAAAACAAAAAAACAACAACAAAACAAAACTAAAAAAAAGCAAAAAAAAAAAAAAAAGCACGCATTCTCTCTCCCCTCCCCCCCCCCCCCCCCCCCCCCCCCCACCCGAAAAAAAAGAAAAAAAATCTTAGCGGAAAGTAACTGCCGAAGGGTACAAGTGGTAGTTTGTAGTCAAAGGCTACAAACTGGAAACGTTTGAGTCGAGACAAACCAAACATAACGATTGTGCTGAAACATTCCACGCCAGACCTGTCTGAAGACCATTCCCATCTGTCCATTATCACCGCCTGTGTACGGAAACGAATCCTGCTTGATGGCGGGGAAGACGTGAGGACGGGTTCTCCTTAAGTTCACTTGTTTCGGCAATAGATTTTTCCACTGAAGGAGGGCAGAAGGGGGAAAGGGGTGGTGGTGGTGGTATACGAACTGTCTGAACAAGAGCGAAAGGGGATGTCCACTGCAAAAAAACCCAAAAAAACAAAAAAAAAACCGCCATAGCAGACGAGATGGAGGGTTACAGGGAGAAGAGGGGACAGGGAGGGGGTGTAGCAAATTATGTTAGGGGGCCGGGCGAAGAGGACTTTCGTTAAAAAAAAAAAAAAAAAAAAAAAAAAAAAAATGCCGACCGTTCCCATCTTTTAAGAGTGCTTCTCTCCGTGAAGAATTAAAAGTTATATCGAAGAAGTTCCAAAAGTGGCCAGACATGATTAAAATACCGCGCGGATATTCATCTGTTCCACATTTTCTTTAACGGGCTGACACTTCTCGTGTGGACTGGCAGATAAGGGAAAGAAGGGGGGTGGGGGTGGGGGGTGGGGGAGGGGGAGGTAGGGGGCTGACGCTTTCTCGCACATTGAGAGAAAGCGTAGATGGCCGCCCCGGTACTTTAAAACGTCGGAATTCGAGAAAGCGTGGTCAATTCCACTGATCTAAAAAAAAATAGGGTCGATTCCCCTGCCGTCACCATCATTATCACGATCGTCGTTTTCGTCCCAACAGCTCTTCCTTTTTTTTTTTTTTTCTTTTAAAAAAAACAAACTTTTCTCTCATTCTGATCTGAAATTTGTGTTATGAAAAGATAAGAAACCAATCCTATTCACAAAGGAAATATTTTTGATAAAAAAAATAAATAAATAAAATAAAGTAAAAATAAAGTGGGTCTTCCTACACTTCCTCACACATTGCGAGAAAGCGTGAGTACACCCCCGACACACTTTCTAGCGATTGAAAGCTTGGTAGATGGAAGAACCACGCTTTCTCGTAATTCTACGCATTGCGGTAAAGAAAGTGTGTGTGTGTGTGTGTGTGTGTGTGTGTGTGTGTGTGTGTGTTTGTGTTTAATGAAAGATACCAAGAATATAAACGTCGGTAAACCTGAACCTGCCACCCCTATACCAGTCAGGTTCACACTGGGAAAAGAATCCAATCATGTTCGCGAAGGCAGTCACTGTACTGGACTTGCACCTGTGGCAGTCAGTTTGGAACTGAGTTAAAACAGCCAAGCCATACAATAACAAATTGACCATTCTATCGAATACAAGCAAAACTAGCACAGAACGTCTACAAACGACAACCACCTTTCTGACATTGGTCTGAATCAGACTCACAGGAAAATGTCATTTGACTGATGTCCATTACCCAATCAGGTAGTAATGCGACAGAACCATTGGAACCGTTCCCACGATTTCTTTCTTTATTTCCTTTCATCTGGGTGTCTTGTCCTTTTTTTTTGGTATTTATTTACACTGTCATTCCTTTCTTTCTTTCTTTCAACTGTCCATTCTTTCTTTCTTTATTTCATCTTTTCTTTCTTTTTTTGAAGATTCAGCGTGGTGCATTATCCGTCAAAGTTCGTCAGTCAGACATTAAGTGTTAGAGATGAGGCTCAAACGTGGTGCATTATCCGTCATTTTTCGTTAGTCAGACATTAAGTGTTTGAGATGAGGGCTCAAACGTGGTGCATTATCTGTCACAGTTCTTCAGTCAGATATTAAATGCTAGAGATGAGGCTCAAACGTGGTGCATTGTCTATCACAGTTCGTCAGTCAGATATCAAGTGTTAGAGATGAGGGCTCAAACGTGGTGCATTATCTGTCACAGTTCTTCAGTCAGATATTAAGTGCTAGAGATGAGGCTCAAACGTGGTGCATTACCTGTAATATTTCGTCAGTCAGACATTAAGTGCTAGAGATGAGGGCTCAAACGTGGTGCATTGCCTGTCATATTTCGTCAGTCAGACATTAAGTGCTAGAAATGAGGGCTCAAACGTGGTGCATTATCTGTCACAGTTCGGCAGTCAGACATTAAGTGTTTGAGATGAGGGCTCAAACTGAGGAATAACTTCCCTGCACCCAACACCCATTCCGACCCCCCCCCTCCCCATCTCCCCCCTCCCCACACCCCTCCCGATCGTGAAACTCAAAATAATCGATGACCCCATAAAGAGAATCAGTTTCCAGTCAACCTGCACGGTTTCAGTTCAAACCATTTCCGCACACACTGCGTGCGCGTCTCTCGTTCGTCCGTGTGGTGAACATAATGCTTTTCTTTGTTTTGTTTTTTTCTTTGTTTTGTTTTAGGGGGCATTCCATTGTGGTTGAGTTTATGGTGTGTGTGTGTGTGTGTGTGTGTGTGTGTGTGTGTGTGTGTGTGTGTGTGTGTGTGTGTGTGTGTGTGTGTGTGTGTTGTTGTTGTTGTTGTTGTTGCTGTTGTTGTTGTTGTCTTCAGTTTAACGTCTTTCTACTTGAAGTGATATTAGACGTAAAAAAACAACAACAAAAAACATGTGGGTAGGGGTTGTGGGAGGGGGAGGGGTAAAACTGTACGTATATGTGGAGGGTGAATAGAGACAACGCTTGGGAGAATGGAAAAGTTATAAACGCCAGGATCAAACAACTACAACAAATGTCCTATAGGACTACGCAGCAAATGTTCTGCAATAACAAACAAGATTTTGGAATTGTTAATAACACATTTAAAAGAACTTCTGGTGAAGTCTGGCAAAAAACATTTTAGATTCTGACATTCGAATATTACATGGTTGCTGGAAATATGTTCCCCACATATGCATCTGACATCTTTGCTGAACTTAGTTATAAAAGCGTTCAGTTTTCTCCTGTTTGATAATGCCTTAATCTTACTGAATTACTGTATGTATTTGACTGATTGATAGTTCCCGGTTGTAGAACATTAATTACATTATGGTTTAAAGCTTTGCCGTTTTCCTGGTATAATTCTGACTTTTTTCCACGATGTTTTTTCTAGTATTCGATAATCCTCTTGTACAGACAGAGGCACAAAAAATTCTATGGCTCCCTGTTCGTTTTTTGCACCTTTTCTTGCAGCCCTGTCAGCCCATTCGTTGTAGAGAATGCCAAGATGTGAAGGAACCCAGCAAAACGTAATATGTGTTCCTTTCAAGCTTAAAAGATGTCAAATGTGGCTGATTTCTATTATGATTTCGGATTTGTTCTTACAATTTGATGAGTTTAAGGCACATAATACAGATTTGGAATCAACGCAAAACAAGGCTTGTAGAAGGCAAACTGGAAGATCAAGAATATGATTTAGAGCCATAAGAACAGCAATAAGTTCAGCATTAAATATTGAACGATTTTTACCAATATAGTATGATCTTTCCGTTTTCAGTTCTGGTATGAGGAAAGCTGAACCTGCTTGGCCATTGTCTAAGAATGAACCGTCTGTGTAGATCTGTAAATGATCACAGTATCTATTTTGAAGGTGTGCTCGGGCTTCTGTTGCTATGATATTCGGATTTCCATCCTTTTTAATGTCAGTATGATTAACATCAAAATGTGCTTTATTCATCTCCCAGATGGGGCATGGACTTACGGTATTCTGTGTGTCAACGTCATCTGAATTAATGTCAGACTTTTCGAACAGGTTTGACACAAACGTGTCAATGGGTATAATAAGATATGTTTTTAGCTCTTTTGGGGAAGTTGTTTTCGGATGTAATTTTTACTTCCTCTGATGTATAATTTTCAGTTGTTGAGCTTCTCAATACGTATTTAGCACATGCGAGGTTTCGATATTCATCTAAAGGTAGTACTTCTATTTCTTTGTATGTTCCGAGGGTCGATGCATGGAAAGGTACACCAAGGGCGTCTATATGCTTTACAGTCTATGCTTTGAAGTTTCTTTAGCAAATATTTTGGAGCATTGAAAAAGACTTCTTGTCCATAGGATAGTTTGGATCGAATAAGTGATGATGATAAATGTTTCAAAATCGTTGTATCTTGTCCTCAGTACTGTTTACTCACAATTTTGAGTAAGTTTAAAGATTTTCTTGCTATTATTATATATTCAATATGGCTATTCCAAGTTAGTTTTGAAGTAAGTATCAATCCTAAAAACTTAACAGTATCTTTATACTGAATTGTCTCATTTTCAATCTTAAATGTTGGTAACTCTTCTGGGTTTGTACCATTGTTAAAAAACATAATGTGTGTTTTTTTTCTGATGATAATGTAAGACCATTACCAACAGTATATCTATTTAATCTATCTATTTCTCTTTGGTATATTTTCTTGATATAGTTTAAAGCCCTTTTGGATGTATTCCGTTTCATCGTTACATTCATCCACATACATTTATCGTCTGCGTATTGCACTAGGATCACATCTTTTGATAAGTGTTTGGGTAAGTCGTTCAACAAGATATTAAATAGAACAGGGGAAATAACAGAACCTTGGGGTAATCCCATGTGAAGAGTTTTAGGATTTGAGTACGTATTCCCGACCCGTACCTGTATACTTCTTTCACTCAGGAAATCTTTGATATAATCATAGAGATGTCCTGAAAAGCCAACAGATTTCAGTTTAAAGAGTAACTTTGCATGCCAAACTTGATCATAGGCTTTCTTCACATCAATAAAAGTTGCAAGAACGTTTTTCCTTCTAGCGAATTGTTGTTTTACATGTGTTGTAAGCTTTACCAAATTATCAATTGCAGATCTACCTCTCTGAAAGCCCGCTTGGTTAATTGGGATAATCTTATTTTTATGACAATAGTACATCAGCCTTCTCAAAATTATTCTTTCCATTAGTTTACCAGTATGTGATGTTAGTGCAATCGGCCTGTAGCTGCTCTGATCTGTTTTGCTAACGCGTGCCGCGCATGAATGAAAATCAGGAGTAGAATTAGGTGCTGGTGGAGAGCATACACTGTACTCTGTCTCTTCTTGGATATATATATATATATAGCTGCACTAATTTTTGTGACAGTATCAACCTGCTGGTGCACAGGTGGATAATAATAACCTGGAAGCTTGGGTAATTTATTCTTCTTCACATTTAGGGATTGTAGTATAAACGTTTGGTAATTATTGTTTGCCAAATGTTGGATGAGATATGGCAAATTTGTGGAAATAGATCTAGCGTTCCACTGCATGATCTGGATTGCATGTTTGCGAATGGGGGGCATTGTGAGGGAGGGTATCTGTATTGGAAAAAAAAAGAAGATGAAATAAGAGCTATAATATTATGTTATGGCACAAGCAAAACAACAACAACAACAACAACAAAAGTAATAAAGTCAACTGCTTATACGATTGTTCACAGTTATAAACCGAATTTCAAACAATAATTATTATCACGTATAACAGCAGCTGCAAATATGAGCTGGGTGTGCAGTAGGTCAATGTCTAGTCCCATACCGCAGCTGGTGCAGTTTCAAGCTGATGTCTAAAAGTCACCACCTATAGTTTTCTAACATCCTAAAATCGCTGTGTTGTGGCTGTATTCTCCACCAAGGAAAATCTGATTCTGTGTAAAAAGGATGTTGAGCATAGCCCTGGTATTGTCTCTGCTGGTCGAGGCCTGGTATTTGATGACGATGCCTGTTGTTGAATCGACGTCTTCTTCTTGGTTGTTCCCAGAACATGGAGTGCAGATGTCTACCGATGTTTCTTGCCAGAATGCGTGATCCTTGGACATTTCGATGCAGGTGATCTTTGAAGTTATGATACTGGGATTGGGCATTCAGGTTTTCATGTGATATGAATGACACATTAGGTTCATCGTATAATTTGGAGAAAGTCATTGCATTGAACATTTCCCGTTTTGCCTGGATGTTAGCGTCTCTCACGGGAGCGATTTTGCTTACAATAATTTGGTGTTGGGGAATGAGGCCAAGACATGTTTTTGTTTTCCACCATGGTCTTGCTGGCTTGTTCCGGGTCAGTGTCTTTTATATCGTTGAATCTACTTCATCAAGGTTTGGAATTGCATTCAGTGACTTTGGAATGTCACTGACTTTGTGTGTTTTTGGTGTTTAAAAAAAAAAATATATATATATACATTGAATCCATACGACAGGCCTAAGCGGGTGTTGTTAAGGCCGTTCCGAACCGAGTCCTGTAGAAACGCTACAGTGGGAAGGTTCGATTTCTTTTCTTTTGAGTGGGCTATGAGTTTGACGTCAGATGTTGGTGGGTGTTTTTGCGTGACACAGATGTTCAATATCAATATCAATATCAAGGCGTGCAGGCCTGACAAGGCCTTTTGCCCTCTTGAAGTGGGGAAGAAAAAGAGAGTCCCCACATATGTCTGATGCATTTTTCAACATTGAGTGCGCAATGCTTGAAAAATCAATAAATAT
>NC_134893.1:10889538-10902038 GCF_041734735.1 Babylonia areolata | reverse complement strand
GTTACAGACGAAAGGTGTGTGAATGGCACATCGCATCGCATACCATCGATACAGCAAGGGATATGGTGCAGTGAAAAAAAAGAAAAGAAAAAAAAGAAGATATTTTAGAGCAACAGGGATGGAAGCTGAAGAGATGGGATGGGATGGCATGCTAAACATTTAAGTGACAAACGAGGCAGCCAAATGAACAGCTTCATCTCAATGGCTGTGTGCCCCATCCATCCACCAGCAGACTCGATGCGTCATCCCAAGGGAGGGTGGGACCCTGACAAACCGCTTCAGAACACAATGCTGTGGAATGCGGCACTGGGCGTGAAGTGATTGCACAGTCAGGCCCTTCGGGAGTCAGGGAAAGGGGAAAGAGATGGGCTTGAACGAATAAAGAAACAAAACAGAAAAGAACAGCAGCTGGAAGTATGATAACGTGTGTGCGCTTAAAACACTTACGTGTGCATGAATATCTAAGTGTGTGTGTGTGTGTGTGTGTGTGTGTGTGTGTGTGTGTGTGTGTGTGTGTGTGTGTGTGTGTGTGTGTGTGTGTGTGTGTGCGTGCGCGCGCGCTTATGTGTGCGTTGTGTTATGTAAGAGAACAAGCGCATTCCTCTCCGAGTCATTGCCTCTAAACGTGTGTTTCAATGCATGCGTAAGACAACGTCCTGCTGAATATGCAAGTGTTGAGACGCTCGAGCTATCCTTGTTACAAATCTTACGACCATGTGCGTGAATGTGCATCGGAGGGAGAGAGAGAGAGAGAGAGAAAGAAAGAGACAGAGAGACAGAGACAGAGAGACTGAGAAGCAGCCCAGCCATTTCAATTACAAGTCAGCAGCCCATTTAGGACGGAGCCAAGACGGAATGAAAAGACAAAAAGGAGTGGAGGGGTGTATCCATTGGAAATGAATCCTTCCCATCAGGAATGAAAGGTTTCATTATCAGCTGATGAGGAGCTCATACTGCTGAAAGGACGTTCCCTTTCCCTGGGGAACGTTACATTGTGACGCATCACGCTCTCTCTCTATTCTACCAGCTAGCCAATGTTTAAGAAAGAACAAAAAAAACAACAACCAACAACAACAACAACAAAAAACCTTCTTTGAATTCTTCCGTCTTTTGATCAACCACCAGTTCAGAAGAAGAAAAAATACGACTTCCATACGTGATTGAAGAAAATAAAAGGCAGGAAGGAGAGGCAGAGAAATACAGAGAGTGAGGAAAAGACAGAGACACGGACACGGGTGATTACAGGTCATGGCCCATAATGAAGGAAAGGAGACAGAGATAGACAGAGAGGGAGGGGGGGAAGGGGGAGGGAGTGGTAAAGAATATAGACAGAGAGAGAGAGGGGGGAGGGAGGGAGGGAAGGAGGGATTGGTGAAGAGTATAGACACAGAGAGAGAGAGAGAGGGGGAGGGAGGGAGGGAAGGTGAAGAATATAGACAGAGAGAGAGGGAGGGGGGAGGAAGGGAAGGAGGAATTGGTGAAGAATATAGACAGACAGACAGACATAGAGAGGGAGAGAGAGAGGGGAGGGAGGGAGGGAAGGAGAGATTGGTGAAGAGTATAGACAGACAGACAAACAGAGGGAGAGAGAGAGGGGGGGAGGGAGGGAGGGATAGGTGAAGAGTATAGACAGACAGACAGACAGACATACATAGGGAGTGAGGGGGGGGGGGGGGGGGGGGCGGGGGGGTGGAGGGAGGGAAGGAGGGATTGGTGAAGAGTATAGACAGACAAACAGACAGACAGAGGGAGAGAGAGAGAGGGTGGGGGGGGGGGTGGAGGGAGGGAAGGAGGGATTGGTGAAGAGTATAGACAGACAGACAAACAGAGGGAGAGAGAGAGGGGGGGAGGGAGGGAGGGATAGGTGAAGAGTATAGACAGACAGACAGACAGACATACATAGGGAGTGAGGGGGGGGGGGGGCGGGGGGTGGAGGGAGGGAAGGAGGGATTGGTGAAGAGTATAGACAGACAAACAGACAGACAGAGGGAGAGAGAGAGAGGGGGGGGGGTGGAGGGAGGGAAGGAGGGATTGGTGAAGAGTATAGACAGACAGACAAACAGAGGGAGAGAGAGAGAGGGGGGGAGGGAGGGAGGGAAGGAGGGATTGGTAAAGAATATAGACAGACAGACAGAGAGAGAGAAAGGAGAGAGAGAGGGGGGGAGGGACGGAAGGAGGGATTGGTAAATAATATAGACAGACAGACAGAGACGAGAGAGAGAGAGAGAGAGAGAGAGAGAGAGAGAGAGAGAGAGAGAGAGAGAGAGAGAGAGAAGAGCTAAGTATATCATTTATTTTGAAATGTTCAATAGTGTTCCGATGTTAAGTTAACGTAACATTCTTGTGTTTCTTCACAGATGAAATACGTTCACACGGAGGTCAGAAGAAGCGCTTCAGAGATACTCTGAAAGTCTCTCTGAAAGCGTTTGATATCAACCCTGACTCCTGGGAGGAATCTGCAGTGGACCGTGACAAAATGCGCGCTGCTGTGCACAAAGGTGTCAAGTTGTGCGAGGCCAACAGGACTGCTGCAGCTGTTCAGAAGAGGCAGGCCAGAAAGTCACGGGCAAACAAGCTCCCTGACAATGGTATGCCTGTCTTTGTCTGCCCCAACTGTCAGCGAACATTTCGTGCGCAGATTGGACTATTCAGCCATCTGCGCATTCACAGATAGATTCATGAGCATCCTCCCCCACCCCACCCCACCACCACCCTCCCCCCATCCCCCAGCTGGATGACAACGATGGTCATCATCGATCTCGATGGACACACCACCACGTTCACACTACACAGTGAAACTAGTATCAACGATTTCTCATTTCTAGAAGGTTGGTGAGTGGCACATACCATGATTCATAGAATTGATAACGAAAATGCAGTGTAAAGCTAACCCCCCCCCCACCCCCCCCCCCCCCCCCCCCCCCCCCCCGCCCCCTCCCCTCTACCTCCCTTGGCATTTCTGGAATTTAAGTATGGTAATCTTGGATTGTGCTGTATTGTATTGTTTTTAGCCACACAGATTTCTCTCTCTGCTCTCCACAGAAAGTGCACGTCTCTGCAGTGCAGCACCACCCTTATATTGATTGTTGCATCATTTTATTCAATTATATATACACACACACCCTCCGCCATCCACATCACACACACACACACACACACACACACACACACACACACACACACACAAGACGTAAACAAACAAATGCTGGAGCTCTCTCAATGATATAATGCGTTGCAGTGTCCAAGAGGGAGCATAGCTTTGTGACAACATACATTTATGCCTCACCACAAACCATGCACTGTGTGGGCGGGCTCTGGGGAGGGGGGGTTCCCATGGTAAATATTGATCTGCCAGTTATCCACCTCAAACAAGAAAGTTAACCCATCGCATAGCAATTTCAAAACGAGAAAAAATCAATGAACGCAAGGGAAAATAAACATTAGACTGCATACCAACTTGTTAAGCGAGAGAGAGACAGACAGACAGACAGAGGTAGACAGACAGACAGAGGCAGAAAGAGAAACAGAGATGGCGATATAAAAAGCGAGACGGGGAGAGAGACGGTGTGTAAGTGGGTGGTGGGTGGTGGTGAGGATGGGTGTGCGTGTGCGCGTGCGTGCGTGCGTGCGTGCGTGCGTGCGTGCGTGCGTGTGATTGTGTGCGTTTCTTACCTGAACACCCCCACATCCTGAAATACAAAAATAGCGAACAGCAGTGGTTGTCAGAATCCTCAGTTGGCTGTTGATCGTCTCTGGCATCAGTTCTCCGGCACCGCAGGGTGAGAGCGTTCACTCTTGTTGTCCAACTCCATCACATCACATCTGCACACCAAAACACGCCACAGCTCAAATCAAGACACGGTCTTTTCAAACAGATCTTTTAACTGTGTGACACGTTGCCATGCCTGGCATGCAAAACGACTAAAACGATTAACAAGAACACGTGTCGTTGTTGCTGTTGTTGTAAGAACGTTTGCATCGAAGGTTTTTTTTTTTTTTTTTTTTTTTTTTTGTCTCGAGTCTGCTGTCTTCTTACCTGCCCAACTTGTTTTCTTGGTCTCAGCTTTTTGTTTTTTCATTAAATGTCGAGCTGCCACCTCTCTCTCTCTCTCTCTCTCTCTCTCTCTCTCTCTCTCTCTGTGTGTGTGTGTGTGTGTGTGTGTGTGTGTGTGTGTGTGTGTGTGTGTGTGTCTGTCTATCTATCTGTCTGTCTGTCTGTCTGTCTCTCTCCTGCCACACTCATTTATTCTGTATCACCATGCTGCCAGTATTCCCTCTTTGAAGGTCTCATCAGTGATTATTATATTCATAATGTAAGCCATACTTTGTTTTAGTTGCATGAACGTTTTCACGTGTCCGAAAATGCCTGGGGTATATATATATATATATAATCATGGAACGTAAAGAGACTGCTGCTGTTGGTCTTCATGCGCTGTGACGTTTCGAGTATTCTGTTGTTTCCCTCTAGCTGTTGGTACAACGGCAATGCATTCAACCTGTTGTTTTAATAGAATTATGTTTGGGTTTGTTTTTTTCCCCCTTCTTTCTTTTTCTTTTCTTTTCTAGAATGACCCCACTGTAGAGCTACAGAAATCTGTCAGACCATGACTGCTCGCTCGTTTACCCCCCAAAACGGAGTATGGATGCCTACACAGCGGGGTTAAAACGGTCGTACACGTAAAAGCCCACTCGTGTAATATACGAGTGAACGTGGGAGTTGCAGCCCACGAACGAACGAAGAAGAAGAAGAAGAAGAAGAAGAAGAAGAAGAAGAAGAAGAAGAAGCTTGCTCGTTTGCAGGTGACAGCCGATACAGTCTAAAAGTAATGGCCACAAATGACTGTTGGTATTTCTGATGAAAGACGTTTGGGTTTTGACACTCTGTGGCGCGACAGGCAAATCTTGCAACGGGTGGAGGTAAGTCGACTGATTTCTCGTTTTTATTCATTTAATGAGAATGAAAGGTATGGCAAAGACATATTTCCACTTCTTCTTCTATTAATAGTACTGCTACTACTACTACTACCACTTCATCTTCTTCTACTACTACTATACTACTACTACTTCTTTTTTTTCTTCATATGATGATGATCATCATCATCATTCAATGTCATACACATCTTAATACAAACCGGCAAGTATAAAGTAAGAAGGATACACACAGTCCAGATGGAACAAATGGCATCTGACATACACATCACAGGTTGTCAAGTCGACCCTGCATGCTGTGCGTAGTATATTCACAAGAAGCGTGCAGGGTACGTATTAACGCTGGACCGATCTTCGTCTGATCTGAGCATCTTTGTAAGTTAGTGATCTAAGCCACTCTCGCCCCCCCCCCCCCCTCCTCCTCTCCCTCCTCCTCTCTGCATGTCATTTCTAAATGGCCTGTCATCCACCTGTCTCGCGATGCCTTGTTTCGGGAGATCAGCAGGAAAGTGATGTGATAAAAAAAGCTGGTAAAACGAGCTAATTTAGCACAGCAACAAAAGCAGCAGAAGTAGCGACCAACACAACAATAGTGTATTTATAGAGCGCTTTCAGACATCCCAAAGCAGTTTTATGATAAGCTGGTAATTAATGAAGCATAAACGCACATATCTCAGGCAGAAAGTGCTCACACACACACACACACACACACACACACACACACACACACACACACAAACACACACACTTGTGACGCTCGTAAAACACATGCTCCATGCAGAAAAAGACGCGAGTCTGACGGTGTCATCGACTCTTACATGGAACACGCGCTATTCTTGTTTGTGTGTGTGTTTGTTTGATTTAAGGGGAGGGTGGAGGGGCAGGTGTTTCCTGATACTGATTATGCGTTTTTGTGGTATATGTCTAAAGCAATGATAACCTGAAAAGAATGCCGTAAGTTTCAACTCAAACCATGCTGTTATAAAGTCTAAAGCGACGATGCTATGGTCGGAGCAGTCACCGTCACCGATCCCTCAGATTCCGAATCCTTTGGGGCGCCTTCGAAGCTTTGTCAACCACCTTTCTCCAGTCCTCGCGTCTCTCGGCCGCTCTCAGGGTGTCTCTCAGCTCCATGCCTGTCCACTCTCGAATGTTGTCCTCCCATCTCTTCCTTTGTCTGCCTCTTCTTCTTCCTCCCCTCACTGTGCCTTGTAAGATTGTTTTAGCATGACCAGAGGAGCGTGTGACATGACCAAACCATTTCAGTTTTCGTTGTCTGGCGAGTGTTTGAAGGTCAGTATAGGGCCCGATTTCATTGCGGATGCGTCTCTTGACTTCTTCGTTCGTGATGTGGTCTTTGTATGAGATGCCTAAGAGTCTTCGGAAGCACCTCATTTCTACAGCTCTTATTCTTCTCTCTAAGTCCGCTGTGAGGGTCCATGATTCACATGCATATAAAAAGATTGACATGACCAGAGAGCGCATCAGTCTGATTTTGGAACTGATGGCGATTTTTCTGTTTCTCCAGATGGGTTTGAGCTTGGTCATTGCGGCTGTGGTCTGGGCAATTCTTGACAGTATTTCTGGTTTTGATCCCTCGTCTGTCACGATAGATCCCAAATATTTGAATCTGTGAACACTTTCAGAAACTTGAAAGGTCGGAGCAGTAACCTGGTTTAATAACCACATCTTCCACATCCAACATCGTATGATCAAATATTAAAAAGCAAATCCATCGACTTTGCTGAGTTCTTTCTTCTTTTTTTTTTTCAATTCTATTGTCTGTTTTTTTTTCCTGTGTGAAATTCTCTGTAGACATCAACTAAATTGCACGTCTCCACGTTTTCCTTTACCTAACATTTTTTTTTCTTCCACGGGGGGCAATATATATCAAATTCATGCCTAATCGTGTCTTTGTGCACATCGACATCTATATTTCAATACCCACTGATGACAGTGTTTTCGTTTCCTATGTTATAATAAGTTTCTACCATGAAATGCTTGGATATCTGTCATTCGATACACAGCACTGGGCAAGTTTTACTGCATGGTCCGGGCGCACGTCAGAAGAACTTAACACATCATCACTGAACACATGCACTAAAACCATTACACACACACACACTGGACATTACGAAGATCTGCTGCCATCAGCTAAGAAAGGAAAACTATGCTGTTATGACCACGTAACAAGATCCAGTAGCTTTGCTTAATTAAACAGTCCTTCAACGAACTATTGAAGGAAGGAATTTTTGTTTAATGTCCCGTCACACATATCGGTGATTGAAGACATTTTGTAAAAGTATTTATGAATACATCTGAGTATTATCGGTTAGAAGGGGTGGGAGATGTGGATGAATGGAGGGTTTGGGGAAACTGGGCAAATGAGGGTAAAAATGTGGGTGAAATTTGAAAGAAAAACAAAACAAACAAACAAACAAACAAAAAAAAAACCCCTCTAAATACAGTTACAGGAAATTACTTAAAGGACTTCGTAAAAGAGAAGTCGTTAAACTGACAAGCGAAACAACTGATAATGAATGCAAAAAGTCAAAAACATCAACGTTCTCAGTCACTTGTGAAGACACACTTTCGTGTACAAAAGGCTTCATCAAGCTACAGTGAAAAATTATATGCTCAATTGTCAGGTTATTAAAGCATATACACTTGACATTAGAACAATACTTGGTCCGTAATGAATTTGATAATAGTCTGAGAGCTAAGCTCAGAATTGGTCTGCGAATCGGACCAAAGTCTGAGAGAGTCAACTGACGAGGTTTTAGACTTGAATTCAAGCACCTATAAAAGTCTCTTTCTAGTATATTGCTTATTTCCTTGTATGACAATGGGCAATATACTTTTATACTATCTATATGATTTTTTGCTCCCCTTTTTGCTGCCCTATCTGCTTGGTCGTTATAACGGAATCCAGTGTGGGATGGTATCCAACAAAAATCAACATTTGTACCCTTCACAAATAGGGAGTGCAATAAATACCTAATTTCAAAAAATAAATCTTCTCTTTGATTATTCTCAAAAAGGAGCAAACCTTTTAAGACAGATTGAGAATCAACGCAAAATAGGATATTACTTATTATGATTGGTATATCAACAAGATGATTTAAAGCCATAAGGATGGCCACCAATTCAGCTGTAAAAATTGAATGTCCCTTACCTAAATAATAAGATTTTTCTGTTTTTAGGTCAGGAATGACAAAAGCAGATCCTGCACTGCTATCATCCAGGACCGAGCCATCAGTGTAAACGTTTAAATGATAATCAAAATTTTCTTCTAATTCAATTCTGACAGATGCTGCTATTATATGTGGGGATTCTCCTTTTGTTGTGTCAGAAGCACATATGTTGACGTTTGCTTTTGTTAACTCCCAGGGAGGGACAGGTGGCACCAGAACACGAGGTGCCATATCATGCAAATCAATGTCTGAAGAATTTAAAATATCTATTGAGTGCTTTGCTTAATTAAACAGTCCTTCAACGAACTATTGAGTGCTTTGCTTAATTAAACAGTCCTTCAACGAACTATTGAGGGAGGGAGAAGGAGGGGGTGACAGAAATAAAACGATGGACTGACAATTTTGCAGACTGGATAGGAAAATGACGGGCGCAATAGCCGAGTGGTTAAAGCATAGGACTTACAACCTGACGGTCCCGGGTTCGAATCTCGATGACGGCGCCTGGTGGGTAAAAGGTGGAGATTTCTCCGAACTCCCAGGTCAACATATGTTCAGACCTGCTAGTGCCTGAACCCCCTTCGTGTGTATATGCAAGCATAAGATCAAATACGCACGTTAAAGATCCTGTATTCCATGTCAGCGTTCGGTGGGTTATGGAAAAAAAAGAACATACCCAGCATGCACATCCCCCGAAAGCGGAGTATGGCTGCCTACACGGTCATACACATAAAAGCCCACTCGTGCACATACGAGTGAACGTGGGAGTTGCAGCCCACGAACGCAGAAGAAGAAGAAGAAGAAGGACATGAAAGCCATTTGCAGAGACCCAACCTTTGACACACAACTAACAGATCTGGTGGAATTGGTGAAGAGTTCTGCGCTGTGCCCTTTCACAGTGTTAAAAGGTGAGGAGAAGAAGAAGGAGAAGAAGAAGAAGACGAAGAGTCCGGGTGCAGAATGTGAACGATCCTATCCCTGCATATCACTCAGTTATTTCCTGTCCGGCTTCATTTTAAATCAAAGCCTGCAGGACCAACAGAGAACCCAACATTATGATTTTGCTATGGGACAGTTTACCATACGTTTCCTTCTGCGGATTTACCGTCCTCAGAAAGAAAAGATCTGAGCACATCACTCCTCTTTTGCAACATCTCCACTGGCTCCCTATCTCACACCGAATAAAGTACAAGATCAGCACTCTATGTTATAGATGCATTCACAAAACTGCCCCTTCCTATCTCTGCGGCTGCCTTCACCTCTACACTCCATCTCGCTCACTACGATCGGCCTCGGATCCACTCTGTTTACGCATACCCAGATTCAAACACTCGACTATTGGCCGCCGTTCTTTCTCTGTTTCTGGACCTTGCGATTGGAACGAACTTCCTTTTTCGCTTCGTCAAGTCTCCACACTCAGCTCTTTCAAGTCTGGCCTTAAACCCCACCTCTTCCCAAAATAGCCTCCCTTGCCTGCCCTTCCTTGTCTTTAGTTTCTACAGTTTTAGAGTTATGCATGCGTGTGAATGACTGGTGCGAAAGCGCTTTGATTTGTCTCTGCACAAGATCCAGCGCTATATAAATACCATTATTATTATTATTATTATTAAATGAACAAATAACGATCAGATAAATGAATAAAGTTGGTACTCGAGGGAGTCATAGTCTTACATTCCTGGACTTTTGCCAGCGTCCTCATTTCTCCAGATGACTCAGTCTCTGGTGTCCAACATCTGGGTTAAACCATTCGAAAATTTGCATAGCCTCTTCTATCTCGGTCAGTCGAATGAATAACAAAGGCGAAACAAATACAATCTGTGCACGCCAAAACGTGTGTGTGTGTGTGTGTGTGTGTGTGTGTGTGTGTGTGTGTGTGTGTGTGTGTGTGTGTGTGTGTGTGTGTGTGTGTGTGTGTGTGTGTGTGTGTGTGTGTGTGTGTGTGTGTGTGTGTTTGTGTGTTTGCGCGTACGTGAGTGCGTGCATGTGTTCTTAAGAGAAAAATAAAATAAGAAAGAGGTGGAAGGGAAATGAAGAGAAAGAAAAGAAGAGAAAGCATGTTGGAAGACACGCGTAAACATTACTCCATCCTTTCATGACATCCATGAGGGCTTTTATTTATTGTGGGCAGGGCGATGCTTTATGAGATCCTCCTTTCTCAAACCAAGTTATTAACAAAATATCCACTGTCTGCAATATGTTACTTTTGAAGAATGGGACGAGGGGGAAACGGGGCTTCTATTAATGGCGATAGAAGTGTATTTATCAATGGACAGCGTTTCATAATCCGGAGTTTGTTTGTTCGCGCGGACTTCATTTTGTTTTTGATTAAATTAACCCCTTGTCTAACAAAGTATAAAGAGTGGTAACTCTCCATTCACAAGGTACACAACTTCAAGTCAGTGCTGCTTACACTAACACACAGGAAAATAAAAGGTACATTGCTACAGTGCTAACTGAATCGGTAGCGAAAGCAGCACTGACTTGAAGTTGTGTACCTTGTGAATGGAGAGTTACCACTCTTTACACTTTGTTAATCATTTCATCTCCTGGCTTCATTCTTTGTTAATAACATCTTGTCTGCCGAACCCTGGTAAAAAAAAACAAAAACAAAAAAAAAAAAAAACAAAAAAAACAGTGTTACAAGAATTCCTAGAACAATCATTAATTTCTGTGTACTCTTAAGAGCTGATTTTTTTCTGGGTTTTGTTAAGTTCAGTTACACAAAAGGAGGCGTCACTGCGCTCGGACAAATCCATACACGCGCTACACCACATCTGCCAGGCAAGATTCCTGATCAGCAGCTATAAACCAACCCAATGCGTGTAGTCCGGCCTCGAGAGAGAAAAAAAGAAGAAGAAAATACAAGAAAATATGAGAAAGTAAAACAAAAATAAAATAGAACAAAATCAAATAGAACAAAACAGAACAAAGTAGATGAACTAAAACAAAATGAAATGTGATATTGCTGAACAAATGTAATGCAATCCTCAGAAGGTGTAATATCATCATCTTAGATGAACAGACTATAAATAAATAATAATCCTCAGAGGAAGTCTGTCACTGGTGACAAGCCCTTCACTGACAAGCATACTCTTGTACGTGTAAGCTCCTGTTTCATCACAGTTCCTGTTTCACAATCCTAACCGTACATACACGGTGGGAAAAAACAAACAAAACAAAATAACTACAGAGGAAGGCATCGACCCTTAGTTACAGTCTAGGCCCCCGCCGCTGTGTAATGTCTTGTTACAACGAATCTCTCCATGCAAAAATCAATCTGCTTATTGCCCAGGGTCAGAATTTCACTGCAGTGCCACAAATTATTTTCATTTTCTCCCCCCCTTTTTTTCCCTCACTCTCGCTCGTGAAGAAGACCCTATAGCATATCTATCTATTTGTCTACACACACACATATATATATATATATATATATATATGTGTGTGTGTGTGTGTGTGTGTGTGTGTGTGTGTTCGCGCGCGCGCCTTCTGAAGGTGACGGTGATTTCTCTTCAGAAGAGATGCTGTTTCAATTGTAACCGTAGATTCTCCTTCATCAACAGCTGCCGTTCCAAGACAGAAACTAAAAAAAAAAACAACAAACAACTTCAAACTGAAATTATTATTAAAAAAAGAAAAAAGCACCGCAAACACGATATCAATGCCAGGCATGTTCGCTCCTGGGGTCTGTTACCATCACCGGGGTTTGATGGAGTGGGGGGGGGGGGGAGGGCGCTGCCCCCAATGTCAAAAGTGTGCGGCAGTCGCATGGCTGAGGACCATTTCTGCCGGCTCCACAGTGGTGGACAATGTTCGCCCTATTGGTCATTGGGGGGGAGACTGGACGCGAACTAAATACAGCCACTCGATGTCTCCCCCACCTTCACGGCCCCATCGCCACACGTTGCCGTGCCAGTTCTGAGGTCTGGCTTTATTTGTAGAAATCCCTGCGGTGATGGGAAGTCGTGCGAATGCCTACCATACTTTCAACGTCCCGCCCAGGAAGCGAGAGATTCTCAGGGTACTGGATCGAATCGTTCACTTGCTAGTCTTTCAGTCTGATAAAAATTATCATCGTGATAGATGAACAGACTATGAACAAAATAAACGAAACATGCTACATTCGCCGGAATTTTCTTCCCCCACCCTCCAACTCCCAACCCGCATCCCCTTCACTCCACTACACCTCCTGATCCGGATGTTAGTCCTTCGGATGAAAGCCGGTAAACCAAGTTCCTGTGTGCAGCATGCACTAAGCGCAGGTAAAAGCACTCTCGGCAACAGAAGGGTTGTACCTGGCAACATTCTGTAGAAAACAAATTCACTCTAACATACATGAGTGTGCGAGCTGACTGAATGATACAGGAAGCGACTGATGAGCGG
>NC_134893.1:10874538-10877038 GCF_041734735.1 Babylonia areolata | reverse complement strand
GAGGAGGGGAAAATCGTGTGAAAACTCAAGGGGAAAAAATCCGTTTGCCAAAGCCTGAACACATGTGAGCATAAAGGTTGATAAAAAAAAAGAAAAAAAAAGAGGAGTAGATCACTGACGTCTGGAAGTTAAAATTAATCAACATGATCGTTTCAATACATTTTCTTATTTACTTTCATAGGTGAACGACAGTGTTGCCTATAATACACGTAATAGTGAACAGCTATTAAAATACAAAATCATTAATCTTATTTGGATTGTATCTGCTTGTATGAATTTATCTATTTCATTCTATTCATTTATTTATCGATTTATTTATTCATATTTCAACAGCATATTCACAATGCTGCCATTCTGTGACAAGGAAAGTCATTTTGTTTCTGCGTGCCTGTGTCTATGTTAACATATGGCATTGTACTGATTCCTTATTTTCGGTTTGTGGTCCTCTGTCTGCAAGTATTTCTCCTCACTTTTCACACACGTGCACACACATGTGATGTTCGAAGATGACCATGGCTTCAAATATCAGATGGAAGATCGGTGGCTGTGGGTCCAGAGGTGACTGATGAGGCCAATCCGGGCCCTGAAGGCTCGCCCACATGTGGGACACAAGTGAGTGGGTGCTGTCGTGGCAGTGGATATTGCTCAGGCCTTGCGCTCAACACACTTTCGTTGCGCCTCGGTGATGCGCCTGGCTTCAGCTGCACGGGCTCCTGTGGTGATCTTGCTGCGCAAAGCTGGACGGTCCAGAGCATGTGTCTCCCACGTGTTGATGTCAACGCCCATGTCTTTGAAGAACGTTTTGAGGCAGTCTCTGTAGCGTTTCTTCTGCCCTCCAACTGAGCGCTTGCCCTGGCACAGTTCTCCGTACAGCAGATGCTTAGGCGACTGTCTGGCATTCTGACCACATGTCCAGCCCACCTGGCTTGGGCTTTCTGCAGGAGGGTGTAGACCCTGCAGAGGCCAGCTCGTTTCAGGACTTTCGTGTCGGGGACTTTGTTCTGCCATCTGATGTGGAGGACAGTTCAGAGTCACACACACACACACACACACACACACACACACACACACACACACACGGATGAGCCTAGAATGCCTACCTTGCTCATCTCTGCCCCCCCCCCCCCCACTCCCACACACACTTACCCACACACCCACCCCTTTTAGCGAACACCTTGCACAAACCACAACAACCACCCACACCCCCCTTTCCTTTCTTCCACCCCAACCCCTCACACCACACCCGTCCCCTAACTCTCATCTCTCCTCACTGTCGCCCTCCCTCGCCTCACACACACACACACACACACACACACACGAGACACACGTCAGTCAGTTGAACAGAATTGCCCCTGTCAGATTCCCACACCCAGATCAAATCCTGTTTCTGAAATAGTGCATTTGCTTGAGCACAATCCTTAAATCGAAAACAGAGACAGACAGACAAGACAGAAAGACAGACAGACAGACAGACAGACGGACAGATACCGACAGACGGTGGCTGAAAAGAAGAAAAGGATTTTCACGAACAAGGATGAAACCCACGGTGTTTAAAAAAAAACCCCAAACACTTCTATTCACTTCAATTTCGTGGGGCGAGTCTGTGCATATGCATGCAAAACAAGAGAGGCAAGGCCTTCAAGACTCACTTGTGATAAATTAAGTCCCCTAGCATTAATTACAGAGTAATTTCCCTTTTTTACTATCTGCACCAAAACGTTTGAAAAATAAATTAAAAAATTCCATGCTTAGCAAAAGAAGTTCCTGTTTGAACAAAAAATGATAATAATGACTCCTCTTGTTGTTGTGTCAGAATAAGAGGTCATAGTGCCAAGTTTAGAGAATACAAAAAAATATGAATATAACAGTAAATGCAGTTTGCATATAATTAGGCTTTTTTAAACATTTTTTTGTGCCCATCCCAGAGGTGCAATATTGTTTTAAACAAGATGACTGGAAAGAACTGAATTTTTCTTACTTTTTTGCCAATTTTGGTGTCAACTGACAAAGTATTTGCAGAGAAAATGTCAATGTTAAAGTTTACCACGGACACACAGACACACAGACACACGGACACACACACACACACACACACACAGACAACCGAACACCGGGTTAAAACATAGACTCACTTTGTTTACACAAGTGAGTCAAAAACGACGTTATCCGCTGCTGCTGCATTGCTCGAACGGAAGAGCCTAGCATGGTCGTAACCCGCTACTAACTGTGTGTAGTATGGAACTGACCAATGGCGTAGATCGGTCAACGTAGGCATTTAGTCACGTGTAACTGTCAAACAGTTAGAACCAAGCAATGAGGAGGGGGGTAGAGGAGGTGCAGGGTAATGTGTGTGGTGTGTGTGTGTGTGTGTGTGTGTGTGTGTTGGAGCTCATGTACGTTTATATGTATTTGACTGTGCTTTCATATCTGTGAAACTGCATGTTTGGTGCATATCTATTATGCATGTGTGGGTGTATGTGTGAATGTGTGTCTTCATGTT
>NC_134893.1:10857038-10864538 GCF_041734735.1 Babylonia areolata | reverse complement strand
TGTGTGTGCAGATTGCTGGGCATTCTATCAGTTTGTTATTCACGTCATACCTTTAATTTTCATGTCATTGCGACAATACCACATTTCTGTGTGTCTGAGCCAGACAGTTCGTAGGGTGATGGGTGTTTTCTCTCTCTCTCTCTCTCTCTCTCTCTCTCTGTGTGTGTGTGTGTGTGTGTGTGTGTGTGTGTGTGTGTGTGTGTGTGTTTGCATGTATGTGTGCATATGTGTGTGTATGTGTACGTTTGTGTATTTGTGTATGTATGTGTGTGGGCGTACGTGCTTGTGTGTATGTGGTGCAGTAGTAGTAGTGGTGGTAGTAGTAGCAGTAGAAGTAGTAGATGTAGTAGTAGAAGCAGTAGTAGAAGTAGTAGTAGGAGTTGTGGTTATTGTAGTTGTGACTAAATGTGCATATCTGCGTGTACGCACGCGTGCCTCAGTGTGCGTGCATGCCATTATAATTATGCATGTATCCGTTCGTGTGTGTCCTGAATTCGGTTTTCACATATTCGATTTTATATTTCGCAAGTGATCCCCACATTGCAAATTATAATTAGCCATGGCCAGAGCAGGGTGTATCCAGTCTGCATCTCTGACCTTTTCAGGGTGTGTGTGTGTGTGTGTGTGTGTGTGTGTGTGTGTGTGTGTGTGTGTGTGTGTGTGTGTGTGTGTGTTGCCTCGTGCCTTGCAACATAAACGCAAGTGAATTGGAGACTTGTTTTCAATGGACGTTCGTTCATTTGAGCAGTTTGACCAGACGTTTTGTTTTAGAACGGTTGTTTTAGAGTCTGTTGTGTTGGTTTGGTTGTTGTGTCTCTTTTCCTTTTCCACCTGTGTCCACCTTCCCTTTCTGCTCCCTCCACATCCTATCGGTTTCACTCGCTCAAACATGCGCGCTCACACACGTACACATATATGCACACGCGCGGGCGCACACACACACGCACACACACTCTCTCTCTCTCTCTCTCTCTCTCTCTCTCTCTCTCTCTCACATACACAAACACACACTCACGGACACACAGACTTATACACGCACACTCACAGATAGACACACACACACACACACACACACACGCACGCACGCACGCACACACACGCACGCACACACACGCACGCACACACACACACACACACACACACACACACACACACACACACACACACACACACACACACACACACACACACACACACACACACATGTCATGCCGATACCTCATCAAGTTTATAAGAATAAATTGTTTAAAAAGTCCATGATGCCACACCGACATTCCCTTTCCATTGGGCAAAAATCTCCTGGGAGACCCTGGGGTGGGAACGAATAATACTAGAAACCCAGCAGGAATCCTGATGTACTTACTGACTCAACCAGCCAACCCAACCAGCCAATCGACTAGCCGAGTAAAATAGGCTGAAATCTTAAAGGGGAAAGAGTCAGGGAGGGGTGGGGGGGAACAGAGAAGAGAGAGACAGAGGAGAGAGAGAGAGAAAGAAGGGGGGGAAGGGGGGAGAGATAGAGAGAGAGTGACTGACAGAAACGAAACGAAACGAAATTTTTATTTAAGCAGGGAAATCGGATACAGACAGGACAGACAGGCAAAAAGACAGACAACAGGCAAACAGATTAACAAAGTCGCAGACAGAAAACATAGCATGGATACACTGTAAGAGAGAGAGAGAGGGGGGGGGAGAGAGAGAGGGAGAGAGAGGAAGAGAGAGAGAGAGGGGGAGAGAGAGAGAGAGGGAGAGAGAAAAGGAGAGCGAGAGAGAGAGAGAGAGAGAGAGAGAGAGAGAGAGAGAGAGAGACGGAGGGAGACGTCACTGCGTTCAGACAACTCTGCATACGGCACCCCACATCTGCTAAGCAGCAGCGTAACCCATCGCGCTTTGTCAGGCCTTGAGGTAAAAATCAGAGAAATAAGAGAAATCGATAAAACTGACAAATAAATGGATGGAGAAATGAACAAAATAAAACAAAAACCATTAATAATAATGATGGTTATAAGAGAGAGAGAGAGAGAGAGAGAGAGAGAGAGAGAGAGAGAGAGAGAGAGAGAGAGAAGAGAGACAGAGAGATAGAGATAGAGAGAGAACGAACGAACGAACGAACAAGTGGTTTATTGTGGCCAGGCCCATTTTTGCCCATTCACAAGTTTGTACAAGTCAGAAACATAACGAAAAATTAATATGAAACCTGGTGCACTGTGGTGAGCGAGAGAGAGAGAGAGAGAGAGAGAGAGAGAGAGAGAGAGAGAGAGAGAGAGAGAGAGAGAGAGAGAGAGAGAGAGAAAACACCCATCACCCTACGAGGCAGACAGACAAACAGACAGACAGGCGGGGAATGAGATAACAAATAGAACAAATGGTGCTAATGACTGTTGTCCGTGCAGACAGCAATTTGGGTTCAGCCTTCTGGCGGATCACGATGCAGCTTCGACAAATGGATGTCCATTGTCAAAGGCAGTGGACACAATTCGAGAGCGAACTTGAGCTGGGCCAAGGCCATTTTCATGGATCTAAAAAAAATGCTAGTGTTCACTTATTCTTGGAAAGAAGTCAACAGCTCTTGTTCAGATTTTCATTGACAATATCTGTCAACAACAACATTTTTCGTTCGCTATCTCTGTGATTTCGATATTAAAACAACAACAAAAATCACCATTGTATCACCAGCTTCATCATCATCATCACTTTGATGATGACGATGATGATGGCTACTCCAAAATAATCAACAAATTACCATAGCTGTCATCATCATTAGTGTCGTCATCACCATGAAAGGAGGACAACGAAGATGACGGCTATGATTCCATAATCATAATGATCAGTCATTCTTATAAACATACAATTAAACTGCTATTTCGTTGGAACAACATGACAGCGGAGGAAAATCAAGAGCAGATAAGGTAAACAACTTTCTTGTCACACAAACACACACACACACACACACACACACACACACACACACACACACTGGCTGAACCAAGATTCTTAACAAAGAAAGAAAGAGAGATAGAGGGGGGTGGGGCATGGGGGCGGTCGGGGGCAGCAGACAGAGAGTAAGAGAAGTTGGGGGGGGGGGGGTGAGGGGTGGGGGGGGGTGAGGGGAATATGTACCCTTCAAAGACAACAGCATGGATCATTCGAATTCAAAAGTAAGAGTCCGTGTGGTTTGCTCGGCGTGACTCGAATTTCTTCCGCTGTCAAATGTTTGGGCAATGACATTGAATCGTTCTCCCACGATGCATAATCAAGGAGAACTATTTACGTTCACGTAGTGTTCCTCATATCTGTTTGGAAAAAAAAAATCACAATCCAGATACATCCCCCAAAAAAGCTGTCTGTCAAGGTGGATAGTCCAAACAGAAAGGATAAAATAAAACAGAAATATACCTTGTAAAATATAGAAGAAAACCAAAGAAGGAAGAGAAAAGAGGAAGGGTTAATAGTAGGTAATACATAACCGAACGTTGCACCGTGTGCGTGGAAACTTCTGTTATCTAAACATCAAGCTGCAAAACAAAAAAAGAAAACCAAAAGAACTGCAATGTGTCTATACCACGAACCGAACGATATAGACAGACAGGCCCCAACAACGGTTAACTCTCTCCATACGAACGGCGAAAGAGACGACGTTAACAGCGTTTCACCCCAATTACCATCATCAAAATATTGCAAGCGGAAGGCTCTTATACTGAAGAGGTGAATGTTGACAAAGAATACCAAAGTTCTGACGACGGAAGCTAAAGGTTGGGTCATTCAGACACCCACTGGACATCCGAGGGATCTGTGTAGAGGAGAAGAGAGGACTGGCCGTACTGAGTGAGTTAATGAGATAACGATTCCGACAGACAAAGCAGAGAACAGTATAAGCTACCACTACCCACCAACACCCACCCACCCATCCATCCCCCCCTTCCCACACTCCTCACAAACAAACACCCTACCCTGCTGTTTGAGCCTAGCAAATTGATTCTTTTACTGATGGTCTCTCCGAGACAAAAAAAAAAAAAAAAAAAATCAAAATGGATTTTACACTTTCAAGTGTGGACACGCCCCCCCTCCCCTCATTCCCCATCCCCCTACTCTATCTCCATCCCCTTCACACTGAAAAAAATGGACACAAGAAACCCTTCTCCCCCCCCCACATGCCCCCCCCCGGCCCCCACCCCCCACCCCCCATCGACCTTCTCCAACCTCCTTTCCCTTTGTCACTGAAAGTATGGACACAAGCCCCCCCCCCCCCCCCCCCCGCTCCCCGGCCCCCCCCCCCCCCCCCCCCCCCCCGCCGCTCACACCCACATCCCGACCTTCTCCACCCCCTCCCTTTCTCTTGACACTTAAAGTGTAGACACAAGACACCTTCTTCACCACCACCACCACCCCCACCACCACCACCCACTCTCCACAAGCCCAGTGCCGCCTTCCCACCCCGACGCGCACGGGGCGATGCACGGAATTCCCTGATGTGTCTCAGAGGAGCAGAGCCTTCAGGCAATCTTCTGTTTCCTACACTGTCGGGGAAAATGGTCTTCGACGTCCTTTGACAAAGAGCCGTCTGACATTGGGAGAAAAAAAAGAAGTGTAAAGGAGAGAGCGAGAGAGAGAGAGAGAGAGAGGGGTGGGAGACAGGGAGGGAAGGAGGGAGGGAGGGAGGGAGGGAGCAAGGAAGTAGCCAGAGACACGGACAAATACACAGTCAGATGCACCAGCCGTCTGTAGCTATATAATCATTATCAAGGTAAACAGACGATGCTGATAATGATGCTGATAATGATGACCATCTTTCTGTTCATACAAAAAAAAAAAAAAAAAAAAAAAAAAAAAAATCATCATTGTGGTATTCGTCATCATTATCATCGTGGTTATCGACATAATGACGATAATAATGACTGATGATGACCAGCAGCATTTATTCATAACAACATACAATTACAGCCCTTCTTCTTCTTCTATTAATCTGGATTGGGACTCTTTATCAAGGCCTGCAAAACGGACAGAACAACAATTTCCAAAGACACAAAAGATAATTACAGAATGTCAACAGCTCAAACAGTTCCACAACTAAACAAACTACAAACTCTACGATACAGACAGACAGACAGACAGACAGACAGACAGAAAAACACGCCCAACAGGGTAATGGGAAAACGATTCCGACAAGGAAGACGCGCAACACAACACCGCACGCCCTCGTTCGCACCCCCACTGTATTTCAGCTCAGCAAATTGATTCTTAACTGATGTTCTCGACGAGAGAAAGCGTGGATTTCATACTGCTAAGTATGTGCGTGTGGGATAGGAGGGGGCAAGGAGGGGGGGTGGGGGGTGGGGGTGGGGGGGCGAGTGGAGGGATGGGTTGGGGGTTGCGGTGGGAGCACAGGATACCACCTTCACCATTCTCTTCCCCTGCCACCACACACACACTCCCGTCCTCCATCTATACCCCCACCCCTCTCTCTTCTCTTCTCTTCTCTTCGACGCCCCCCCGGAAGCAATGCACGAACGTCCCTGATGTATTTCACAGGGCCATCGCCTTCAAGCAGCCTAACCTTTTATTTCCCAGACTGGCCAAGGGAAAAATGGTCTTCGACGTTTGTCCAAACGAGCTGTCAGACTTCGGGAAAGGAAGGGAGGGTGGGGGGAAGAAAATGGGGGGGGGGGTGGAGGTGGAGAGGAGTGTGATGAAGAGAGAGAGAGAGAGAGAGGAACACATCACAAAGAAAGAGAAGACAGAGGGGGGTTGTGGTGTGAGGAAGAGAGAGAGGGAGAGAGAGAGAGAGAGAGAGAGAGAGAGAGAGAGAGAGAGTGACAGACAGAGACAGAGACTGATAAAGAGAGAGGAACATATCACAGAGAAGGAGAAGACAGAGGGGGTTTGTGGTGTGAGGAACAGAGAGAGAGAGGGAGAGAGAGAGACAGTGACAGACAGAGACAGAGACTGAGAAAGAGAGAGGACCACATCACAGAGAAGGAGAAAGAGTTTGAAGAAAGGACTTTGGAATGGGGGCTTTCTGTATGTTTTTGTATAGGACTGCCTATAGTCATCATGTCAAAGAGAAAAGAGAGAGAGATAATGGGGCAGACACACACACACACACACACACACACACACACACACACACACACACAGAGGGAGACAGAGGCAATGGGGCAGAGAGATAGAAACAGAGAGAGAGAGAGAGAGAGGGGGGGGGAGGGGGGGGGGGAGACAAAGCCAGAGACAGAAAGATAGGAGTTTGGGGTTTACCAGACATTAACGTACATTTTGCTTCGGTGTGGTGGACATGCTTTCCTTTCAGACTTTAAAATTTAAAAAAAGAAAAAAAAAGGAAAGAAAAAAAAAGATAAAAAGAGAGAGACAAAATAACCTCTGACCTCTGGAACCAAAAACTTTTCAGTTAAACCCTGTCACGGAAAGGCAGTATTCGTTGCAGTTAAGTAACTTTTCCCAGCATGCCAACGAGTATTAGGAAGTTTTCTGACAAAAAAAAAACCCCAAAAAACAACAACCCTGCACGTTCGTGACTATGGAACATCTTTTGTGTTACCTCTGTGGTCTCTCTTTTCCTTTATTTTTATTTTAGGTCTGAGCCTGCGCCTCTTTTTTTCCTCCACTTCTTCTTTTTTTTCGTGTTGTTTTCGTTTTATCTGATTTGTGTTTTTACTTATTTTATTTGGTTTTGTGGGTTTTTTTTTTTTTTTTTTTTTTTTTACGAAATGGCGTTCGACCGTGTGGTGAACATAATGCTTTTCTTTGTTTTGTTTTTTTTTCTTTGTTTTGTTTTTGGGGAGCATTCCATTGTGGTTGAGTTTATGGTGTGTGTGTGTGTGTGTGTGTGTGTGTGTGTGTGTGTGTGTGTGTGTGTGTGTGTGTGTGTGTGTGTGTGTGTGTGTGTGTGTGTGTGTGTGTGAAAGTTAAGAAGGTAGACACACACACACACACATATATATATATATATATATATATATATATATATATATATATATATATATATAGTCAGATGTACAAATACATATATATATATATATATATATATATATATATATATATATATATATATTAATATATCAATGAACATCAATTAACGTCATAGATTGGATTTGCATTCTTAAACATTTTTTTTTCCAAATCTTGTTTGTATATATACATCATCTGTTAGCATCAACTGATTGGGAATATTCCATGTGTCAATCGAATTTAGATTATCTTTTATGAATCACTTCCCTAAGGCTTTATGTTTAAGACAATGGTCAAGAAGGTGGATTTTCGTCTTCCAATACGTTACAATTGCTACACAATATGGCTTCTCGTGGAATGTTCGAATATTTACCCTTTTAAATTTTTAGGTCATGTGTGCTTATTTTGAGTTTTGTATACGCTTGTCTGTGTTTTGTATATGATATATTCAAAAGAGAGGTTTCAGTTTTGTACTCTGCTACAATCTTACAGTAAAATCTAAGTTTTAATTTTTTTTTCGATCTTTCTGATAATGTA
>NC_134893.1:10829538-10839538 GCF_041734735.1 Babylonia areolata | reverse complement strand
TTATTGTTATAGTGTGCCGGTAGTGTCACCTGCACCCCCCCCCCCCTGTCCCCTCCCCCCCCTCCCTTCGCTCACCCCCCTTTCTTATCTCCCTCCCTGCTCCGTCCAGTCTTTGAGGTCGTGCCGATACCGCGCCACCCTCCCTCCTTCTTCCACCCTCGCCGCACCCCCGCTCCCTAGACGGCTGTCTTTGGTCAGCGAGTCCGCATTAAGTACCCCCTCTCTGATCCTCTCTCTTGGAACTGAACCACACTTTGGAACAGCAGTTTTTACATGATTATTGTTGTTGTTGTTGTTCTTGACGAGCGCAATAGCCGAGTGGTTAAAGCGTTGGACTGTCAATCTGAGGGTCCCGCGTTCGAATCACGGTGACGGCGCCTGGTGGGTAAAGGGTGGAGATTTTTACGATATCCCAGGTCAACATATGTGCAGACCTGCTAGTGCATGAACCCCCTTCATGTGTATATGCAAGCAGAAGATCAAATGCGCACGTTAAAGATCCTGTAATCCATGTCAGCGTTCGGTGGGTTATGGAAACAAGAACATACCCAGGATGCACACCCCCGAAAACGGAGTATGGCTGCCTATATGGCGGGGTAAAATCGGTCATACACGTAAAAGCCCACTCGTGTGCATACGAGTGAACGCAGAAGAAGAAGAAGTTGTTGTTCTTGTTCTTGTTGTTATCATTATCATTCTTCTTCTTCTTAACATTATTATCGTTATTGTATTATTATCATTATTATTAGTTTCTGAAGTTGTTGTTATTGTTGATGTAGCAGTAGTAGTAGTATCATTATTGATGTGGACACTTATATAGCGCCTATCCTCGGTCAGAGACCAAGCTCTAAGCGCTTTACATACACGGGGACATTTGCACCACAGGCTGCCTACCTGGGTAGAGCCGACTGACGGTTGCCACTGGGCGCTCATCATTCGTTTCCTGTGTCATTCAATCAGATTTCAGACGCACACGCATACACACTCAGACAGGCATGTAACATTTTACGTGTATGACCGTTTTTATTTATTTTCCCCGCCATGTAAGCAGCCATACTCCGTTTTCGGGGGTGTGCATGCTGGGTATATTCTTGTTTCTATAACCCACCGAACGCTGACATGGATTACAGGATCTTTAACGTGCGTATTTGATCTTCTGCGTGCGCATACACACGAAGGGGGTTCAGGCACTAGCAGGTCTGTACATATGTTGACCTGGGAGATCGGAAAAATCTCCACCCTTTACCCACCAGGTGCACCGAGATTCGAACCCAGGACCCTCAGATTGAAAGTCCAGCGACTTTAACCATTCGGCTATTGCACCCGTTATTATTACTATTAGTATTAATTTATTTAACTGCTTTGCTTCTTTATTTTGTCCTTCACATCTTGACATGTACACGATGAGTGCCAAAAAAAAAAAGTAATAAATGAATACACCAATGAATAATCACATGAATAAAAGAATGACAAGGCGAAAGGGCGAATGAATAAATGAATGAATAAATGAACGGATAAATTTATTTAATAAAAAAAGAAAAAAAAAGAAAAAAAGTTTGAGCAAAAATCACAACAGGAACACCGCACATCTTTCAGATCTTTTGCGACAGAGGAATGCCCACGGGGTACTTAAAATCATTGACCTACATTTCTTTCGACTTTCTATTCTTCGACAGACTCGAAAACCCCCACCCTGTCCCCTTCCCTCCCCATCCCTTCACACGCCCTCCGCCCCCCCCCCTTCCCTTCGCTCACCCCCCTTTCTTATCTCCCTCCCTGCTCCGTCCAGTCTTTGAGGTCGTGCCGATACCGCGCCACCCTCCCTCCTTCCACCCTCGCCGCACCCCCCCTCCCTAGACGGCTGTCTTTGGTCAGCGAGTCCGCATTAAGTACCCCCTCTCTGATCCTCTCTCTTGGAACTGAACCACACTTTGGAACAGCAGTTTTTACATGATTATTGTTGTTGTTGTTCTTGACGAGCGCAATAGCCGAGTGGTTAAAGCGTTGGACTGTCAATCTGAGGGTCCCGGGTTCGAATCACGGTGACGGCGCCTGGTGGGTAAAGGGTGGAGATTTTTACGATCTCCCAGGTCAACATATGTGCAGACCTGCTAGTGCCTGAACCCCCTTCGTGTGTATATGCAAGCAGAAGATCAAATACGCACGTTAAAGATCCTGTAATCCATGTCAGCGTTCGGTGGGTTATGGAAAAAAGAACATACCCAGCATGCACACCCCCGAAAACGGAGTATGGCTGCCTAAATGGCGGGGTAAAAACGTTCATACACGTAAAAGCCCACTCGTGTGCATACGAGTGAACGCAGAAGAAGAAGGAGAAGAAGAAGTTGTTGTTCTTGTTCTTGTTGTTGTTGTTATCATTATCATTCTTCTTCTTCTTAACATTATTATCGTTATTGTATTATTATTATTATCATTAGTTTCTGAAGTTGTTATTGTTGGTGTAGCAGTTGTAGTATCATTATTGATGTGGATACTTATATAGCGCCTATCCTCGGTCAGAGACCAAGCTCTAAGCGCTTTACATACACGGGGACATTTGCACCACAGGCTGCCTACCTGGGTAGAGCCGACTGACGGTTGCCACTGGGCGCTCATTATTCGTTTCCTGTGTAATTCAATCATATTTCAGACGCACACGCATACACACTCAGACAGGCAAGTAACATGTTACGTGTATGACCGTTTTTATTTATTTACCCTGCCATGTAGGCAGCCATACTCCGTTTTCGGGGGTGTGCATGCTGGGTATATTCTTGTTTCTATAACCCAGCGAACGCTGACATGGATTACAGGATCTTTAACGTGCGTATTTGATCTTCTGCGTGCGCAAACACACGAAGGGGGTTCAGGCACTAGCAGGC
This sequence comes from Babylonia areolata, assembly GCF_041734735.1. Taxonomy (NCBI): domain Eukaryota; kingdom Metazoa; phylum Mollusca; class Gastropoda; order Neogastropoda; family Buccinidae; genus Babylonia; species Babylonia areolata. Next base: position 10,836,656 of record NC_134893.1, on the reverse strand, counting down.
CTGTACATATGTTGACCTGGGAGATCGGAAAAATCTCCACCCTTTACCCACCAGGTGCACCGAGATTCGAACCCAGGACCCTCAGATTGAAAGTCCAACGCTTTAACCATTCGGCTATTGCACCCGTCTTTATTACTATTAGTATTAATTTATTTAACTGCTTTGCTTCTTTATTTTGTCCTTCACATCTTGACATGTACACGATGAGTGCCAAAGAAAAAAAAAGTAATAAATGAATACACCAATGAATAATCACATGAATAAAAGAATGACAAGGCGAAAGGGCGAATGAATAAATGAATGAATAAATGAACGGATAAATTTATTTAAAAAAAAAAAAAAAAAAAAAAAAAGTTTGAGCGAAAATCACAACAGGAACACCGCACATCTTTCAGATCTATAGCGACAGAGGAATGCCCACGGGGTACTTAAAATCATTGACCTACATTTCTTTCGACTTTCTATTCTTCGACAGACTCGAAAACTCGCACAATGTGATAATGTCAGCCAGGAGGTATGGCCACACAAGTTTAGCTCTTTTTTTCTTTTTCTTTTTTTTTTTAATTCTATGTCATCGTTTTGTTGTTCTTTTTGCGTTTGTATTTTGTTGATTTTTTTCCCTTCCTTTCTTTTTTGAAAAAGAGAGAGAGAGAGAGAGAGAGAGAGAGAGAGAGAGAGAGAGAGAGAGAGAGAGAGAGAGAGGAAAAAAAGATAGAGAGACAAGTTCACGTACACCGACAATTCATCTCCCACCCACTCACGCATATATAACGAGCGCGCGCGCACACACACACACACACACACACACACACACACACAGAGAAGACTGAAGACTAACGACAAAAGACAGTTTATTCACATTAGGCCTCAGCCTCTCGTGAAAGGGAATATGAACAATATCTAACGAGCTATAAATGATCACGAACAAAAGGACTGGATAAGATACAGAAATAAATGTCACGTCTTTCATCAGATTAAGAAACCGCAATCTCTCTGTACTTAAAGGCTTTATAAAGATAAATAAGAGAGAGAGAGAGAGAGAGAGAGAGAGAGAGAGAGAGAGAGATGCACATATACAGACACAATGCATTTACAGACAGACAGACTGACATAGATGCAGACATAGACGTACATACATACATACATACATATATGATTATAATGTTTGTGTGTAATGTAGGCAAATCAGACCTTCATCAGCATCTTGGGTTAAAAAAAGAGAGAAAAGATATTACCCTTTTTATGCATTTTTTACCATCAGATTGATTTTTTTCAATCTTATCATTGAATGAATAATTATTATCGATTTGTTGGATGCCCAAAACAGGATATTGTTACCCTTTTGTTTTTCATTTGTAGTATCAGACTGATTTTTATATATCTTATCATTGAATGAATTATCGATTTGAGGGATGCTAAAAATAGGATAAAGTTACCCTTTTGTTTGCTTTTTGTAAACAAAGTGAGTCTATGTATTAACCCGGTGTTCGGCTGTGTGTGTGTGTGTGTGTGTGTGTGTGTCCGTGGTAAACTTTAACATTGACATTTTCTCTGCAAATACTTTGTCGGTTGACACCAAATCTGGCATAAAAAATAGGAAACATTCAGTTCTTTCCAGTCATCTTGTATAAAACAATACTGCACCTCCGGGATGGGCACAAAAAAATAATAAATAGAAGCCAAATTATATGCAAACTGAATTTACTGTTATATATATATATATATATATATATATATATATATATTAGTCTCTAAACTTGACACTTTGATCTGATATTCTGACACAACAACAAGAGCAGTTATTTTTATCATTTTTTGTTCAAACAGGAACTTCTTTTGCTAAGCATGGAAGTTATATTTATTTTGCATGTCTTTGGTGCATATAGTAAAAAAAAAGAAAAAAAAGAAAAAAAGGGGAAATGCTAGGGGGCTTAATTTGCTTTAAACTCATCTTTCTCATCTTAAACATTACATTTTGAAATTAATGCTAGGGGGCTTAATTTGCTTTAAACTGATCTTTCTCATCTTAAACATTACATTTTGAAATTATACTCAATACATAAAAAGCTTGTGTGTTTTACTCTCAGTGTACTGGGCTTTCACTATGTTCATTCACCCAAGTGGTCTTTGTCGGAAAATACTATAATCAATACGACGAGTGGACTTTATACATCTATTGGCTGAGCCCTGAAGATCATGGGCAAAACTCAATTGCGAACACATATTTATACATAAAATTATTCAAAGCGCGTGCTCATATTCTTCGCTAACGCGAACGACGCCATTTTGTTTCAAGTTGTTGACCTGCCCGTTCAATCCTATATTCAATCGACAATACACGATAACATGTGATGGAAAGTTGGAGAAGGAGACCGTTAAATATTTATTCAGAGAAAGATTTAAGAGTTAATACCCTTGAATTGATGAAATGTAAAAATTTCCAGTCTTGACTTTTCTCAAAATGAAGTTCTTTTCACTTCATACGACGTTTAGAAGTACTTGTACTTGGCTCCACATGTTATTAGTTTAACAAAATACTCAATTTTCATATCAACTTTAAAACTATAAAACTAGATTGAACATAAAAGATAAATTGAATCGACCGTGTCAACCAGGTGTAACTAAACTTGTTCATCTATTTAGAGAAAACGGCTAAATGTTGCAGTGTTATTGCGGCGATAGCCACGTCTCCTTTACTGCGGACTTGAAAATAATTTTTAATTGCCCTGAAAGACTTTTTAAATGCCCAATATACACCAGAATAATATGATTTAAACAGCGTTCTCACTGCGAATACCGCAATCGATTTATCGCCCTTTAAAAAAGCATGTTTAAATGTTATATTTTTGAACGTCAGTAAAGGAGCCACGATAGTGCAATGGGTAAGACAGTTTCTTCTCACCCGAACACGCGGGGTTCGAAACTGCCGTAGGACTTTCTTTTTCTTTCAACCCGAAGCTTTATAATAACAAATACAGAACACATTTTAACGATTAGAATTTTTCTAAGTGTATCACAAGTGAGTCTTGAAGGCCTTGCCGCTCTTGTTTAAGTATCAAACTGATCTTTTTTTCATGTATCATCATTGAATGAATTACTGATTTGTTGGATGCTAGAAATAGGGTAATGTTACCCTTTTGTTTTTCATTTTATAGTATCAGAGCCCACGACAACGAAAGACCAGACGCTCAGTTTTATATATATATCATCATTGAATGAATTATCGATTTGTTGGATGCTTATGTCAGCAGTGTCGTTGTCCACTCCCACTCAGCCAATCCTTTTTGTTTCGTTGTTGGTTCTATGAAATATTGACTAGAGAAAAACAAACCACCCATATAAAAGCCGGACTCCAAGTGATTTAGAAAATAATTATTTCTCATTGCATCACATTCTTCGGGGAGAAAAAAAAAGAAAAAGAATTCTGTAGTTCCGGAACCACGGAGTCTGCTGAGTTTTCAGTTTCAGTTCCAGTTTCAGTTTCTCAAGAAGGCGGCACTGCGTTCGGACAAATCCATATGCGCTACACCACATCTGCTTAGCAGATGCCTTACAAAGCAGCCTAACCCCTAACGCGCTTAGTCGGGCATTGATTGCATGCATAGATATTTTGTGTGCAATATCCGAGTGGATTTCGTCTACATTGTTTTGCCAGAGGACAACACTGTCGTTGCCATGGGTTCTTTTTCAGTGCGCCAAGTGCGTGTTACACACGGGACTTCGGTGTATAGTCTCATACGAAAGACCAGACGCTCAGTTTTATTTTCCAGTCAAACTTGGGAGAAAGGGCGAGAGCGGGATTCGAACCTACACCCTCTACGTTTCAACCATTTTGCCACCTTCTTCTGCTGAGTAACCATGGAAAGAAAGAAGGGTACACTGAGTAATGTGCCCTTGTAATGTTTTGAAAGGAGAATACGTGGAATTCAGATGACACGTGGGAGAGTATTTGTATTTATATTAGTCTTTTCGTCACAACAGATTTCTCTGTTCGGGCTGTTCTCCCGATGGAGAGCGCGTCGCTACACTGACAGCGCCACCCTTTTTTTCTTGCCTGCAAATTTTTTTTTCTGCAGAATTTTACCAGGGACAACCCTTTTGTTGTCGTGGGCTCTTTTACGTGCGCTAAATCCATGCTCGGTTTATCGTCTCATCCGAATGACTAGCGTCCAGAACACCACTCAAGGTCTAGTGGAGGGGGAGAAAATACTCGCGACTGTCGGTGTGATTTGAACCAGTGTGCTCAGATTCTCTCGCTTCCTAGGCGGACAGACGCGTTACTTCTAGGCCAAGACTCCACTGGATGTGGAGAGAGAAAGTTGAGACAGGAAGTGGGTGGCCATTTCTTTGTCTCTGGAGATGACTTCAACCAATGAAAAATAGTCAAAACCACCCGCCGTGCTACACAAATTATCAGTATCAGTATCAGTAGCTCAAGGAGGCGTCAATGCGTTCGGTCAAATCCATATTATTACGCTATACCACATCTGCCAAGCAGATGCCTGACCAGCAGTGTAACCCAACGCGCTTAGTCAGGCCTTGAGAAAAAAAGAAGAAAAAAAAGAAGAAGAAATAACAAAATAATAATAATAATAATAATAATAAAATAATAGATAAAAAAAATACTACTACTACTAATATTTAAAAGGCGCAAACTCTTGATTAACTCAACTCTAGGCGCACGCGCACACACTCACACACACACACACACACACACACACACAAGGTGATAAATAAACAAATAAATGTAAAACATGCAGACACACGTGCGCACACACACACACACACACACACACACACACACACACACACACACATACACACATAATAGATATGCAACAAACACCAATGAATGAGAACGAAGTGGTGGTCTGCCGGCCACACGAGCCAACGTGGCAAACTTGTGGCTGTTTCAGTTGGGGTTTTTTTTTTGGGGGGGGGGGTTTGGGGGTAGGACGTGGGGGGGGTGGGGGTGGGGGTGGGGGTTCTGGCGCAGCGCACAGAGATCTGATGGATGAAGCAGTCTGCGCCCGAGGCAGGTTGAAGCTGCTTTGTCAACCCGACATGAAGACAGAATGCTTTGCACCATCAGGCTTGATGTACTATATATATATATATATATATATATATATATATATATATGCGCGGTTCTTCCTTTCCCTTCTTTTTTCTTTCACTCTCTCTCCTTCTTGCTTTTTGAATTAACATACTTACCAGATAGATATTTCAAGTAGGCAAAGGGACAAGAAAAAAACTGTGTTTGTTGAAAAAAAAAGAAAGAAAAGGTTATGTTCTTCCCCCCCCTCCCCCTTTTCCATGCGTATAAAAGCACGAAATCAACTACAAATACGCACAAAATTAAGGTTTACCATCTGTCCCAGGTGACGTTTAGTTTGCTGATCATCAGCCTCTCTCTTTGTCTCTCTCTGACTGCTCGCCTATCTATATCAATAGCGAACTGATTGAAGAAGTAGAGAACCATAAAATTCTTGGGATTACAGTTGATAATAACTTGTCATGGTCACACCACATCTCGTTACTGTGTAAAAAAAAAGTATCAAAAAGTATTAATCAACTATCTAAAATAAAACATTTTTTGAATCATCATTGTCGCAAGTTATTCTTTAATGCTTATGTCGAATCCCACATTAATTAAGGATCAACATTATGGGATTCATCTAGTGGAAATACCCTGAAACCTCTTTTGAGTTTCCAAAGGCGAACACTAAAATTAGTTCTTCTAAAGTCCTCTTCACTAAGTCCTTCTGATTACAGAGCTCTGGATATTCTTCTACTAACAACTAAACTTAAATATAATAAGGCTCTATTTATGTTTAAAGTTATGTCTGGTTTTACTCCCCCTTCTCTTCAAAATAGATTTGTTATTAATACTCAACGTCATGTACACAAGATTTCTGTACCGCTGCCTAGAATTGATCTACTTAAGTCCAGTCTCTCTTACTCAGGGGGTTGCTTATGGAATGATATGTTAACATGTATAAAAGTGAACACAATTCGAAGCATCTCAGTATTTAAAAACGCATATCATGCATATCTCATGAAAAATCTATAAGCATGCTCCACGCTATTATGAAAACATTTCATTGATTATTATTAATAAAAGCGTTTATGCCTCTTTGTCTATCTATCTCTGCTTCTGTCAGGCCTGCCTGTCTCTCTTTTCTTCACCCAGTCTTTCTTTCTCTCTTTTATCCCTCCTTCCTTCCTTCCTTCATCCTTAATCTCTATCTCCTCCACAAAATGTATAATTTGTACATGTCTTTGTACCATTCATATATGCTGTTGATGTATTGAATTATGTGATGTTCATGCTTACATTTTTGTTGTTGTTGTTGTTGGAAGGGTGGATGGATGAGGGAGCAGGGGATTTTTTTTCCTTCTTTTTGTCTGTGAAGAATATGCCTTTATGCATGCATTTACCTTACTTTTTTCCCCCAGAGAGCGGATGTAAAAAAGCAATTGTGCTTATTCCTTTACAGTCGTGAAATAAAATTTCGTTCGTTCGTTCGTTCTCTCTGTCTCTCTGACTTTGTCTCAGTCTGTCTGTCTGTCTGTCTGTCTGTCTGTCTCTCTGTCTCTTCTACTTTCTGGAGGAGGTGGGACATTGCTGCATTTTGTGGGAAGAAGCAGGGCATTTCTGTTGCGCCGTTTTGGTGTCGTTACATTAGCGTGCGAAATGAATGCAGTGTTGCTACTGTTAGAATGTGGGAGGGGGGGGGGGGGAATGAAGGTATGGAACTGCAAAATTTGTGTTCATAAATAGGTGTTTTTCCAATAGCCTCCTTTTGTGAGAAGACAGAGCAAAAAGGAGATTTTTTTTTTTGTATGTTAATTTTTAAGCGTGGTGGCCTAGAGGTAACGCGTCCGCCTAGGAAGCGAGAGAATCTGAACGCGCTGGTTCCAATCACGGCACAGCCCCCGAAATTTTCTCCCCCTCCACTAGACCTTGAGTGGTGGTCTGGACGCTAGTCATTCGGATGAGACGATAAACCGAGGTCCCGTGTGCAGCATGCACTTAACGCACGTAAAAGAACCCACGGCAACAAAAGGGTTGTTCCTGGCAAAATTCTGTAGAAAAATCCACTTCGATAGGAAAA
>NC_134893.1:10819538-10827038 GCF_041734735.1 Babylonia areolata | reverse complement strand
TACGCATACAACACGCGCACGCACACATATATGCACGAACGCACACACACACGTACACACACAGACACACAGACAAAGACACACACACACACACGTGAAAGGAGAGCCGTGGAACAAGTGGGGGGTGGGGGTGCGGAAAGACGGGAAACGCATCACACACTCTCTTTCCTTTTCATCCTCTCTCTCTCTCTTCCTTTATCCCTCACCCTGTTGCCATCATTTACCTAAACCTCCCTGGCGGGATCTGTTGGGTTTTTTGTGTTTTGTGTGTGTGTGTTTTTGTTTTTTTTCTGGTCTTTTCTTTCTTTGCAATGCCTTTTAATCTGTCAGTGCGAATGGCTATCCTTTCCAGTGATGGATGGAGAGTTATCAGGACAGCTTGGGAGGCTTAGCTTCCGTTTACCTTCCAATTAGCTTCTCCATAGCTTCCACTTAGCTTCCCACTTTAGCTTCCCTTCAGCTGCTCCTTGAAATGGATAGACCGGCGCATCATGTGTACTGTGTTTGGGATGGCAGGAGGAGATTATGAATACCAAGCTTCCAAGTTAGTTCTACAACCCAGTTACACTGACAAAAGGCGAAGGAATCAGTTAAAGCTTCGGGTTGTTTTGGTTTTTGACTCACTTGTGTAAACAAAGTGAGTCTATGTTTTAACCCGGTGTTCGGTTGTCTGTCTGTGTGTGTGTGTCCGTGTGTCTGTGTGTCCGTGGTGAACTTTAACATTGACATTTTCTCTGCAAATACTTTGTCAGTTGACACCAAATTTGGCATAAAAATAGGAAAAATTCAGTTCTTTCCAATCATCTTGTTTAAAACAATATTGCACTTCTGGGATGGGCACAAAAAAATTATAAAAAAAAGCCTAATTATATGCAAACTGCATTTACTGTTATATTTATATTTTTTGTATTCTCTAAACTTGGCACTTTGACCTCTCATTCTGACACAACAACAAGAGGAGTCATTATTATCATTTTTTGTTCAAACAGGAACTTCTTTTGCTAAGCATGGACTTTTTATTTATTTTGCAAACGTTTTGGTGCAGATAGTAAAAAAAAAAAGGAAATTACTCTGTAATTAATGCTAGGGGACTTAATTTATCACAAAGTGAGTCTTGAAGGCCTTGCCTCTCTTGTTTTTCTTCTCCTGCTTTATTGTGAAAAGGATATTTCAGTTAACCCATAACGACACCAACCGCATTGCGGTATTGTTGTTTGTTGGTGTTGTTATTGTCGTACTGAAATGGGAATGGTACATAAAATTGGTCACTTTTTTTTTTCTTATCCATTAAAAACACTTGAACAAACTGTGCAGTGCATTAATTCGTTTCATTTATTTTCCTTCTCTAACATGGGGAGAGACAGGACACATACTCCTATTTTTCTCCGCATCTCTATTATGTATTTTTGTATCTTTTAACTCTTTCCATACGAACGGCGAAAGAGACGACGTTAACAGCGTTTCACCCCAATTATCATCATCAAAATATTGCAAGCGGAAGGCTCTTATACTGAAGAGGTGAATATTGACAAACAATGCCACAAAATCCTGACGACGGAAGCTAAAGGTTGGGTCATTCAGACACCCACTGGACATCCGAGGGGTCTGTGCAGAGGAGAAGATAGGACTGGCCGTACTGAGTGAGTTAAAATACTTTTTGTATTTGTATTTGTATTACTTTTTTTGTCACAACAGATTTTTCAGTGTTAAATTCCGGCTGCTCTCCTCAGGGAGAGTGCGTCGCTACACTGACAGCGCCACTAAATTTATGCAATGGATGAACGCGTCATTCTTTTATTCGCTATTCCTCTTCCTCCTCCTCCTCCTCTTTCACCATCTGCTCCTCCTCCTCCTCATCATCATTATCATTGTCGTCGTCGTCATTGCCGTTGTCATCGTCGTCATCATTGTAATCATCACACCTTTCTTTGCGTCCTTCAACCTCTTGTGATTTTGAGAGAGAGAGAGAGAGAGAGAGAGAGAGAGAGAGAGAGAGAGAGAGAGAGAGAGAGAGAGAGAGAGAGAGAGAGAGAGAGAGAGAGAGCAGGATGAGAAGAAAAAAAGAAAACGACAAACCCGTAACGAAAATCTCGACATGTATTTGTCATCCTCCTGGAGTTTTCATGGATAATATAGCGTTACAATCTAGTCAGCACTTCTTCTGTGTGTGTGTGTGTGTGTGTGTGTGTGTGTGTGTGTGTGTGTGTGTGTGTGTGTGTGTGTGTGTGTGTGTGTGTGTGTGTGTGTGTGTGTGTGTGTGTGTGTGTGTGTGTTTATGCGTGTGTGCGTGTCTCTCCGTGTTGCTTTTTCTGTCTGTCTTTTTCTCCATCCACACACCCCCCACCCCTCCCCCAACCCCTCACCTCCTCTCCTTCTCTCTCTTCCTCTCTCTTCTTCCCTTTCTATCTCTTACAAAAGCTGCTGTGAAGATGACTCCTTTCAATGGTCGATTTCCGCCCTCGCTTCCTTGTCATTTCCGTGTGAAATCAGATGTCTTTCGGTGCTTTATTTCAGATGTTTTGCTGAGGTCGTTTTGCAAAAATATGAAGGACAATTGTCGACAGGAAAGAAGGAACATGAATCGTGCGCTTACGCACGCACGCACACACACAGACAAACAGACAGACTGACACACACACACACACACACACACACACACACACACACACACACACACACACACACACACACACACACACACACATATATATATATATATATATATATATATATATATATATATATATACATACATATAAAAAATTATATATGTATATATACATATATAACATGCGTTCTTGTACACACGCGCGAGCGCACACACACACACACACACACACACACACACACACACACACACACACAGAGTCCGCAGACACACACACACACACACGCACGCACGTATTAAGGTGAACCCGGCAGCACATTAAGCATGATAGGCAGAATGGAATAGCTTGTGCAAGAAGCCTGACTGTGCAAGGCAAATACCTTATAAGCAAGGTATGGGCCCGTGTGGAGGAAAGCGACCAAGGATTCTGCAGAAGAAAACTTTGCATTTATTGCGTGTGTGTGTGTGTGTGTGTGTGTGTGTGTGTGTGTGTGTGTGTGTGTGTGTGTGTGTGTGTGTGTGTGTGTGTGTGTGTGTGTGTGTGTGTGTGTGATATGCTAATTAGAATGGAGATGCGCAAAACGATATGAAACCGAAGATAGTTCTGGTGGTGAATGTTAGATGGCTGTTTCGTTAATTCATACATTAAGCACGTGCTTATGCTTTCAAGCTCTGGGTAAACATAAAAACAGTAGTTATAACGTGCACATCATGAAAATCACTGGGAAAGCAAAGAAGAAGGAGAAGAGGAGAAAGAGAGAGATGGAGAGAGACATACAGACAGAGAGACAGTCAGGCAGATAGACAGATCCATCCACTCACACACACACACACACACACACACACACACAACACACACACACACAACACACACACACACACACACACACACACACACACACACACACACACACACACAACACACACACACACACACACACACACACACACACACAACACACACAACACACACACACACACACACACACACACACACAACACAACACACACACAACACACACACACACACACACATACACACACACACACACACACACACACACACACACACACACACACAACACACACACACACACACACACACACACAACACACAACACACACACACACACACACACACACACACACAGACACACACACACACACACGGAGAGACAGAGAGGGGGCAATACACAGGCAGAGAGGAGACTTCAAGGCAATGTCAAAAGAAAATCCAGAAAAGAGGAAAGTTAAAAGAAAAAAAAAAAAAAAAAAAAAAAAAGAAGAAGAAAGAGCAGAGAAGTTTTGAAAGAGAAAATCCTTTCCCGAAAAAAAAAGGAAGCACCACGCGACAATGCGTCTTCTCCATCAACTTTTAAACGAATGAATGCAGAAATGTTATGTGGGAAAACATAATGGAGTCCTCCAGCGAACACATCCAGCAACACCATCGTGGCAGGAACAGTATTTCCGTCTGGAGACAGAGGAGATGAAACGGACTGAAGCCTATAATTGTTTGTTTGTTTGTTTGGTTGCTTGTTTGTTTTGTTTTTTCATTTTCTGGGTGAGAGAGAGATAGATAGATAAGTACCCAGCCATCCATCCAGCCATCTACGCACACACGTACACACAGACACAGACACACACATACATGGACACAGACACAGACACACACACACACACACACACACACACACACACACACACACACACACACACACACACACACACACACACACACACACACACACACACACACACACACACACACACACACACACACACACACACACAGCTGAGAAAAGAGAGAACAGCTGACAGCTGACAGAGAAGTAGAGGAGGGAGGATAACCGATTCACAAAGGCCTGATGCACACACACACACACACACACACACACACACACACACACACACACACACACACACACACACACACATATATACATATATATATATATATATATATATATATATATATATATATAAAGAGAGAGAGAGAGAGAGAGAGAGAGAGAGAGAGAGAGAGAGAGAGAGAGAGAGAGAGAGAGAGAGAGAGACTGCTTGGTTGGTTGCTTGATTGATAGTTTATTCAGAAAGGCTAAAACCCTATTCGAAGGAGTTAGTTTCGGTTTTACCATACGGCTATATACCAGACTGCCCACACTATCATTATAGACTACAGAAGCCGTTCAGTTCGTTTGAATTATCAATAAAGTCACAGCGCTGAGGTTTTTTGACAACCGTCTTAATAGCTTTAAAGGATATGTTTCATTCTCAATCGCTTAAGCACCGGACAGTTAAAAGACAAACTGAACTTTGTCTTATGGGGGTGCCTTTTTGCGGCTGCCGACACGTTTCACTTTGAAATCTGTTGGGTTAGTACCTCTGACAGTTAATAGTGAAAAACGCCAGACCAAACGTTGGATACATAGCTAGATAGCTAGATAGGCAGATAGATAAGATAGCTAAACAGACAGATAGACTGATGTGTAGAATGATAGAGAGATTCATAGACAAGATAGATCGATATATAGAAAGAGAGAGAGAGAGAGAGAGAGAGAGAGAGAGAGAGAGAGAGAGAACGCATTAGAGAAAACGGAAAAAGGAGAAGGATGCTAAAGAAAGCGAGAAAGTCAAAAAGAGACAGGGATAGACAGAGAGAAAAGGACAAATACAGTCGGACACAGAAACAGACATAGGAACAGACACACATAGACAATGAGCTATGGACAAATGAACAGAGAGAGAGAGAGAGAGAGAGAGAGAGAGAGAGGCAGAGACAGAGACAGAGAGAGACAGATAGACAGAGAGAGCAAGCGAAAGAAGGAGAGACAGATTCACGATTTAAGATTCAAGATTCAAATAACTTCATTACTCGAGGATAAAGATTTTAGGCATCGCCTAGTCTTCCAATCTTGTCCTGGGAGACAGAGAGAGAGAGAGAGAGAGAGAGAGAGAGAGAGAGAGAGAGAGAGAGAGAGAGAGAGAGAGAGAGAGAGAGAGAGAGAGAGAGAGAGATAAACAAGACAGAGAGAGTGAACGAGAGGCAGGGTCGGACAGAGACAGAGACAGGAACACAGAGACGAGAGACGGAGACAGAGATATCATTGTGTGGAAACTAATCGATGCCATTTTGGTTTCAGGCTGGTCATCGCCTGGGAAGCTTATAGCTTCTTGAGGAAATGCCGCAAGCCAATTTCCTCCGCCCAATGGGGCTCGTCAGTGAAGCTTTGTCTTAGGGTGAGCCCCCCCACCGCCCCTCCCCCCCCCCCCCCCCACTCCCCCTCCCCTCCTCCCTCCTTCCGTTCTCGTTCTTGTTCTCTGGCTCCTGTCTGTTGTTCTCACTATCAGTGTGTGTGTGTGTGTGTGTGTGTGTGTGTGTGTGTGTGTGTGTGTGTGTGTGTGTGTGTGTGTGTGTGTGTGTGTGTGTGTGTGTGCGTGCGTGCGTGTGTGTGTGTGTGTGTGTGTGTGTGTGTGTGTGTGTTTCTCTCTCAGTGTCTCCATATGTTTCTATGTTTCTCTGTCACTGTCTGTGTGTGTGTGTTAGTGTGACGTTGTCACTGCTCAGTGACAGGACTTTTGCTGCCAGGAAAGACTTGCAGGTGAACGTGATTACTGACAACAACAACAACAACGTGGACGGCCGTTGTCACAGCTGACAGGACTCTCACTGCCAGAAAAGACTTGCAGGCGACCGTGAGCACTAAACGTGACCACTAACAACATGAACGGACGTTGTCACTGCTCAGTGACAGGACTCTCGATGTAGGACGGGAGTCTGCACTGTAGAACTAACAGTGGACAGTGTCTTTGCCCCAAAGAGAAAAAAAACAGAGAGAGAGAGAGAGAGAGAGAGAGAGAGAGAGAGAGAGAGAGAGAGAGAGAGAAAGAGAGAGAGAATAAAAAAAGAAAAGAGTGAATGAATTATTGCTTCTTCTTGAGAGAGAGAGAGAGAGAGAGAGAGAGAGAGAGAGAGAGAGAGAGAGAGAGAGAGAGAGAGAGAGAGAGAGAGAGAGAGAGAGAGAGAACGAACGAACGAACGAAAATGTTTTAATGAACTTTGGCCATGGACCACAATTCAAAACCAGGGGACTGGGGGTGGGCATGGGAAGGGGTATTATAACACTTGAATATAATTATGACACAGTATCATAATGTTCATGGACTTGACATTAATTCTACTTAATTAGGTCTGAGTATATGATTTCTCCTTTTGATCGCATGGAAAAGAGAGAGAGAGAGAGAGAGAGAGAGAGAGAGAGAGAGTAAAAAAGAAAAGAGTAAATGAAATTATTGCTTCTTCTTTAGAGAGAGAGAGAGAGGGGGAAAGAGAGACTGACAGACAGACAGGGAAACCCTAAGAAAAAGCAGAGAGAGAGAAAGACAGATAGAATTATTGTGAGAGAGAGAGAGGGTGTGTGTGTGGGAGGGGGGTGCGGAGAGGGGTGCTGGGGGGTGGGGGGGTGAGATAGACAGACAGATGGGGAATGGTGAGCTGAGACAGGGAAACAGTGGGAGAAAGCAGAGAGAGATACTGTGTGAGAAAGAGAGAGGGGGCGGGGGGGAGGGGAGGGGGGGGGCAGAAGCAGAAAGACAGGACAGGGAACGGTGAGCTGAGACAGACTGGGAAACAGTGGGAGAAAGCAGAGAGAGATACTGTGTGAGAAGGAGAGGGGGCGGGGGGAGGGGGGGGGCAGAAGCAGAAAGACAGGACAGGGAATGGTGAGCTGAGACAGACAAGACAGGGAATGGTGAGCTGAGACAGACAGGACAGGGAATGGTGAGCTGAGACAGACAAGACAGGGAACGGTGAGCTGAGACAGACAGGACAGGGAACGGTGAGCTGAGACAGACAAGACAGGGAATGGTGAGCTGAGACAGACTGGGAAACA
>NC_134893.1:10812038-10814538 GCF_041734735.1 Babylonia areolata | reverse complement strand
TTTGTCTGTATGTTTATCTCTGTGTACGTCTCTCCCTCTCCGTCTCTCTCCCCGTCTCTCTCTCTCCCTATCTCTCTCTCTCTCTGTCTCTCCGTCTCTCTCTCTCTCTCTCTCTCTCTCTCTCCCTCTCTCTCTCATAGTCTGCCTCCGTGTCTCTGTAAAGTCTGTTTCTGTCTCTACCGGTATGTATTTCTGTCTGCCAATCTATCTATCAGTGTGTCTGTGCCTATCTGTGGTTGTTGGTGTTGTTGTTTTTGGTTTGTTTTTGTCTGTCTGTCTCTGTATGTCTTTGTCTGTCTCTGTCTCTGTCTCCGTACCTATATATATATATACTTTATGTCTCCCTTTATTACTGTTACTCTCACTGTCACTGTCACTGGTCCCGAAACCCGGTTTGGTCTTGGGGAAGCTGCGCTGCTGAACGCATCATCATCAACCAACATTCTCCATCTCTGGCAGTTTCAGTTTCAGTTTCAGTAGCTCAAGGAGGCGTCACTGCGTTCGGACAAAACCATATACGCTACACCACATCTGCCAAGCCAAGCAGATGCCTGACCAGCAGCGTAACCCAACGCGCTTAGTCAGGCCTTGAGAAAAAAAAAGCAAAAAAAAACCCCAAAAAACAACAAAACAAAACAAAACAAAACAAACAAACAAACGGGGGAATAAATAATAGATAAGCTTGCATAAATAAATAAATAATAATTATAATATAGAAAAAGGTAGTAGTAATAATAATAGTAATACTAATAAAATGATAATAATAAAATATAAATAAATAAATAAATAAGACAACAATGGTGATAAATAAGCGAATAAATGTAAAACATGAAGACACACATTCACACATACACCCACACATGCATAACAGAAATGCACCAAACATGCAGTTTCACAGATATGAAAGCACAGTCAAATACATATATTTGTATACATATACATACAGTCAAACACATCTCTGGCAGGCCGTGGGGTAGGGACAGAGCTCCTCGCAGTCCACTCAGTCATGTTGTCTGTCTGCACTCACTTCTTTCGCTGCCTGCCTCCTCCCTTCATTACACACACACACACACACACACACACACACACACACACACACACACACACACACACACACACGAACACACACACACACACACACAAAGCTGCCCCAGGTCGTTAAAGTTCTCCTGCCAGAGGCCCGACTGTTGCCCTTGCTCTCCCTTTGTCCAGGGCTGGGCTGCCTGTGCCTCATCACAGCTTGCTCCTGGCTTTCTCAGCTTCTCTCTCCTGTCCAGACCTTCGCTTCCACCCTCCTCCTCTATCTGTTATCACTATCACAACACAGTACAACAAGTCTGTAGCAGGGGACAGAGTGAAGTATAGTGCATTTCCCCAGAGGAGGTGCACGGCTTTTTTTTTTTTTTTTTACAAAATGATACTGTCTCTGAAAGAGTGCGTGGAAAAAAAAAAAAAGGAAAGACAAGAACTATTACGATTGGGAACGAAGGCGAGTTGTATGCTTTCAAGAACCCGTACCCCGTACCACACACAGCGTCACACAGACACACTTTGATGCTGGTCTTCATTCCAGTCAAATAGCACATCAGTGCTGCCATACCCGTGCACGCGAACATGCCCAAAGCGTTTATTCTCTCTCTCTCTCTCTCTCTCTCTCTCTCTCTCTCTCTTTTTTTTTTTTTTTTTTTTTTTTTTTTTTTTTACACGAGTACGTCACAGTCTATTTTCCTTTTCTGTTTAATTTTCTTTAGCGTAAAAAAAAAAAAAAAAAAAAAAAAAAAAAATATATATATATATATATATATATATATATATATATATATATATATATATATATATATATATTTTGAAAAAAACGTAACGTTCTTAAGTCTAAGGATCTAGCGTGGAGTAAGGAAAATTCTACACGCAAAGCGAACTTACCGCCCTGCCAGGGTGGGTTGCATGAGCGAACTTAGCAGCGTTAAGTTTGCTTATCGTGAATAAAGTTCTTAAGTCTACGGTAAATTCTATGAACTTAGGAACATTCTTAACGCTAACCAAACTTAGCGCAGCAAAGATTGCCTCGTGCAACCCGGCCCAGTTGCGAAAATGTGGTCGGCTAGGAAATCTTAACAGTCCTAAGTTTGCTTAGCGTAAAAGAAAAAAACAACAACACACGTTGCGTTCTTAATTCTAATGAAGTGGCGTGGAGTGAGAAAAAAAAATCTTTACACAAAAGCGAACACAGTAATATAGTCATGATGTATGGTCGACTGGGAAACCTTTGCAGCGTTAAGTTTGCTTAGCGTTAACACACACACACACACACACACACACACAAAATCCGTTACGTTCTTGAGTCTAAGGAATTAGCGTGGAGTGAGGGGAATTCTTCTCGCAAAGCGAACTTACAGAGCCCTGATGTGACACCTGTGTGATCGGCTGAGCTACAAGCAAGAAAGAAAGCAAGAGGAAAAAAAAAAAAAAAAAAAGACGGACTTTTAAGATCGCCGAAGAC
>NC_134893.1:10802038-10807038 GCF_041734735.1 Babylonia areolata | reverse complement strand
TTGCCATTTCCTCGCTGTTAGTGTCTTCTGTCTGTTTGTTTCTCTCTGTCTCTCCATTCTTTATTTCTGTGTGTTTGTCTGTCCTCTATGTGAGCCTCTCTCTCTCTCTGTCTCTCTCTCTCTCTGTTTCTCTCTCTCAAAAATATCTGATGCAACAAATGTAATTAGTACCAGCAAAATCAAAGCATATAATGAGATCCTAGTAAGCCAACGTACTTTGATTAATTGTTCTCCAACAGTGTGTAAGCAAGGGAAATCGGCGAGTGTAAGTATGCGTGTGTATCTCTGTGTACTTGTGTGTTCGAGATTATGTGTATGATGCCTGTGTGTGCACACACGTGTGTGTTTGAAGATTTTCATGTGGCAATGTTTTGTATGATTTTCATGTTTCCGTAATTGTAGTCTTTGATTCATCCATTTACGTAATTATTATTATCTATTTGGTTTGTTCTGTGTCATTTACTATTCATACTTGTTTCATTTATTACAATGTGTGTATGTGTGTGTATGCGTGTGTGAGGGCATGGTGTAAAGAAGCTTCCAGCTTATCCATTTTACCCTCAATAAAACATTTATCATTGTCATTGTCTCTCTCCTTCTCTCTTCTTTCTTTTTCTATTCTCTTTTCTCTTCTCTCAACTCCTTCCCTCGTCTCTCACATTCTCAGCCCCCTCTTTCTCTCCACCTCTCTTTTTTGGGAAAACGTTACACACACACACACACACACACACACTCACACACACACACACACACACACACACACACACACACACACACACACACACACGCACGCACTCACTCACACACAGAGACACTCACACTACACACAAACACACACACACACACACACACACACACGCACTCACACACAGAGACACTCACACTACACACACACACACACACACACACACACACACACACACACTCACACACAAACACACTCACACTACACACAAAGACACACACACACTCACACACAGACATACTCACACTACACACAAACACACACACACACACACGCGCGCGCGCGCGCGCGTGCGCGCGTGCGCGCGCACGCACACACACACAAACACATACATAAATACATGCTCACTCTCTCTCTCTCACAGACACAGACACAGACACACACACACACACACACACACACACACACACACACACACACACTTCGATTATCGTACGGTCCAATCAGTCTCTCTCTGTCTCTCTGTGTCTGTCTCTTTCTGTCTTTCTCCTTCTTTCTTCCTCTCTCTCTCTCTCTCTCTCTCTCTCTCTCTCCCTCTGCGCTCCCTCCATCTGCATCGATCTGTTTGCTTCTCCTAGATCCCTGTCGCCTCTTTCCTGTATCACTCCATTAGAAGTCGTCCCTGGTCGTGTCAGCAGCAGCAGCAGCAGCAGCAGCAGCAAGGTTCCTGTGTTCCTGGATATCAGTGAAGATAACACTTTAGAACGGAAGAACGGAAGGTTTGGCTGGTGTTGAGACTGAGGGGGGAAATAGAAAACAAGAAAAAAAAAGATGGGTCGAAAGGAAATGCAGGCATATATGATGTGAATGGTTTGGTGGGGTTTTTTTTTTGGGGGGGTGGGGGGTGGGGGTGGGGGGGTGGGGGTGGTGGCTAGGGGGGGTGAGGGGGGTTTGGGGGTGGGGGGGGAGTCCTCTTTTTTTGTAGTATGCTCAGATTGTGTGTGTGTGTGTGTGTGTGTGTGTGTGTGTGTGTGTGTGTGTGTGTGTGTGTGTGTGTGTGTGTGTGTGTGTGTGTCTGTGTGTCTGTGTGTGTGTCCCCTTTGGCTTTGAAAAAGATTTTTCCCTATGCATCATGAGGCCAGTATGTATAAGCTTATATCACAGATTGACACAAGTGTGCAGTTAGGCCAACAGCGAAGTGAGAGCTGTATTAACAATGTGTTCTTTTCCAGTGCAATGGGAAATCATTTACAGCTTAGTCTTTTGTGAAGGACTATGACTCTCAAACTAGGAGGTGAAATTACACTGGCTTAGAGGCTGAGCTGGCCTTTGGGAACCATCACAACGCCGACTGTCCTAAAACCCTCTTGGCCGAGAGAGTGGGGATGTAACTTGGGCAAGACACTCTCCACTATAATCGAAGTCTAGACCAGATAG
Source organism: Babylonia areolata (assembly GCF_041734735.1). NCBI lineage: Eukaryota > Metazoa > Mollusca > Gastropoda > Neogastropoda > Buccinidae > Babylonia > Babylonia areolata. The sequence continues at coordinate 10,804,916 of NC_134893.1, read as the reverse complement.
TCGTGACAAGCAGTTACCTACCTCTGCTGTTGTGATAGTCATAGTCGAACACGACTGACTATATCATATCATGTATCGTATACTCTACATAGTTTTTTTTGCACGTTCTCCTTTGAAAAATAAAGAATAATAAAGATCCTGAAAGGCCGCTTGGTGAACGCATGGAAGGGACGGGTGGAGGAGACTGGGGACGTCACACTGCCCAGTTATGTATGACATAGCCCGATAGGCAATTTGCTGTAGTTGGTATAGTGTAGTTATGTACGACATAGCCCGATAGGCAATTTGCTGTAGTTGGTATAGTGTAGTTATGTATGACATAGCCCGATAGGCAATTTGCTGTAGTTGGTATAGTGTAGTTATGTATGACATAGCCCGATAGGCAATTTGCTGTAGTTGGTATAGTGTAGTTATGTATGACATAGCCCGATAGGCAATTTGCTGTAGTTGGTACGTCACACTACCCAGTTATGTATGACATAGCCCGATAGGCAATTTGCTGTAGTTGGTACGTCACACTGACTGGTTATGTATTGCATAGCCCGATAGGCAATTTGCTGTAGTTGGTACGTCACACTGCCCAGTTATGTATGACATAGCCCGATAGGCAATTTGCTGTAGTTGGTACGTCACACTGCCCAGTTATGTATTACATAGCCCGATAGGCAATTTGCTGTAGTTGGTACGTCACACTGACTGGTTATGTATGACATAGCCCGATAGGCAATTTGCTGTAGTTGGTACGTCACACTGACTGGTTATGTATTACATAGCCCGATAGGCAATTTGCTGTAGTTGGTACGTCACACTGCCCAGTTATGTATGACATAGCCCGATAGGCAATTTGCTGTAGCTGGTACGTCACACTGACTGGTTATGTATTGCATAGCCCGATAGGCAATTTGCTGTAGTTGGTACGTCACACTGCCCAGTTATGTATTACATAGCCCGATAGGCAATTTGCTGTAGTTGGTACGTCACACTGACTGGTTATGTATTGCATAGCCCGATAGGCAATTTGCTGTAGTTGGTACGTCACACTGCCCAGTTATGTATGACATAGCCCGATAGGCAATTTGCTGTAGTTGGTACGTCACACTGCCCAGTTATGTATTACATAGCCCGATAGGCAATTTGCTGTAGTTGGTACGTCACACTACCCAGTTATGTATACAATAGCCCGATAGGCAATTTGCTGTAGTTGGTACGTCACACTACCCAGTTATGTATACAATAGCCAGATAGGCAATTTGCTGTAGTTGGTACGTCATACTGCCCAGTTATGTATTATATTACATAGCCCGATAGGCAATTTGCTGCAGTTGGTACGTCATACTGCCCAGTTATGTATTATATTACATAGCCCGATAGGCAATTTGCTGTAGTTGGTACGTCACACTGCCCAGTTATGTATGACATAGCCCGATAGGCAATTTGCTGCAGTTGGTACGTCATACTGCCCAGTTATGTATTATATTACATAGCCCGATAGGCAATTTGCTGTAGTTGGTACGTCACACTGCCCAGTTATGTATGACATAGCCCGATAGGCAATTTGCTGTAGTTGGTATAGTGTAGTTATGTATGACATAGCCCGATAGGCAATTTGCTGTAGTTGGTACGTCACACTGCCCAGTTATGTATGACATAGCCCGATAGGCAATTTGCTGTAGTTGGTATAGTGTAGTTATGTATGACATAGCCCGATAGGCAATTTGCTGTAGTTGGTACGTCACACTACCCAGTTATGTATGACATAGCCCGATAGGCAATTTGCTGTAGTTGGTACGTCACACTACCCAGTTATGTATGCAATAGCCCGATAGGCAATTTGCTGTAGTTGGTACGTCACACTACCCAGTTATGTATGACATAGCCTGATAGGCAATTTGCTGTAGTTGGTACGTCACACTACCCAGTTATGTATGACATAGCCCGATAGGCAGTTTGCTGTAGTTGGTACGTCACACTGCCCAGTTATGTATGACATAGCCCGATAGGCAGTTTGCTGTAGTTGGTACGTCACACTGACTGGTTATGTATGACATAGCCCGATAGGCAATTTGCTGTAGTTGGTACGTCACACTGCCCAGTTATCTATGACATAGCCCGATAGGCAATTTGCTGTAGTTGGTACGTCACACTGCCCAGTTATGTATGGCATAGCCCGATAGGCAATTTCCTGTAGCTGGTACGTCACACTGCCCAGCTATGTATTACATAGCCCGATAGGCAATTTGCTGTAGCTGGTACGTCACACTGACTGCTTATGTATTACATAGCCCGATAGGCAATTTGCTATAGTTGGTACGTCACACTGCACTGCCTGACTATGTATTACATAGCCCGATAGGCAATTTCCTGTAGTTGGTACGTCACACCGCCCTGTTATGTATGACATAGCCCGATAGGCAATTTGCTGTAGTTGGTACGTCACACTACCCAGTTATGTATGACATAGCCCGATAGGCAGTTTGCTGTAATTGGGACGTCACACTGACTGGTTATGTATGACATAGCCCGATAGGCAGTTTGCTATAGTTGGTACGTCACACTGCACTGCCTGACTATGTATTACATAGCCCAATAGGCAATTTGCTGTAGCTGGTACGTCACACTGACTGGTTATGTATTGCATAGCCCGATAGGCAATTTGCTGTAGTTGGTACATCACACTGCCTGGTTCTGTATTGCATAGCCCGATAAGCAATTGCGTAGCCCGATAGGCAATGTGCTGTAATTGGGACGTCACACTGCCTAGCTATGTATTACATAGCCCGATAGGCAATGTGCTGTAATACCCCTCTCTCCTCCATCTTGGTCTGTTCGTCTGTCTACTTTTTTTTTTTCCCCTGCCTGTTTTCTTTTTGTGTCTTTT
>NC_134893.1:10792038-10797038 GCF_041734735.1 Babylonia areolata | reverse complement strand
CTCTCTCTTTGTTCATTCTATTTTGCCTCCTTCATTCTTTTTCATGTATTTGATGAATTATTTGTTGTTGTTTTTTTCTTTCCGAAACGTGATGGTTGGTGTGCACGTGCGCATGTGTGGGGTGAGGGTGGGATAATAATAACAATGGTATTTATATAGCGCTGAATCTTGCGCAGAGACAAATCAAAGCGCTTTCGCACCAGTCATCCACACGCATGCGTAACTCTAAAACTGTAGAAACTAAAGACAAGTAAGAGGCATGGAAGGGAGGCTATTTTGGGAAGAGGTGGGTTTTAACGCCAGACTTGAAAGAGCTGAGTGTTGGGACTTGACGAAGCGAAAGAGGAAGTTCATTCCAATTGCAAGGTCCAGAGACAGAGAAAGAACGGCGGCCAACAGTCGAGTGTCTGAATCTGGGTATGCGTAAACAGAGTGGATCCGAAGCCGATCGTAGTGAGCGAGATGGAGTGGGGAGGTGAAGGCAGCCGCAGAGATAGGAAGGGGATGGTGCAAGAGTGCACCTCCATGCATAGCAGTGAAGACAACGTGGTCTGTGCACACTGTTTGGAACAGATAATGTTATGAATTTAGACACACCTCCTGCTCCTCCTGCTCCTGCTCCTGCTCCTCCTCCTCCTTCTTCTTCTTCGTCTCCTCCTCCTGCACCTTCTTGTCGATGTCCTCGTCCTCGTCCTTCTCTTCCTTCGCATGACATGCTACACACACACACACACACACACACACACACACACACACACACACACACACATATATATATATATATATATATATATATATATATATATATATATGCCATTTAAACCCTGTGTATAATTATACCATTACAAGCTTTCAGTCGGTCGGTCAGTCATATCAAAAGAACGCGAACCTAAGTCAAAACAAAACAAAACGAAAAACAAACAACAAAAAACAAACAAACAAACAACAAACAAACAAAAAAAAACAAGCAAAAAACAATCACCAGAGAAACCAAAGCAAAACAACCCAGGCGTAAAAAAACGCATTCAAGCGAAACTAGCAAAAACGAAATTCATGGCAAACAAACAAACAAACAAAAAAACAAAGGACCCTCGATTATCAAAACGTACAAGATTATGTCCATGATTAAGCTCTAACACAGGTAATGTAGTTAGTTTAAAATAAAAAAAGTGCTTTCTAGATCAATATATATATATATATATATATATATATATATATATATATATATATGATAATCAGTCGTGTCCGACTACGACCATCAGAGCAGCAACTGCTGTTCCGGCTATTTGGGCTAGAATTTGATTATAGTGGAGAGTGTCTTGCCCAAGTACATCCCCACTCTCTCGGCCAAGAGAGTTTTAGGACAGTCGGCATTGGGATGGTTCCCAAAGGCCGACTAGCCCACAAGGCTGCAGCACTAAGGGCCAGTGCAATTTTGCCTCCTAGTTTGAGAGTCATAGTCCTTCACAAAAGACTAAGCTGTAAGTGGTTTCCCATTGAGTGGAGAAACCATTGATAATACAGCTCTCACTTTGCTGTTGGCCCAAATGTAAACTTATGTCAATCTGTGATATAAGCCGAGTGTTGGGCCTTTCCAGTTAAGAATAAACCAACATATCATCGAGCATCCCATACACCTTCCCACAGCAGCCCCTTAGCCTTCGTCTCTCCCTTGCCTCCCTCATTGTCGCTTCAAATCCATTTATCATGCCTTGTTTAGAACGTGTATTTTCAGGAGGACAGCTCGCTCGACGCTCCATCATTTCACACACACACACACACACACACACACACACACACACACACACGCACACACGCACACACACACACACACACACACACACACACACGCACATACACACATACACACACGCACACACGCACACACGCACGCGCACACACACACACGCATAAACGCTCTCTCTCTCCCTCTCTCTCTCTCTCTCTATTTTCTTCCCCAGGGACTTGCAGATAGTCCACAACCCGGGAGAGAACCGAGCAATGGAAATGGACGGGTAATCAGAAACAAAACAGAATCTAAAATAAGATAGAATAGAATAGAAATAGAATAGAATAGAATAGAATAAAATAAAATAGAATAAAAAGCAGGCAACAGATATGACTGAAGATGTTCAATGAAACAAGGGGGGGAAACCAAACACACGACGCACAGACCATCAACAAAACACACTCCTACCCTCCCCTTTGGAACCCCTCCCCCCCCCACACACACACACTCCCTTCCTCGCTCCCTCCATCACCACCTCTCCTGCGATCTTTATTTTTTATTTATTTTTTTATTTTTTTTTACCATGCCTTCCTCCCTGTCATGATAAACGTCTAATCTCTAAAGTCATCACGTTTTCTAGAGCCACTGTTATCATGAAGGTGTGGTCACTCCATCATTGTTTACACACAAGCTCTGCCTCCCCCCCCCCCACCCCCCACCCCCACGCACCCCCACTCCCCTCTGCCCTCCCCTCCTCCCTCCTTCCCACTCCCCAGTGACTGACTACGAGTGGGGCAGAAAATAACGTGGACTTTACATCGCGCGTAATCCTCAAGAGCCAGGCGATTTTCTGCCCGAGTCTGTGTCGAGTTCGTTCATGCCTGCGAAGAGAACCATTTTGGAAATTATTAATTTCTCTTTTATGCTGGAAATAAATGCGTATCAGGGGGATGATGTGGAGTGGCATGGTGGAATGGGAATAGCAGGGGGTGGGGAATGGGGAGGGGGGCTGTGGGGGGCGGGGGGGGGGGGGGCAGGGAAAGAGTTTGGTGTGTGTGGGTGGGGGAAGGGGTAGGGGTGGCGGGGGGGGGGGGATGTGTGGGGGGAGGGGTTGCGGTGGGAATGAACTGGCCGAGTGGTTTCGAGACCTTGACATGAAGGGGCCACCGAAAGTGTATTATGCATATTTGTTTTGTTTTGTCTTGTTTTGTGTTTGTTGCCGCCTGCCCCATCTTCTCGGCTGTCTGTTTTCCAGTGCTTCCACGCCGTTAACCCCCCCCCCCCCGGGCCCCCCCACTCACCCCATCCCCACCTCAACCCCACCACCCCCTTCTCGTGTTCGCTCCACCACCACTTACATGTCCCCCCAGTTCTCGTGATCTTCAGATCTTTCGATCAGTCCTGGTTCAGAGACAGAACTATGAGAGGGGTACTACATCACTCCATCATTCTGGACACGCTCCGACTCTGTCTGTCAGTCTGTCTGTCTGTCTGTCTGTCTGCCTGGGAGGAAGGGGGCAGAATGGATATGGCGCTCATCTGTTAATACCATGTCTGTGAGGGGTGTGAGTTCTTCTTCTGCGTTCGTGGGCTGCAACTCCCACGATACTCGTCGATACACGAGTGGGATTTTATGTGTATGGCCGTTTTTAACCCGCCATGTAGGCAGCCATACTCCGCTTTCGGGGGTGTGCATGCTGGGTATGTTCGTTTTTCCATAACCCACCGAACGCTGACATGGATTACAAGATCTTTAACGTGCGTATTTGATCTTCTGCTTGCGTATACACACGAAGGGGGTTCAGGCACTAGCAGGTCTGCACATATGTTGGAGATCGTAAAAATTTCCACCCTTTACCCACCAGGCGCCGTCACCGTGATTCGAACCCGGGAGCCTCAGATTGAAAGTCCAACGCTTTAACCACTCGGCTATTGCGCCCGTCGGGTGTGAGTTCGATTCCCGCTCTTGCTCCTTTCTCCCAAGTTTGACTGGAAAGTCGAACTGAGCGTCGTCATTCATAGGATACGATAAACTGAGGACTCGTCTTGAGCAAACCCTTTGCGCACTGAAAAAGAACCCAAGGCAACAAAAATTCTTGATAGGTAAACAAATATACATGCATGCACTCAAGGCTGCTGTCAGGTATCTGCCTAGCAGATGTGGTGTAGCGTATATGGATTTGTCCGAGCGCAGTGACGCCTCCTTGAGAAACTGTCTGCCTCTATCTGTCTGTCTGTCTGTCTGTCTGTATGTGTGTGTGTGTGTGTGTGTGTGTGTGTGTGTGTGTGTGTGTGTCTGTCTGTCTGTCTGCCTCTCTCTCTCTCTCTTCTATCATCTGCCTCTGTCTGCCTATCTGTCTGTCTGTCTCTCTCGATTTATATGTCTCTGTCTCTCTCTCTCTCTCTCTCTTTTTTCTGTCTATTTCTATATATCTTTCTTTCTTTCTCTGTCTCTATCTCTTTCCCTCTTTCTATCCTCTCTTGTGACTGTAGACAGCCGAGAAACGGAGAGAAACACCAGTGCTCTGAATCAACAACACACACCGCATGATCCCCTAGAGCCAGCAGCGTATCGGGTTGGCAGTGTTCGCTCATGCCTGTGAAGAGATGGGTTTAGAAGGTGATTCTTAATTTATCGCCTTTTTCTTTGAAAAAAAAAAAAAAAAAAAAAATGTTTGGAATGTATGTTAAGGGTGTGGAGGGATGAGGGGGTAGACGGGGGGGGTGGGGTGGGTGTGGGGGGTAAGGATCGATGGGAGGTGTGTGTGGGGGGTGGGTGGGGAGGTGAGTGGAGTGATGGAGTACTCTTCAAGGATTGGAAGGTATGGTGAACCATAAGTGTGTTTGTTGATATTGTTCCGATTATTTATTTATGTTTTTATTGTATTAATTAATTAATTAATTAATAATAATAATAATAATAATAATAATAATAATAATAATAATAATATTATTATTATTATTATTATCATTATTATTATTATTATTATTATTATTATATTTATATAGCACTGAATCTTGTGCAGAGACAAATCAAAGCGGCTTTCGCACTAGTCATTCACACACATGCATAACTGTAAAACAAGAAGAAAAAAACAACTGAAGACAAGGAAGAGGCAGGGAAGGGAGGCTATTCTGAGAAGAGGTGGGTTTTAAGGCCAGACTTGAAAGAGCTGAGTGTGTGGAGACCTGACGAAGCGAAAGAGGAAGTTCATTCCAATTATAAAGGTCAAGAGATAGAGAAAGAACGTCGGCCAACAGTCGAGTGTTT
>NC_134893.1:10779538-10787038 GCF_041734735.1 Babylonia areolata | reverse complement strand
GCCAACATCACCCACTCACTCACCCCCCCCCACCCCCCGTACCCACCAGGCTCTGACCTGGAACCTGCAGGGGAAAAGAAAGAGTAGACGGCTCCACCCCCCGCACCCGCCCCCCTCCCCATCCCCCCCCCCCCCCAAAAAAAAAAGAAAAAAAAAAAAAAGAAAAGAAAACAGCTGGAAGCGAGACACAAAGGGCAGAGCTGAAGTGACAGGGGGCCTAGCCGAACAGAAGCCGGAAGAACAGTCCAGCTGGGGTGGGGTTGCAAGAGGCGATATTTGCAGCGCTAAGTTTGCTTTAGAGTTAAGAATGTTCCTAGGTATGATTTGGAATTTACTGCGCTGTTAGAAACATTCATAACTTTAAGCAAACTTAGCGCTGTGCAAAGTTCGCTCGTGCAAAAGTCCGAGTCCAGTCCGATGGAGAAGAGTGGTCGGTGGCCTGTTGTTGGCATTGGGGGCGAAGGGCCTGGATAAGAAAGTAAGCAGGCAAGCAAATAAGCAAGTAAGTAAGTTAGAAACAACAGCTTAGTCTTTTGTGAAGGACTATGACTCTCAAACTAGGAGGCAAAGTTGCACTGGCTCTCAGTGCTGCAGCCTTGGGGGCTAGTTGACCTTGGGGAACCATCCCAACGCCGACTGTCCTAAAACCCTCTTGGCCGAGAGAGTGGGGATGTAACTTGGGCAAGACACTCACCACTATAATCAAATTCTAGCCCAGACAGTCGGGACAGCAGTTACCTCCTCTGCTGTTCTGATGGTCATAGTCGAACACGGCTGACTATCATACAAGTAAGTAAGTTAGTTCGTAATTAAGTAAGTAAGTACACACAGGAGGAAGGTAGCAGGACGGATAGGATGCTCATCTTCCAAATACGGTGTCTGCGAGAGTGTAGTTTCGATTCCAGGTCTCTCCCACTCTCCCAAGTTTTGTTTGTTTTGTTTCGTTTTGTTTTGTTTTGCTTTGCTTTCTGTCCCATGACCCGCGTCGGTTCAGTGGCATTGCTCCCACACCGCTGGTTCCAAGTCCCCCATACATACCCACATCTGGATTCCTCCGTCACTGTCCCAGCGTGGGCAGTCCACAGGGAATTTTCTCCTAAGTTTGACTGGGAAATTAAACTGAGCGCCTAGTCATTCGGATGAGAAGATAACCCGAGGTCCTCGTGTGTAGCACGCACTTGGCGCTCATTAAACGAGCCCATGGCAACGAGAGTGTTGTACTCTGGTAAAATTACGTCAACGAACCCACTCTGATAGGCACACAAGTACACATGCATGCACTCAAGGTATGACTGGCGCGTTGTTGTTGTTGTTGTTTTCCCTGCTGGCAGTCAGGCCTCTGCCTTGCAGATGTAGTGTCGCGTTTACGGATTTGTCCACACGCAGTAACGCCTTTTGTTTGTTTTTTAAGAAACTGAAACTGAAGGGAACACACATTGTATTGTATTGTATTGTATTGTATTGTATTGTATTGTACTTTGTCACAACAGATTTCTTTTTGTGAAAATCGGGCTACTGTCCCCAAGGAGAGTGTGTCTTTTCAGTGCAGCGCCACCCTTTTCTTCTGCCTGCAAATGTATCTGTGTGTTCCAGTCAAAACGAATTTTTCGACAAAATCTTGCCACTAACAACCCCTTTGTTCGGTTCATCGTCTCATCGGAAAGACTAGCGTCCAGACCACCATCCGAGGTCTAGTGGAGGGGTGGGGGGGGGGTGTACTGGTGAGTGTGAGATCTGGTCCCGTACACTTCGCTTCCCTGGTGGACGTGTTACGCGCCAGTCCCACAACTCCATACCCGTTCTGCTCAAGTCCCGGCTTCAGCAGTGGTCAGGAAGTTACAAATACCATGTCGCCACAGGGACACCCTCCAGTGCAGACCGTTCACTGCCTCAGAGTCACGTCGGCGGTGGTCAGCTGGCCCAGTTCTGAATGAACAATTGCACAAAATGATGATACACCGTCTCGCCAGCTCCGTTCTTCCTCTGATACTCGACTTCTCAGGATACCTCACGTCAGAAGTAAGAGCTATGGACACAGATCGTTTTCTTTTCAATCGCCAAAGACGTGGAACAAGCTCCCAGATAACCTCCGTCATTCTGATTCCCTCGCATCTTTTAAATCTCGTCTCAAAACTCACCTTTTCCCTCAGCAATAAGTTCAATTGTGGCAGGTCCATTTCCTTTGCGTTAGCTGTACTTGACTATGTGTGTATACATATGTATGTGTACATAACTACATGCATGTATATGAATGTGTATTGTGTGTGCGTGTGTTTATGTAAGTTTGTGCCTGCCTATGTGTACGTATGTGTTAGGGTAGCTGTTAGATACACATGTATGTTAAAATGTATGTATGCAGTGTGTGTGTGTGTGTGTGTGTGTGTGTGTGTGTGTGTGTGTGTGTGTGTGTGTGTGTGTGTGTGTGTAGTCACATTTGGTGTGTGTATGTAACATAGATATAATGTTTTATGTTAACGAAAGCGTTTTTGTAAAGCACCTAGAGCAGATTTCTGGATAGTGTGCTATATAAGTATCATTATTATTATTATTATTATCATTATTATATGATTGATATGATATGATATGATATGATATGATATGATATGATATAATGATTATGGTATGATATGGATATTTATATAGCGCCTGTGCTCGGTCGGAGACCAAACTCTTAGGCGCTTTACAAACACGGGGGTCATTTGCACAACAGGCTACATACCTGGGTACAGCCATTGTGCGCTCATCATTCGTTTCCTTTGTCCTTCAGTTAGATTTCAGGCACGCACACATACACACTCAGGTAGACACGTAACATTAATTATCACGTGTAATACCGCTTTGTTTATTTTCGCCGCCATGTAAGCAGCCATTCTCCGTTTTCGGGGGCGTGCATGGGGGGTGTGTTCTTGTTTCCATAACCCACCGAGTTTCTTCTGCGTGCGTATACACACCAAGGGGGTTCAGGCACTAGCAGGTCTGCACATAATTATGTTGACTAGGGAGATCGGAAAAAAAAATGTGAACCCTTTACCCACCATGCGCCGTTATCGAGATTCGAACCCGGGAGCCTCAGATTGAAAGTCTAACACTTTAACAACTCAGCTGTTGCGCCTGCATGCACGCACGTACGCACGCACAAACACACACCCTACCGTCCCCAGCCCCACCCACACATTTGTCTCTTTATCTTGCTGTCACTCTCGCTATGTACACGTGGGGCTAGGGGCTGAGGGTGGTGGAGGGGGGAGGGGTAGGGGTGGTGGAAGGGGGATATCAGATCCATATACAGTGTCTGGTTTTACCTGTCAGTTTTCCTTAGATTCTTGTCTTCTTTTTTGTGTTCATATTTTTTTCCAGTCATATGTCAATTTCATCAGACAAATAATTATTCTCGGGTGTGTATTTTTTTTCTTCTTCTTCCCATCTTTTTATTTCAGACGTGTATATCTTCATGTCTGGTTTTCCTCTTCAGTTTTTATTGGAATGTTTTTCCTGTGGATTTCATCAGGTTCGTTGTTTTTTTTTGTTTTTTGTTGTTGTTTTTTCTTTCTTTCTTTCTTTCTCATCTTTTCCTTCTTCATGTTGTCTTTGTTGAGGTGGTTGTTGTTGCTGATACTGCTCTTCTTCTTCTTCTTCTTCTTCTTCTTCTTCTTGTCTTTGTGATGGCATGGTGAATAGAAACCTTCAGCTTATGCATTATGAGGTTTTCCAGACCTGTGCGAAAAAAAAAAAAGACATTCCAGACAACCCGATTCTTGGAGCCAACTACAGTCGGCAAAGGTGACTGTTGGGGCAGAACTGTGTTGTGAGAGTGTAAATTCCCTTTCTTTTTGTTCAATATTTGCTATTGTACTACAATATGATTTGTAATGTACTACAATATGATTTGATACCTAATTATGTTTATGTATACGTATGCATACATATATGTATGTACATGTAGACATATGCATGCATGTGGGTATATGTGCAAATATGTATATGCATAAGGGTGTGTGTGTTTGGGGATGAGTGTGTGCATATGTGTGTGATTGGGTGGGTGTGAGTGTGTGACAGTGTTCCCTTCATTATATTTTTTGTGATGATGATGGTCCGTTGATTAGTATTATAAGTAGTAGTAGTAGTAGTGGTAGTGGTAGTATTTACTATTGTTATTATTGTTGTGTCTTATCGTTACTGTTTTTGCTGTCACAAGGACAGATTGGAAGACTAGGCAATGCCTAAAATCTTTATCCTTGAGTAATAAAGTTTTTGAATCTTGAATCTTGAATCTTGCCCAGGTGAGAGAGTAGATTATCCTGGGATTGGGATTATGATTTGAATGTACATTGCCTTTGAATGTCCATGCTGTGTGAAGATTTTGATTTGACGTGTGTGAATTGATATTTTCTGATCAGTATATAGAGTGTATAAGTGTATACTGTGTCCTCGGTTATGTAAAAGAGGAATAAATGAGCAGTGATCGTTTGAGTGCAAAGATGTCTGCTTGGTTGAGAATCGATCTTAACCTGTGAGCAAACTCTGCAAACAACAACAAAATTTGTGGAGTGATGGCCTAGAGGTAACGCGTCCGCCTAGGAAGCGAGAGAATCTGAGCGCGCAGGTTCGAATCACGGCTCAGCCGCCGATATTTTCTCCCCCTCCACTAGACCTTGAGTGGTGGTCTAGTCATTCGGATGAGACCATAAATCGAGGTCACGTGTGCAGCATGCACTTAGCGCACGTTAAAGAACCCACGGCAACAAAAGGGTTGTTCCTGGCAAAATTCTGAAAAAAAAAAAAAAAAAAAAAAATCCACTTCGATAGGAAACACAAATAAAACTGCACGCAGGAAAAAATACAAAAATAAATAAAAAAAAAAAAAAAAGGGTGGCCCTGTAGTGTAGCGACGCGCTCTCCCTGAGGAGAGAAGCCTGAATTTCACACAGAGAAATCTGTGATAAAAAGAAATACAAATACAAAATTTTACCCTTCACAAGATTTTCTTTTAATTACCTTTATAAGATATTTGAAATCGAATTCAAATCTCTTTCCCCACCCCCACCCCAACCCCACATCCCCACTCACCTGTACGCACTCTTCTTTAGAGACTCAGGGCATTCGCACCCGTGGCTTGTCTCTGTCTTCACTTTGATTGTTTGATTTTTAATTCTCTACGTAACTGATGACATCAAGCTCACTCCACTCTGTCTGTCTGTCTGTCTGTCTGTCTCAGTCAATAAATGTTAAAAAGGAAAAGAAAATATGTTTGTTCAACTCTCTCTCTCTATGTCTCAGCCTAGCTGCAAGTCTATATGTCTGTCTGTCTGTGTGTCTCTGTCTCTGTCTCTGTTTCTCTCTCTTTCGTTGTGATCTGATATTTTAATCCATAGTCTGCATTCATAAACATGATTCATTAAATACGGTGATCTCATAAAATTTGATGGTAAGAGCGCGAGCTATTCTGACCTTTTTACACATTTCTGAAAATTGAAATCGTTATCTTTTTAACAAAGGCAATTAGCCAGTGAGATAAATAGTGGAATAGAATGAATTTCATTTGAAAAAGAGGAAAAAAATAAAATAAAATAAAATAAAACAGCAAACAGAATGAATGGATTACAATGAGTTGGGTCCATTCTAATGTCTCGTTTCCTGAAGGACAATAACTCTAATGGACTGGAAATGTCAGCTTCCGTCTCATATCTCTTCCGGAACCTCTGCAACTTCCGGTTATGATATGCGCGCGCCTACGTGTGTGTGTGTGTGTGTGTGTGTGTGTGTGTGTGTGTGTGTGTGTGTGTGTGTGTGTGTGTGTGTGTGTGTGTGTGTGTGTTTGATGATACTTGAAATAAGTCAAAGTATTTCAAAATCCGAATATTCTCTTTCGAAATATGCCATTGATTTCTTGGTCTGCTATATTACTCTGTTACTTTATAGTTTTATGACTTAGTTTATTATCATCACATAGTTTCAATGTGTGTGTGTGTGCAGCATTTTGTGTAAATATTCTTTATAAGGGTATGCCTATCTATCCGTGCTGATGTATTGTATGGCTACAATAATTGGTTGTGTGTGTGTGTGTGTGTGTGTGTGTGTGTGTGTGTGTGTGTGTGTGTGTGTGTGTGTGTGTGTGTGTGTGTGTGTGTGTGTGTGTGTGTGCGCGCGCGCGCGCGCGGTCCTATCTTCAATTTCTTTTTCTCTATCTCGCCGTCTCTCTTTCTCTATTTATGTCTCTCTCTGTCTCTGTCTCTTTCTCCCCCCCCCCCATCTCACCCCCCACCCCTCTCTCTCTCTCTCTGTCCCTCTCATTCGCTCGTTGACCATGACGAAGAAGCAGCGAAGCAGAAACAAACGATCGTCGCATCCCGGGGAAAACTGATTTGCTAATTGGAGAGGGATTGGTGGAGGGGGAGGGGGAGAGGTGGGAATGGCAGGGGTCAGAGAGGCATGGGTGGGGGGGGATAGGGGTTGGTGGGGAGTGGTGGTGGTGGTGGTGGTGGCAGACAGGGGAGGTAAGGAAAACCAAAGGGGGTGTGTGGCACATACACACACACGCTCACGATCAAAGGGGGACCACCGTCTCTCTCTAAGCACGGCTCAGTGAGCTGAGCAGAACCCCCAGGCAGTTGTCGCCCTTGGAGACGACGATGCGGGGGTTCAGTTTGCGCCGATGGACGGATGGACGGGAGGGGCGGGGGGGGGGGGGGGGCGAGGAGCGGTGTGGGGGGGGGGGGGGGGGTCTGGATGGAGTCCCCTTTTATTCTCTCTTCATCCCTGCCCCTCCCTACCCCTCCCCACCCCCCCACACACACACCCACCACCACCACCACCACCACCACCACCAGCCCACGCCCTTTCCCTCCTTGCGTGCCATCAATATCAATTCAGGCTGAGAGCAGACAGAGAGGGGGGGGGAAGTGACGTCAGTAAAGATGGAGTCTAAACCCCCATCCACACCCCCACCCAACCCCAACCCCCCCCTCCCCCCCTCTACACCCCCACCACCCTCACCCTCACCCTCACGACCCTCGACCGACAAAAACAAACAACCAACCAATAAAAAAAAAAACACGGAACCTTGGACAAAATAAGTTTCGCCGCATTGCCGGCTTATGAATACACATTGTTTCTTTTCGGTTTGGTTTTGTTGGTTTCTTTTTTTTTTCTTTTCTTTTTTTTTTTGTCTTTTTTGTTTTTTGGTGACAGAGAGAGAGAGAGAGAGAGAGGGTGGAGAAAGAGAGAGAGGGAAGGGGGGGGGGAGGAAAGGAGCACTGAGGGGGGAGAAATGAGAGGGAGGAAGAGAAGGAGGGAGGGAGGAAGAGAAGGAGGGAGGGAGGAAGAGAAGGAAGGAGGGAGGGAGGAAGGGGAAGAAAGCGAGATAACTGGAAACGCGGGAGTCAGTGAGCATTGTTGCTTGCATCCCCGCCGTCTGGAGGTTTCAGTTTCAGTTTCAGTAGCTCAAGGAGGCGTCACTGCGTTCGGACAAATCCATATACGCTACACCACATCTGCCAAGCA
>NC_134893.1:10769538-10774538 GCF_041734735.1 Babylonia areolata | reverse complement strand
AATATTGCAAGCGGAAGGCTCTTATACTGAAGAGGTGAATGTTGACAAAGAATACCACAATTCTGACGACGGAAGCTAAAGGTTGGGTCATTCAGACACCCACTGGACATCCGAGGGGTCCGTGTAGAGGAGAAGAGAGGACTGGCCGTACTGAGTGAGTTAATATTGTCGCCAGATTGTATCTTACCGCCATGGCACATATTGTCGCATGGCAACAATAATTATATGCCCTGTGACAATCATTCATATGTCGCGCGCGACAGACATCTCCACAATCCTTGCAGCCAAACGCGGACTGCCAGTGCCCTATCCCGTCAAAACACGGGAACAGCATTAGCAGGGTGGTCTCTTTCATAAGGTAGAGGGGTTATCGAAGTTGTGGTTGTGTATTTATATGCGTGTGTGTGTGTGTGTGTGTGTGTGTGTGTGTGTGTGTGTGTGTGTGTGTGTGTGTGTGTGTGTGTGTGTGTGTGTGTAAGTACGAGGGTGTATGAGAGAGAAGGGCACGGAGAGTGAGTGCCGTGTGTGTGTGTGTGTGACTGCGTTTGTGAGTGTAAGGGCGCGCGGGCGTGTGCGTGTGCATGCGTATGCGTATAAGACACGGAGAGGGAGTTAATATCATGTGTGTGTGTGTGTGTGTGTGTGTGTGTGTGTGTGTGTGTGTGTGTGTGTGTGTGTGTGTGTGTGTGTGTGTGTGTGTGTGTGTGTCCGTGGCTGGCTCTTGTCCAAAGTTGAAAGTGCCATCGTGGGCCCAAAAGGGCCCACTGACTTGTTGGAAGGTCATCCACTTCATCCACTTAACGGATGCGTCTTCGAAAGTGTTGCTCAGTTTCCTGACCAACACCGGACGTGTCTCCATCTGAACGTGCTTGAAGCCATGATATAATCATTATGAGAGTAGAGCCTTGTCAAGTTGTCCCGAACCTTAAATGGACCTCCATAGCATTATCTTCATCAACATCGAAATACAACATTATAACCATGTGGAATGATGGCATAGAGGTAACGCGTCCGCCTTGGTAACACGTCCGCATTGGAAGCGAGAGAATCTGAGTGCGCTGGTTCGAATCACGGTTCAGCCGCTGATATTTTCTCCTTCTCCACTTGACCTTGAGTGGTGGTCTGGACGCTAGTCATTCGGATGAGACGATAAACCGAGGTCCCGTGTGCAGCATGCATTTAGCGCACGTAAAAGAACCCACGTCAACAAAAGGGTTGTTCCTGGTAAAATTCTGTAGAAAAATCCACTTCCATAGGAAAAACAAATAAAACTACACGCAGGAAAAAATACAAAAAAAATGGGTGGGGGAGAGCAGCCCGAATTTCACACACAGAAATCTGATGTGATAAAAAGAAATACAAATACAAATACAAATACAGAAGAAAAATAATCCCAAATTTTGGGACACACACACACACACACACACACACACACACACACACACACACACACACACTCCAAACCTTCCTGAGGAACCGCTTCGAAATCTTTTAATGAACAGGAACGATCTACTTCAGCAACAGATGCACCCCAGACTTGTTAGAACATGACAAGACTTTAGAACTGGTCGGTGTGGCCACCATTAAAAAAACAAAAATCAATTGAATCGGCTCAGAAATGTAAACTTACAACCTGGTCAGCGACTCATAATTATACAGACAGACAGACAGACAGACGAAGCAACATTATAACCATTCCTGCTCAGAGAAAAACAAAAAGGTGAGGTGGGTGCTGGGGGGAAGGGGGGAGGGGAATATAGGCTTTCTTTAAAAAAAAAAAAAAGAAGTCATATACATTGGAATATGATAGACAGGGAGAAGAGACAAGGCGAGAGCCCAGACTGAGTGTGCGCGTGTGTGTGCATGGGGTGGGTGAATGAGTGAGTAGGAGTGAGGGGGGTTGGTTGGGGTGGGGTGGTGGGGGGTGCGGGGGGGGAGGGGGGCGAGGGGGGGGCAGGAACTGTTGAAGTCGAAATCGGGAAGAATGAGGGAGAGGGTGAGAAGGGGTTGGGCGTGGGCGGGTGGGGGAGTTTGGGGGGCATAGCACACACACACACACACACACACACACACACACACACACACACACACACACACACACAGAGAGAGAGAGAGAGAGAGAGAGAGAGAGAGAGAGTCAGAAAATTTAAGAAAGAGCGATGGGCAGGAAAAGAGAGGACACACATTTCTCGCCACCACAAATCTTTTTTTTTTTTCTCCTTCTTCCAGACATCGACGACAACGACAACGACAACGACGACCAAGAAGAAGAAGAAGGAGGAGACTTGTGGGTGGTTGTGGGAAAGGGATGGATGGTGGTTTATAACTGACAGGCGCCGCCCCACAGCCTTCCCGCAGGGAGGTTTTTGTCTGCTGAGGGAGACGGCGGTAGGAGTGGAGGTTTTTGGTGGTGATGGGGGGGGAGGAGGGGTGGTGGTTGGGGGGGGTTGGGTGTGGAGTGTGTGTGTGTGTGTGTGTGTGGGTGGGGTGGGGGGGAGCGGGCGGTCTGGGTGTGTGGAGGACTCTTGTGGAAATGACTCTCAGCGGACTTTGGGGGGTGGGATCAGGTTTTGGAGGGGGGGGGGGGGGGGCACATTTTTTTTTTTTTTTTTTTTTTTGGGGGGGGGGGGGGGTGGTGGTGGTGGTGGTGGTGGTGGTGGAAAACAAAACGAGAAATAAAACAAACGTAAGACAGCAATTTTTTTTTTTTTTTTTTTTTTTTTTTTGCACCGTCACCGACTTTCTATATCTGTCTGTCTCTTTCTGTTTAACGTGGATTTCATAAACATGCCCGCAGACACACACACACACACACACACACACACACACACACATACAGACACACACACACAAACACACACACATACAGACACACACACACACACACACACACACACACACACACACACACACACACATACAGACACACACACACACACACACACACACACACACACACACACACACACATACAGACACACACACACAAACACACACACATACAGACACACACACACACACACACACACACACACATACAGACACACACACACACACACACAAACACACACACACAAACACACACACACGCCTGCAAAAAATTCACACACACACACACACACACACACACACACACACACACGAATAGACTCACTCACGGTGCCAAGAGCGAAGGCAAGACTTTTAATCATCAGGACGATTCATGGATTACATGAATACATACATAAATTAAATGAACAACAATTATGTTAGAATTGTATGTGGCATCAGGCAGATTGATATACAGACAGACACTTGATGAACAGACAGGCGCGTGACAGAGAGAGAGAGAGAGAGAGAGAGAGAGAGAGAGAGAGAGAGAGAGACAGAGAGAGAGAGAGAGAGAGAGACGGAGACGGAGACGGAGACGGAGGTACGCCATTTGGCAGATAAAGACGAAGTACATACATTAATAAGGTACTTTAAATACTCACCAAATGTGATCTGCACGAAACCACTATGTATTCACGCACACACACACACACACACATGCGCGCGCACACACACATACGTGCGCGCGCGCATGCTAACACACAAACAGCCTTTATCAAACCAGTACATACACACACACGTTGTGGAGTGTCGGCCTCATGGTACCGTGTCCGTCGAGGGAGCGAGAGAATCTGAGCTCACAGGATCGATCCCCACAGTCGCCAGTATAGAGTCCTGTTCCTCTAGACCTTGAGTGGTGGTCTGGACGCTAGTTTGGAGACGATAAGCCGAGGTCCCGTGTGTAGCATGCACATAACGTACGTAAAATATATAACACGGCAACAAAAGGGCTGTGTCTTGGGAGAAAAAAAAAACTATGTAGAAAAATCCACATTGATAGGAAAATTAATACACTTGCAGGCAGATAAAAAAAAGGTAGCGCTGCGTTGCAGCGACGTACTCTTAAATGGGACAACATCCTGAATTTCACCAAGAGAAATCAGTTGTCACAAGAGTTTAAACATTGCGCACAGAGACACTCATCCAAACACACACACACGCACACACACACACGCATACACATACACGCGCGCGCTCACTATGGCAAACATCTACACACAGATGTGCACGCGCGCATACACACACACACACACACACACACACACACACACATCATGACCCTTCGGTGTGATAAGACAGCCTGGACTGTCGAGAAATCAAAAAGCCAACCGGTGTTGTAGAAAACTTGTAAAAATGGAAATATACAACAAAAAAACCCAGCATTTTGATTCACATATATCCAAACTTAAAGACAACGACCAAACTGTCTTGAGCATTGTCATGGACATAATAATAATAATAATAATAATAATAATAATAATAATAATTCTTGATGTTGTTCATCCTGGAATCTGGTCAGTAACACAACCTGTCATTGTTATGAACCTTCCAGATCAGTTTTTTTAGCGATCGGTTGCCATGAGTTATAATGGAGAATGCAATAAAACAATTGATTATTCACCCATGTCCCTCCGAAATGCATCATCATTTCTGATTAACAAATAGTAAAGAGTGGTAACTCAGTCTCTCCAAGGTAGACAACTTCATCTCCTGGTCTCATTGTTTGTTAATCAGCATTACTGATATTGCAATTAGCGTTATTGCTATATCTACGCCATTCATTTGCGGGTTAAAACAAAACGCTTGTTTGGTTTGCTTCTTAATAACTTACCAAATTAATGTGATTCATGCGGAGGTGTGTGTGTGTGTGTGTGCGGGGGGGTGCGAGGGGGGGGGGGGGCGGGGGGAAGGGGGAACGGGGGGGGGGGGGGGGGGGGGGGGGGCAGTACCTGAGGTAATGTGGATAAGGCGTTAGTTTGTCTTGTTCTGCCGTATGTTTGTGTATGGTGTCCGTATTCCCCGTCCGTCTGAACAACAATACTGACAGAAAGAAGACGTGACAGAGATCACTGGACAATGAATAGGATTTCATTCCTCCAGATCTCTCTCTCTCTCTCTCCTTGTTTCCA
>NC_134893.1:10749538-10759538 GCF_041734735.1 Babylonia areolata | reverse complement strand
AGAGAGAGAGAGAGAGAGAGAGAGAGAGAGAGAGAGAGAGAGAGAAACGAACTTCTATTAAATGAGGGAAGCGGAATAAGCATGCATATGCTTTCTGTTACATCCGCCCCTTAGGGCAAAGAGAAATGAAATCAAAATATTCACAAAATAATACAAATATATATATTTTTTTAAAAGTTATATGAATACAAACATGACATTCAAATACTCAGTAAACATTTACAGTTACATAATCACAATACTTGCGTTCATGCTAAAAATGTATATAAATATGCATGGTTGTAGTGAAATGAGAGAGAGAGAGAGGCAGACAGACAGACAGACAGAAAGAGAGACAGAGAGAAAGAGAGTGCGTGCGTGCGTGTATGAGCACGCGCGTGTGTGTGTGTGCGTAAGCGCACCGAAAAATGTCAAATCGATTTCAAGACCCAGGGAGCAGCTGATCTTCCATATCCTGTCCAGATCCTCCTGGTGTTATCCTCCCCTCATCGACGTCACAAGAAGACACAAAAACAAAAGCGGAGGTGAGCATCGACAGACGCTGTGGGGACGCTTCCCTGTCCAGACATGTGCAGAGACACTGCACCACAGATATTTCAGTTTCTAGTTTCTCAAGGAGGCGTCACTGCGTTCGGACAAAAACTATAATTATACGCGACAACACATTTGCTAGGCAGATGCCTGACCAGCAGCATAACCCAACGTGCATAGCAAGACCTTGCGTGCATACATATATCTTTGGGTGTATGCTTGTATATTTGTGTACCTGTGACGAGTAGATCTCCTATTAACTCTCTCCATACGAACGGCGAAAGAGACGACGTTAACAGCGTTTCACCCCAATTACCACCATCAAAATATTACAAGCGGAAGGCTCTTACACTGAAGAGGTGAATGTTGACAAAGAATACCACAGTTCTGACGACGGAAGCTAAAGGTTGGGTCATTGAGACACACACTGGACATCCGAGGGGTCTGTGCAGAGGAGAAGAGAGGACTGGCCGTACTGAGTGAGTTAAGAATTTTTCTAGAGGACAAACCTCTCGTTGCTACGGGTTCCTTTTCAGTGCGCCAAGTGCGTGCTGCTTACAGGAGCTCGGTTATTGTCTCATCCCAACGACCAGACGCCCAGTTGGATTTTCCATTCAAAGTAAGGAGAGAGGGCGAGAGCGGGATTCGAACCCAGACCCTCACGGACTCTGTATTGGCAGACGAGCGTCTGGACCATTCTGCCACCTTCCTCCTAACATGGAACGAAACAAAAGCCAGCAGCCCTCTCTTCCTCTTTTGGGAGCTGCTTCTTTCCCTCCCCTGTAATCCCCCTTCCTTCAGGACTGCTTCGTCATGCTAATCCTGACGGCTGCCTGGAGACTGCACAGATGGGAACAGACCCTCAGTGGAAGCAGACCAGTGACTACCGCTGGCTTTAGGGTGATCTGTCGCCTTTTCTCTGCTGACGGAATTGTTCATGGATAGGACGGCAGCTACAGTGGGTAGTTTTTTTGTTTGTTTGTTGTTGTTGTTTTTTTTTTTTATAGAGGCAGCTCCTTACCGTTTATATTTGTGTGTGGGTTTTTTGACAAGTAAATCCTATGTAGCAGTACGACAGAACAACAAAAAAAAATCACTTTCCTTAACAGCAGTTGGTCGGTGTTACCAATATCACGTCTCCTTTCTTCTTTCGTCAATGTTACAATCCACTGCCCATTCACTTAAAACTACAAGGGAAGAAATCAATTTCGACTTTTTTCTTGCTTTCTAGCCGGACAATGGTGTAATGGTTCAGACATTATCTTGATTACATCGAAAACGACAGGTTGAAACTTTAGAAAAAAAAAAAAGCGACATAACTGGAAAAAGCATCAAGCAAAACCAAGTGCAGACAATGCAGAACACGATGGTCTACTGTAACACCAGAGAGAGAGAGAGAGAGAGAGAGAGAGAGAGAGAGAGAGAGAGAGAGAGAGAGAGAGAGAGAGAGAGAGAGAGAGAGAGAGAGGGAGAGAGAGAGAGAGCAGCCAGCCAACCATGCAGACTGAAAAAAGTACTATCATTCAATCCCCGCCCCCCCTCCCCTTCCCACCACCAATCTGACAAACACCGTCCAATCCATAGATCAAGTACATGTCCGCAACATCTCCAGCTTCTTCTCTCAGCTTTATTCTACCACTTCCCGATGCTTCAGCTACTGCAGAGGAAATACCAGGAAAAGAACCATATCTCGTGGAAGGCCAGTGAGAGGCTAATTAATTAACAGGACCCTTCCCTGTCCAGAAACACCCTGCAGCACACAAACCACAAAAGCCTGCAACCCTCCCCACTTCTTTGGGGAGCTGCCTAATTTCCCCCGTGTGCCACGTGCTCTCTTCCTTCAGTACTGCTTCATTGTCCTGCTGATCCTGACTGCTGCCTGGAGACTGCAGGGATAGGATGTGACAGGAACAGACCCTCACTGGAAGCAGGCCAGTGACTATCGCTGGCTTTTGGGTGATCTGTCGCCTTCTCTCTGCTGACGACGCTGCTATTCGATGGGACTGCAGCTCCGGTGGGAAGGGATCAAGGGCAGCACCTTAGCGTTTAGCTCTATTGTTGTGATGGGAACTGACTGTCAACGAAATTTGTCATATACATACACACAGATACAAACATGAGTGAACGTTTTCATACAGACATCCACACACACTCACCCACATCCCAACGCCGCACAAACATGTCTACAGACACAAACATACCCACCTACGTTAACGACTGTATTAAAGGATTATGAACAGTAGATCTATACAGTTAAACAGAAAACAAAACACACAAGGTCACTGTTCCCGAAACAGCAGTTACTGGAAAATGTTCCTCAGGCGTCAGCATTGTCAAAACAACAAACAAAAGAACATCTTTATTTCTCGACTGGATTTCAAAATCCATTTCCAAAGCGCTGAAAGGTGGTTTGCTTTTTCTTGTTGCATGGCTCCTTGATGTCTGACAGAGCAGCACTGTACTGGCTTTGGCATTATCTGAACGAGTTGATGGGTGAAAAATAGAGAAATACTGCCTCTTTTCCCCCGTGTATTGTACATGTGATGAAGCAGGTGATAAACAACATGACGCACGTCCAACTACAACAATAACATAAAAATTACACAAACAGAGAGGAAGAGGCAGAGACAGGTGAGCGAGAGAGAGAGAGAGAGAGAGAGAGAGAGAGAGAGAGAGAGAGAGAGACAGAGAGAGACAGAGACATAGACAGAGAGACAGAGACAGAGAGAGGAGTTCAACGCCTATTATGAATGCACTTCAACATTGCCAAACTCGGAGCATTCTCCCAACGATTCCAGCGCAATGGGAACCGCTCTTCATTTTGCTGGATAAAAAACAAACAAACAAACAACAACCTGTTCCTCTCCGCCTCAAAGACGACACACACACTTCTGGCCTTCCCAAGGGACCATTCCCCTGCCTCTCTCACAACCCGCCTGATCCCTCACCGTCACCTCTTTCCCAGACCCGCTGGCGTGAATCTGGAAAGCTGGCTTTGGCCGATTGATGGCTAAATGGGTTTTCGATAGTGTTGCACGTATGAACTATTCGTGTGTGTGTGTGTGTGTGTGTGTGTGTGTGTGTGTGTGTGTGTGTGTGTGTGTGTGTGTGTGTGTGTGTGTGTGTACGCGCGCGCGTGTGTGTGTGCGCGCGTGTATGTGTTTGTGTGTGGTGCCTGTGTGCGAGCGTGTATCTTAGTGGTGGTAGTTGTTTAAATGATAGGGGCAAAGTGAGAGACAGACAGACAGACAGACAGACAGATAGACAGACAGGGAGGGCCGGGGGGGGGGGGGGGGGGGGGGGGGGGCAGAAATAGACAACAGAGAGATAAAGAGACAGATAACGAGAGGTATGATATATGAAAAACTCAAAACGGCGAAATTCATTCGCAATACTGGTAACCAAAAGAATACGCATTTAAGAATAATGAACGCCTAAACGCCTAATATCACTTATAGTGAAAAGACGTTAAACTAAAGAACGAACGAAAAACGCCTAAACTCCTGCTGAAAATACACCTCTAACCATTTGTAACAACAGCCATTAATAAAATTTACTGTCTTTTAAGGCCCTAAACCTCCATCCGAAAATACCCCCCTCTTACCGTTTGTAACAACAGCCATTAACAAAATGTTACTGTCTTTTATCGCCCTATAACTCTAGCTGAAATTATTCCCTCTAAGAACCCAACCCTCTAACCGGTGGGGTGTATACTGGCCTGAAAACAGGCACAGGAAGGGAGGGGAGGGGGGGCGTTCGGGGGGGGGGAGAGTAACGGTGGTAAGTAACGACATGACCAAGAGCTAAACCGCTCACTACTAGTTGCATGTGCCAGGATCCTTTGTCTTCCTGGGAAGTGCAGCCAGGACATGGTGTTGGTTCAAGGGGATGTATGTGTGTGTGTGTGTGTGCCGTGGAAGCTGTGATACGTAGACTAGAAATGAGTGTGTGGAGGAGGGGGGTAGAGGAGGTGCAGGGTAATGTGTGTGGTGTGTGTGTGTGTGTGTGTGTTGGAGCTCATGTACGTTTATATGTATTTGACTGTGCTTTCATATCTGTGAAACTGCATGTTCGGTGCATATCTGTTATGCATGTATGGGTGTATATGTGAATGTGTGTCTTCATGTTTTACATCTATTTGCTTTTTTTTTTTCTTTTTTTTTTTACATTATAGTTATTATTTATTTATTTATTTGTGTAAGCTTATCTATCATTTATTCACCTTTTTTTTTTTCCTCAAGGCCTGACTAAGCGCGTTGGGTTACGCTGCTGGTCAGGCATCTGCTTGGCAGATGTGGCGTAGCGTATATGGATTTGTCCGAACGCAGTGACGCCTCCTTGAGCTACTGAAACTGAAACTGAAACTGAAACTCAAGGGGAGAGATGGCAGGGCAGGGGTGTTTGGGAAAATGTGGCACTCGGCGTTTTCACTGCTCTCTCTTTTAGAACGCGGCTTCACGGAGTGTCTGCAGTAAACGGCTTATGACAGGAAAATATAGTTTGAAAAAAAAAACACACAAAAAAACACAGGACATACGACAACGATACAATCGCCTGTCATTGTCATTAGCTTTTGGTACGGTTCGCTAACGTTTCCGGTTTGACTGGAAAAGGATCATTGAAGCTACACAACGCTCACGCACACACACACACACACACACACACACACACACACACACACACACACACACACACACACACACACACACGTGCGCGCGCGCACAGAGAGAGAGAGAAAGAGAGGTAGAGAGAGAGAGAGAAACACACACACACACACAAACAAAAAAACAGAGCGGACGAGAGAGTGTGTTAGAGAGAGAGACAGAGTGGAGTGAATGTCATGAATGAATTAACTTTGTTGACGTAGCCTATTTTGCTCAGAATAAATGTGGTTTTTTTTCCCATGCAACCTTCCAAAGAAAGAAAGGAAAGAAAAAAGAGAAAGCATACAGAAACTACGATAAAATAGAGGGGAAAAAAACCGCCATGAAGGCATGCACACTTATGAAATATGGATACATGAATAAACATTTACTGGTGTTGGGGGTGGGGTGGGGGGGGGGCGGGAGGGTTTACGTGCCAATATTCAGTTTGTGTGTGTGTGTGTGTTTGTGTGTGTGTGTGTGTGTGTGTGTGTGTGTGTGTGTGAGGAGGGAAAGAGAGAGACAGAGAGAGAGGGATGGAGAGAGGGGGAGAGCCCCCATCCTCATTCGGAAAGCGAGGAAAGGCAGGTGAACAACACAACGCCAGAACGAGGGAAAAAAAAAAAATGCTGCTCAGCAATGGACAATGTCGCGTCATACACTGACACTGACCACAATCATGTTCACTTTCCCAAACCTTTCATTCCTTTCATCTCCTTCACCGGAGAGAAAACAGTGCCATCCAGTGCACGTTCCCTCTGGGAATCTGCTGTGCAGGGGGGATATGGTGATGGCTGTATGCCGGCTGCTGATGGAACTCATACATGTTCATAGGAAACACCAAGATACGATTGCGCAATGAATTCGTTATTCTCGTCTGGGTCCTTCGAGAACGTTTGCGAGCGCGCGTGTGCATGTGCGTGCGCGCGCGAGCACAAAGAACTTGACTCCTGACACGAGATTAAAATATCATTATCATTAATCGACTAGTTTACCTTGCTATTTAGTCTTACATGTTGAATCAGCCCTACCTTCTTTCCAACACACACACACACACACACACACACACACACACACACACACACACACAGTGTGTGCGTGTGAGGGATCACGCGCGATACACACACACACACACACACACACACACACACACACACACACACACATATATATATATATATATATATATATATATATATATATATATATATATATTCAAACATTTTATTACTCAGGGACAAAGATTTTAGGCATTGTCTATTCTTCCAATCTGTCCTTGTGACAACAATTACGATAACGACACAGCAATAATGATTTTTGTAAATACTAGTAACTTCTACTTCTACTACTACTACGAGTGAAAATCATCATCATCATTAACATTGTAAAAGTAATACAAACGAAACACATTCACACCAACCCACCCCCACACATGCAGACACTCACGAGAGAGAGAGAGAGAGAGAGAGAGAGAGAGAGAGAGAGAGAGAGAGAGAGAGAGAGAGAGAGAGAGAGAACGATAACGATAACGATAACGATAACGATTTTTTTTTATCCAGATAAAGGCCTAAGCCCCTTACTGAAGGGGGGACATTAAAGAAAGATAAATTAGATTTTACTTGACACACTATGCATCTGCAACACAAACCAACCAAAAAATAGTTAGCACAGATGTTCAACAACATTCAGGTCGTAACAATTCTCAATCTCTTCAATGCCTCATATATATAAATGGCCAAGTTACATAGAGTAGACTCATGTCTTGACGACATGAGCAAATTAAATCTGAATTTAGATGGATTTTTATAATACTCTGGTTGGATTAGTTTTTGTCTGAGGTCACTCAAGGCAGGGCAACATGACACAAAATGTAGCTCGTCTTCCTTACCCAGATTACGTAAACGGCAAGTAAACACAGATTCCCTTAAATTTCCGTATCTAAAACAATGAGTAGGCAATATCAGAAACACCAAATCTAAATTTTGTCAGTGCACATTTTATAAATATGTTCAGTACCAACTCAATGTATGGTTCGATGACATGCGATGTCTTGAAGAGTTTAAACTGTGCAAGTCTATCACTGTTTTGTATATGATCATGAGAGAGAGAGAGAGAGAGAGAGAGAGAGAGAGAGAGAGAGAGAGAGAGAGAGAGTGAAAGAAAGAGGCACAAATTCAATCGGACAGTTCTCTTTCAAAGCAATATCAAACAATTTGTGTGTAATCTCCCGACCCCAAAGTGAAAAAAAAAAAAAAAAAAAAAAAAAAAAAAAACCTGAGCAAGACAAAAACTCCTTTCCAAGAGATCATTCCCAACGGCACATTTAAGAAATGAAAGATGTAAGGCCAGGAGAAAAGAAAAAAAAGAAACAAAAAGCAACAAACTGAAACTCCTGGCGTGGATCGTGCCGCCGTGCCACAATGTCAACATATCAGGAGCATTTAATTCTCTGGCACTGCTGGCTGGTTCGTTCGCGTTGGGAGGGGGGGGGGGAGGAAGGGGGTGGGAGGCAGGAGGCGGGTGGACGGGTGGAGGGGTGGGTGGTGCGGGTGAGGGCGTGGTGGGAAATGGATGGGGGTGGGGGTGGGGGCTTGCAGGGGGGGGGGGGGGGCGGGGGGGGAGGGGATGTTGCAAACCACCGCTTCCTGCAGTGTTATGAATAATTCAACTCCATTCCACACAACACACATATTTTGTTCTGCACGTCATGTCGATTTTCCAAGCATTATAGTTTTGCTTTGCGAGCAGGAAACGGACTGTTCATGTTGTTTTGTTGTTTCCTCTGCGAGCATGGTCCTGAAGCAGATGCATAAATGTCAACAACGTCAACTAAAATGATAAATGAGTTAAAAGCTACAAATGCACACACACACACACACACACACACACACACACACACACACACACACACACACACACACACAAATCCAAAACCAACAGATGTTCAAAAAGGCAGCGATTGTATTCTGATGTGTATTCGTGTGTTTTGAGTATGCACACGTCACTGCATTTTTCATTGTAAACGCCTATGGCTTTTGTATCATTAAACTGGGGTTACCAAATGTTCTTTTCTTCTTCTACTTCTTCTTCTTATTATTATTATGATCAACATCATCATCATTATTATTATTACTATTATTATTCCTCCTCTCCTTTTCTAGTCGGGCATATAATTATTACTATGACTATATTACAAGTATATATATCTCTCTATCTCTGTATATATATATATATTCCCTCTCCTATTATGTGCCTGTCTATTTTTCTTGACCCCTCTCCTGTCTTCTCTGACTACTTTACTCACCAGCCTCTCTTCACTTTTCCCTAAGCAACACTTCACACTGTACTATTCATGTTGCATGCTCTTGGTGCAGTTTTTTTAGGAGCTTTGTTAACCTTTTTTTTTTTTTTTTAAATCTATTTAAATTCTTCCTTTTTCACTTACTGTTGAATGTTGGCGTGTGTGTGTTGCATTTTGACATAGCAGTAAACACCCTTGAAAAAGACCAGTGCTCGAAACCGGTCGGGCATCAAACAAACTGTTTTGTTGTCTTCCTTTTTTTTTTCTATTGTCATATATATATATATATATATATATATATATATATATATATATATATATATATTTTTTTTTTTTTTTTTTTTTTTTTGTATATACACACACACACACATATATATATATATATATATATATATATACATATATATATATGTGTGTGTGTGTGTGTGTGTGTGTGTGTGTGTGTTACACAGACACATTCCATCGTAGGCTCTCACGGCCTGACCAGCGCATTGCGTTTCTGTTTAGGTCAGGCATCTGCCTTCAAAGCAGGTGTGACGTGCGTGGTGTAGAGCACGTGGACCATTCCACACGCTTCGGCACTGTCTTGAAACCGAAACTGACGCCATGGACAGTAGGACGTCGACTAACGGAGCACTCCTGTCGTGATCGATACTGTCCAAGTCTGCCTTGGGCCATCACCTTCATCCTATACCATCGGTGACAGGCAAAGCCACTTCACAGCGGGGCCCAAGCTGTGTATTACTGGACAATAAGTTTCCCGCTCAGACATAACTCCTTTAAGATGTGGGTTTTTCGTGTGGAATAGGAAGGGGGGGGGGAGAGACAAAGAGAGAAGGGAATAGGGGGTGTAGTGTGTGTGTGGGGGGGGGAGTAGGGGGGGAGGGGGCCGGGGGGGCTGTGGGGTTGAGGGAACAGACACAAAGAACCAGAGATGAAAGCGATAAGAGAGATAAGTACTATATAATCATATATATGGAGTGATGTGGAGTGATGGCCTAGAGGTAACGCGTCCGCCCAGGAAGCGAGAGAATCTGAGCACGCTGGTTCGAATCACGGCTCAGCCGCTGATATTTTCTCCTCTTCCACTAGGCCTTGAGTCTGGAAGCTAGTCATTCGGATGAGACGATAAACCGAGGTCCCGTGTGCAGCATGCACTTAGCGCACGTAAAAGAACCCACGGCAACAAAAGGGTTGTTCCTGGCAAAATTCTGTAGAAAAATCCACTTCGATAGGAAAAACAAAAACAAAAAAACAAACAAAAAAACACACAAAAAACACACGGGGCGCTGTAGTGTAGCGACGCGCTCTCCCTGGGGAGAGCAGCCCGAATTTCACAGAGAGAAATCTGTTGTGATAAAAAGAAATACAAATACAAAATATCTATGTTTGAACATGGATAAAATATAGCAGCCCTTGACAATGAAGGAAGATAGATATTAAAGAACGAACAACACCGAGAGCGAAAGTAATTTGTTTCTTATAGAACTGTTTTCATTTCTCACACTGCAAAGTACGGAAAGCA
>NC_134893.1:10739538-10742038 GCF_041734735.1 Babylonia areolata | reverse complement strand
GGGGAAAAGAACAAGACAGTGTCAGTGTAGGGAAAAAAACAGGACAGTGTAGGGAAAATAAACAGGACAGTGTAGGGGGAAAAAAAAACAGGACAGTCTAGGCGAAAAACAGGACAGTGTAGGGGGAAAAAACAGGACAGTGTAGGGAAAATAAACAGGACAGTGTAGGGGAAAAAAACAGGACAGTGTAGGGAAAATGAACAGGACATTGTAGGGGAAATAAACAGGACAGTGTAGGGGAAAAACAGGACAGTGTGGGGGAAAAAACAGGACAGTCTAGGCGAAAAACAGGACAGTGTAGGGGGAAAAAACAGGACAGTGTAGGGAAAATAAACAGGACAGTGTAGGGAAAATAAACAGGACAGTGTAGGGAAAAAACAGGACAGTGTAGGGGAAAAAAACAGGACAGTGTAGGGAAAAAACAGGACAGTGTAGGGGAAAAAAAACAGGACAGTGTAGGGAAAAAAGGACAGTATAGGGGGAAAAAAACAGGACAGTGTAGGGAAAAAAAACAGGACAGTGTAGGGGAAAGAACAGGACAGTGTGGGGAAAAAAACAGGACAGTGTAGGGGATAAAAACAGGACAGTGTAGGGGAAAAAACAGGACAGTGTAGGGAAAAAAACAGGACAGTGTATGGAAAAAAACCCAGGACAGTGCAGGGGGAAAAAGGACAGTATAGGGGAAAAAACAGGACAGTGTAGGGGAAAAAACAGGACAGTGTAGGGAAAAAAACAGGACAGTGTAGGGGAAAAAACAGGACAGTGTAGGGAAAAAACAGGACAGTGTAGGGGGAAAAAACAGGACAGTGTAGGGAAAAAACAGGACAGTGTAGGGAAAAAAACCCAGGACAGTGTAGGGGAAAAAACAGGACAGTGTAGGGAAAAAAACAGGACAGTGTAGGGAAAAAAAAACAGGACAGGGTAGGGAAAAAACAGGACAGTGTAGGGAAAAAAACAGGACAGTGTAGGGAAAAAACAGGACAGTATAGGGAAAAACCAGGACAGTGTAGGGGAAAAAAAAAACAGGACAGTGTAGGGAAAAACCAGGACAGTTTTGGGAAAAAAAACCCAGGACAGTGTAGAGGAAAAAAAACAAACTAGGCTCTCATCACTAACATTGAGCCGTCTCTCTGGGTGACAATATTCTTCAAAACAAAAAGAAATAGAATTTCATAGGCATTTCGTTGCCTCCCAAGGGACTTGAACGCTGATCAACAACGAAAACAAAAGACAAGACACACTGGCCATGATGGCCCACTCGGATGTCATTCGGATGAGACAATAAACCGAGGCCCCGTGTGCAGCATGCACTTAGCGCACGTAAAAGAACCCACGGCAACAAAAGGGTTGTTCCTGGCAAAAATCTGTAGAAAAATCCACCTCGATAGGAAAAAAACAAAAACAAAAACAAAACTGCACGCAGGAAAAAAATACAAAAAAAATGGGTGGCGCTGTAGTGTAGCGACGCGCTCTCCATGGGGAGAGCAGCCCGAATTTCACACAGAGAAATCTGTTGTGATAAAAAGCAGTACAAATACAAATGCAAACACTTTCAATAAAGGAGGAGCAGATACACTGCCCCTTGACCATGGCGATGTTTAGCGTGAAGACTCCAGAGGGCCTGCCCAGGGTATGGATTGTGTAACAGGCTCGTGATTTGTTTGATTGAGGAGTAACTTTGTCGGACAGGCTTTTATGCTTTGACAGATTTCGAAAGATGTAATGTCCCCCTCTAAGTGGGTACTGTGTCAAGCAAGCAACAGGCCGGAGGCTTCAAGAGTTCGAAGCATTTTCTAGTCTTGTTCCTCTCTCTTTTCATTGCTTGTGGTGGATACAAACAATATACATACATCCATCCATCCATCCATCCATCCATCCATACACATTCAAAGATAGATGGGAGGGAGGCTGGGGCGGGAGAGATGGGAGGGGGAAAGAGGGGAGAAGATGACAAAAGATAGCGAAGAAACAGCTCATATTTCACACACAGCAAATCTGTTGTCAGAAACGTCAGTTAACCCTTACATAATCGTTACACAATCCGAAGCCCTGTTCTGAAACCAGACCTGTGAAATGGACGGTCGTCGGTTTGCGATGCCAAGATCACCCAACATGCACAATGTGTACACCTGAATGACAGACACTTGGTGAATGCCATTTTGGGCAACATGCATCCGGTCATTTTATTAATCTATTCATTCATTATCTATGCACTTGATTTATCTATCTATCTATCTGTCTATCTATCTGTCTATTTATTCATTCATTTATTTTTGCAATTGTCCAAGAATAAATTCGTGAAATCAGTGAACAGGAAATAAAACGTCAGGGCTAAGGACAAGAAATATAAATGAGGAAACTGCGATATTACCCTGGCGTGCATATAATGAGATTAAAAAAATAATAATAATAAATAAATAAATAAAATAAAATAAAATAACGGTCTCCTGGTCATCTATAGATAATGCATGAGCAAGTTCTAATATCGAATCAAATAGAA
>NC_134893.1:10729538-10734538 GCF_041734735.1 Babylonia areolata | reverse complement strand
AAATCACTGACGTGTCAAATCAAGAAGTAACGCTCACACAGGCAGACACAAATATCGCGGGTCCGTGTTCAACAGTCGGAATAAAACAAGTGAAGAAACAAAAGCGCTTTTTTTTCTTTCTTTTTTTTCCGAATATCACCTTTCATCTATTCAAAGGCCCACTTTCATCGGCACAGCACGACGTAACCACAAACACGCACATGCGCAATGTGTGGAATTCTACAAGTCCATCAATACTTGTTTACTCTCTCTCTCTCTCTCTCTCTCTCTCTCTCTCTCTCTCTCTCTCTCTCTCTCATATTCGTTCTGCAGGACTTCTGTTTTGTTTTTTTCTTCTCGCTTTCTCCCCCTTCAATTAAATATATATGTGTTACAGTAACTGATGTAGATTAGCAAGGACAGATTGGAAGAATGGGCCATGCCTGAAATCTTAATCCTTGAATAAAAAAAAAAAACGTTTTGAGTTCTGAGTTCTGAACTCTCTCTCTCTCTCTCTCTCTCTCTCTCTCTCTCTCTCTCTGCACACACACACACACACACACACACACACACACACACTAAATACATGGACAAGCACACAAACCACGCGTTCCCATGCGCACGAACTAGAACGAAGCACAAGAGATAGATGAAGCGTGCTGTAAACATACCAAGCATTCTATCAAAGCCCTAACCACAGCGGCTATTCAAACGGGAGGGAGAAAGGGGGGTAACTCCCCTTAGTTGGGCAACGCCACCACCAGGGTATTGGGCAACAAAAAAATATTGACGTTACGATTCCAAACCTCACACACACACACACACACACACACAGCAACGAAAAAAAAAAAAAAAGAAAAAAAAAAGCACCGCGGCATCATAATTCCTCACTTCATGTTCAAGCCCGAAAACGGCGATGAAGAGACTGATGAGGGAAACTTCATTACATTATGTCCGAAATGGCATCCAGTGGAACGATGCCTCTCTGTGGAGACGATGCTCTTGTCTGATGATCTGGATTTGTGTGGAAACCAGGGCGATGTGATCTGGGATAATGTAACATGGAAAGAAAAAAACAACAACAAACAACAACAATAACAACAACAAACCAAGGTAGTTTCGGTTGGAGGCATGGGTTTATTCCATGTCAGGCTCTCTGACACTGGCAACGTTTGATTATTGTGATGGCCACGAAACGAGAGAGGTATGCTGAGGGTGGAGGAAAGCACACAGAGAGAGATAGAGACAGAGAGACAGACAGACAGACAGACACAGACAAAAACAAATACATGAGAGAGAGAGGAGAAAAAAGATGAGATAATGAAAGGGAGGAAGAGAAGGAGGGAGGGAGCGAGAGAGAGAGAGAGAGAGAGAGAGAGAGAGAGAGACAGACAGACACACACACACACACACACACACACAGAGAGAGAGAGAGAGAGAGAGAGAGAGAGAGACCCAAAGATTGAGAGATACATACATTGGTGGTGGTGGTGTATGTCCATCGAGATCGATGATGACCATCGTTGTCATCCAGCTGGGGGATGAGGGGAGGGTGGTGGTGGGGTGGGGTGGGGGGGGGGGATGCTCATGAATCTATCTGTGAATGCGCAGATGGCTGAATAGTCCAATCTGCGCACGAAATGTTCGCTGACAGTTGGGGCAGACAAAGACAGGCATATCATTGTCAGGGAGCTTGTTTGCCCGTGACTACATACATTAGACAGACAGTGAACGATATGTCAGACTACAGTTACAAGTAAACTTAGATTAAAAGAGATGGAGTGATTCATTCAAATCTCTCTTCTTTTTTTTTCTTCTTTTTTTGTGTGTTTTTTTGCTTAATTTCCACTGATGTGTTTCCAGGCCTTTTTCGAGCGTAACTATCTGTTTAATGCAGCTGCGTTATTGAATAAGCGCAAAACGACATCGATTTATTTACAGCCCCTACTCTCCAGGCCTGTCCTGCTACGGGATTTGCTGACAGTGACACGATTGAAGGTTATATATAACACAGAGAAAATCAATAGTGCGAGGTGCAGAAAGAATAAGGGAAAAGGGGAGAGAGGTGGAGAGGGAGGGAGAGAGAGACAGACAGAGACAGAGACAGACAGAGACAGACAGGCAGACATACAGACAGAGAGACAGAGAGTTACAAACAGAGAGGTTGATCCCTGCACCACAACAAGAATAAAACACGTAAAAGAATTAAACGTTTGTCGTTAAAATAAAATATTCACTATCCATCCCAACTCCTAACCATACCAACAGCCATCGGCTCTAGTCTTCACCGGTATGAGAGAACACCATCACCACTCAGGGGTATTGCCACATCATAATTATTGACGTAATGAGCTGCTCTTTTGTCAATATGACGTCATCTTAATTCTTCACCTCACGTTCCACCCCCGAAAAATGGCGATCAAAAGATTGACAAGAAACGATTCCTCGCATGTCCAAAACTGGCCCACAGTGGTGGAATAAAGGTAAACTGGGGCCTTATGCTGTATGTGATGTGCACATATAAGGAGAGAGAGAGAGAGAGAGAGAGAGAGACAGACAGACAGACAGACAGACAGAGAAACAGAGAGAGACAGAGACAGGGACAAAGAGAGACACAGAGAGAGACAGAGACAAAGAGACAGAGAGAGAGAGAGAGAGGCGATCATTTTCTGGTCGATGTTTTCAGGCCCTCATAAAGCCCTCATACGTCTTGTTATGTCTTTATCAAAGCGCCCCTGTTGCCGGTGGGAACACTGTGAAAACCTCTCTCTGCTTCTGGAATGACTGTTTGCACAAATGACGGTTAAAACGCATGGAATCAATACTGCACATTGCAAAAGGAGAAGGGGAAGGTGGAGCGGTAAGAGAGAGACAGAGACACAAACAGACAGACACAGACAGACAGACAGACAGACACAGACAGAGAGAAACAGACAGAGAGTATAACAACTGTCAGACAACAAACTAAAATCAAAGTTCAGTATAGTTTGTGTTCTTTTTTTTTTTTTCATTTGTGTGTGCCCAGGCTCTTGTAAATCGAAACCGTCTGTTTATATCAATGCAGCTGTATTTCTTGAAAACCGCAGACCTTCAGATTAATTTAAAGCCCCTATGTTGGTGGGAACACTCCCGAAGCATGTCCTGTGGAATGTTGACATTTACAGAGATGAGGGTTAAATAACACAGAAAAAAAAAATCAATATTGCTATTTGCAGGAGGAGGGGTAGAACATAGAGGGAGGGGGTATATTCGCACCAAAGCAGGGATAGACAGAGACATAGAGAGAAACAGAGAGAGACAGAGACAGAGACAAAGAGACACAGAGAGAGACACACAGAGAGAAAGAGAGAGAGAGGGGGTGGCGATCATTTTCTGGTCGATGTGTTTTCAGGCCCTCATAAAGCCCTCATACGTCTTGTTATGTCTTTATCAAAGCGCCCCTGTTGCCGGTGGGAACACTGTGAAAACCTCTCTCTGCTTCTGGAATGACTGTTTGCACAAATGACGGTTAAAACGCATGGAATCAATACTGCACATTGCAAAAGGAGAAGGGGAAGGTGGAGCGGTAAGAGAGAGACAGAGACACAAACAGACAGACAGACACAGACAGAGAGAAACAGACAGAGAGTATAACAACTGTCAGACAACAAACTAAAATCAAAGTTCAGTATAGTTTGTGTTTTTTTTGTTTTTTTTTCATTTGTGTGTGCCCAGGCTCTTGTAAATCGAAACCGTCTGTTTATATCAATGCAGCTGTATTTCTTGAAAACCGCAGACCTTCAGATTAATATAAAGCCCCTATGTTGGTGGGAACACTCCCGAAGCATGTCCTGTGGAATGTTGACATTTACAGAGATGAGGGTTAAATAACACAGAAAAAAAAAATCAATATTGCTATTTGCAGGAGGAGGGGTAGAACATAGAGGGAGGGGGTATATTCGCACCAAAGCAAGAATAAAACATGGGGGGAAAAAAAGGTTTATGCTGTTAACTCATCGTCTCCACCCATACTTCCCCTTAAAAAAACAAACAAAAATAACATTCAAATGTGAAAATTAATATTTTACCAATGTCTACAATCACCAGTATAATATATGACGGGGACATTAAACACAATTCTTCTTCTTCCTCCTCCTCCTCCTCCTCCACCCCAACTCCCACACACAGTGACAGTCACAGGGCAAAACACCGACAAGGGAGAGCACCACCACCACCACCACCACCACCCAGGGGTACTGCAACACCATACTGACGTAATAACTCATTTCCCCAACATGGCATCATAATAATTCATTCCTCACCTCACGTTCCAACCCGACACAAGCGATTCTTTATTTTTTTATTTTTTTTATTATTATTTTATTTTTTTTTTTTAAAGAGACTGGCGAGGAACAATTCCTTACACGATGTCCAAAACTGGCACCTTTTTAGTGATGGATGGATTAAAAATTGATAACGGTATGTGCTGGGGCCCAGTGCTGTACGTGATGACCAGCTTAGCTGTGGAAGTTCAGACCAGGGTACCGTGAGGTGGGATAATGTTACAAAGAAAAAAACAACAAACAACAGACAGTTTCCATAAGAGGCGTCATTTTACTTCATGATCCCTGCAATTATTGGGATGGCCACGAGAGGTGGGTTGAGGGAGGGGTGGGGAGGGGAGGGGGTAGGGGGGGGGGACAGAGGGAAAGAGATGGAGCGGAAATTACAGAGAGAAATTGGGGTGTAGGGGGCGGTGCGGAAGGGAGTAGAAAAGAGAAAGTGTGAGAGAGCGGAAGGTGTGGGAGAACAGGAGAGAGAGAACGGACGACATTTTATTTTACGAGGGTAAGGGAATAAGTACAACTGCATTTTTACACCCGGCCCTCTAGGGGGGAAAGGTAAAAAAAAAAAAAAAAAAAAGCATGCACAAAGAAAATTCTTTAAAATAGAGAGAGAGAGAGAGAGAGAGAGAGAGAGAGAGAGAGAGAAAGAGAGGAGAGAGAGAGAGAGAGAGAGAGAGAGAGAGAGAGAGAGAGAGA
>NC_134893.1:10692038-10714538 GCF_041734735.1 Babylonia areolata | reverse complement strand
CATAATAAGGTCTGTTCTCGGGGATGGGGGTGGAAGGGAATCATTGACTACCTTCCCAGACACGTATCCAACACAAATTACTCTTCATTGTATGCACATACAAAAAAAAAAAAACATCCTCCGCTGTACGTATCAGAGCTTCTTCAGTTTCAGCAGTTCATTTGCCCGAGAGAACCAAGAAAGTCATCCCTCACACTGTTGATCTGATTAAAAGCAGTAAAAGTACATTTCTTCCACAGCTAGCACTTTTGTCTTCACACCATTTGACACAATAGCAGGAGGTGCGCGAGCGAGCGAGCGAGCGAGCGTGTGTGTGTGTGTGTGTGTGTGTGTGTGTGTGTGTGTGTGTGTCTTCTTTTTGCTTTTTCTTTCTCCAGTTCTATGTTCTAACGGAGGCCGATATCATGAAATAAAACAACGATAAAGACTATTCTGAACGGTGTACACACTCGCGGTCTTATTTACCCTCCACATGCAGGGGTAAATATAGTTCGATCATAAAAGTTTCCGATGACATTGCAGTTACTGACCTTTCAAACCGTCCTATATTTCAATGAAGCTGTTATGTGTTTCTCACGTTTGTATAATACGAGTGTTAAACTCTTCCGAATGTTCAAAAAACAAAAAACGATTATAACTGATAAAAAAAAAACAAAAAAACTTGTCTTATTCCAGAGCTGTTCATATCAGGTTAAAGAAAATACATGATCTCTTTTATATCTTTTATATCTTTTTCTATTTTCTATTTTAGAATTCGGTTATCTTGGATTGAACTATGATATCCTGAAAGCATTTCACAGAAACAATACAAAATATGTTCTCAAGTTCGCATTTTATGCAACGTACAGTGGGGTGAATGTAAAATAGAAAAAGCGTGTGCTTCGAAAAGTTATAAAATTTTCATGCGGCGGTTTTTTTGGTTTTTTTTTTTTGGTTGTTTGTTTTTTTACGCTCTCGTGTACTTATGTTTCTTCTTTCCTGTTACTTGGCATGCTGTGAAGTAATCCATGTATGTGTGAAATGTTCTTTCTTACTTGAACTGACCCTCGGTAACAACTCTTTTCCTGCATGTCCGCCATGTTGACAGGAAGCTGTTCCTCTTCACGACTCGCTACAAGATAGCCTTGTCCATCCGGTTTATATACTCCCATCCAATTTATATTCTGATATATTCCCTTCCATTCACTCAAACAACGAACATAAGTTGCGATGGTTTTCATCTCAATCGTCATTAAAACTCCATTTTCGCAGATTCGGCCAGCTTAAATGCCAAAACGAATAAAGAGGAAAAACGTAATTAATATATGTCAAAAAAAAGGGTTCTGACAGCGATGTTACACGATCTGTGCTATGCTGTTATTTGTAATACCACCTATGACAGTCATGATAAATTGATGACCTACGTAGGTGCAAGATGTACGGTCGAATTAATGGAAATTGATGTAAAAATGCAAACTGCATCTCTGCACCCCGTTGCTCGCTGAAACCCATTTTCGTTAAACTGTATTTTATGTGCGGCATCAAGCGCCCTTCTACACCGGCAGAAATAGCAGCAGCGAGTCCAAGCCGTGAAACCAAATTAGATCATTCAAATACTGAGACCATTACGAACAGGTTTATCGACAATTTATGACATAACCTTCGATAAGGATCTTCATAAAGAAGACAGTTAGACAAGAGATCAAATTACATCATTTTTTATAGCCCTTGCTATGATTAATGAAACGCCACTTAACTTGCGCACTCCAGATACAGTGCCACTCTTCGTATCTCCATGCATTAAGTAAAATCGTGCATGGATTCCCCACGTCTTTCTCTTAAATGTAGATTTATACATGACCACAAACACTTCCGCAATGTCCGTGCGATCGTTTACTGATATTATGACTCGAGATCATTTACCGTGGGGTCAGATATTTTACATTTCCGATACAAAAACTTTTTTGTCAGGGCAGGTATAACGAACGATTCTACGTCTTAAGTGGAGCGAACTGCTATGATGTCTTTGAAGATTTCAAACTGTTTTTACACCTCCATCCTAATACAAGAAAAAAAATATGTATTTTAAGTCGGGTTTCTAGATCTTTTGCTGTTGGGTGTTAAGTCACCAACGTTGTCCAGATCATAACGGACATAAACAACAAATGGCACTCTTTTAGAAATCATTTGAATGGTTTCCATTTGATGTATTTGAAGGGTTCAGGATCTACGTTCAAGACACCATTGCTTCCTACTTTTTGTCATTGTTACTTGTTCATTCTGTAGAGCATTTTCAGGATTAAAAACGCTGTGCCAGTCTTCAATAAAAGCTAAATTATGTGTGATGAAAGAGATCTTTAAACAACATACAATGGCTGCATTTAAAAGAGACAGCAACCTGGGATACCACTTGGCACGATCCGCCATCCATCCTACCCCGACCCCCCCCCCCCCCCCCCCCCCCCCCCCCGCCCCCACCCCCGCCCACTACCCCCTATCAGGCAACTGTAAGTACAACAAACCCAAATGCAAAATGTTTGCATTTATCAACCCAACCACAGTTCATGGTCCTTCAGGTCAGAAACTCCACATCAGTTCCCACTTCAATGGCCGAACTCCAAATGTAGTCTATGCCCTGTTCTGAAGCCTCTGCCATAAAAAAAAATATGAGACCGAGACTTACAGAAACCTCAACGACCGCTTCGTAGTATACATGGACAACATACTTACCGAAAAAGGTCACTCTAAGAGCAAGCCACGTCAGCTTTGGACAGCATAACCTTACACACATATTACAGTGGCAGCACTTTAGTGTAACAACCGCAAAGATTGCCTGTAACAAAATTTTATGGAAAGCCAGGTCATCTTTCGCCTGGGCATCTACAACCTCAAGGAATTAATGGCAGACAGTAACACCCATTACCTCCCTTCTCCTCCTGTCCTTCCCCATTCTTCCCCTTGACACACACCCTCCCCCCCACCCCCACCCCCCCCCCCCCTTTTTTTTTCCTGCACCCCATCCTCATGCCCCTCTCCTCCAACATCCGGGTCAGTGAGCTGAGCTGCTATTTCAAGTCATTCAGCTGAACTCACCACCTACAAACAACTATGGCCTGCCAACACCTCTGCACTTGAAAGTGTCCAAGACTCGAAACGTTGTTTTATCTTCATCTTAATGTGCCTTTGATTTTTATATCACTTATTATTTTTAACTTGATTTATGTTTGCACATTTCTTCTGTCATTGTTGCTGTGTGCGCACGTCGATAAAGGACAGGTCCGAAGCTTCCTGTTTTTGAGAAAGTGTTGGGGTTTGTTCCAATGTATCTTTTATTGACCTGTGTGCTAGCTGAATCGGAAGAATAAGCAGCGTTGACTTTTAGCTGCCTACCTCTCAAATGTAAATTTACCATTCTTTATTGTTATTTTTCCAAAGGTCATTTTCGTTTCCCACGAATGTAATTAAAAATACTTCTTTCCACCACTATCACAATACATTCATACTGCATTGTATTCTGCATGCATATATTTATTGTTAATGTAGTGTATGTACTGAGTGCTAACATACTGGCAACAATGTTAACATAAACGTTTCAACACTGTTGATTCTGTCATCCTAAACATAGTCAAGTGTTGCAATGTCGCATCCCCATTCACTCCTTCACTCCATCAGTATCATTTTCACGACATCCTCGCGGAAGTACGTCACAAAAACTCTAGCGATAAATAAAAGACATTTCTCTCTTATGTAGACCCAGCACGGCAATTCCCGGCAGTAAGACAATACTTGCGGACCACTGGCATGCGAGGTCATCCATGTCGCGCGTGTAAGTTGGTAAACTTTCTTTCAAGTGCCAAACGCACGGCCTATTCATGTCCAAAGAGTACTTGGACTTAACAGCGCTGTCACATAAATTCGTCGTATCTGCAGTAGCGACTGAGTTCTGCGTCAGCATCCTGGACTCTTTGTTTGACAGTCAGTTGTGTTCGATTGTGACCATCAGAACAGCATATGAGGTAACTGCTGTCCTGATTGTTCTTGTTCATGTTGCTTACAGTCCAGCCGACCGCACAGGGCCGTATCAGGACTGTCAAACCATACAGATGCTCAACCGCATGAACACAAAACTGTCACATCCACAAAAAACCAACAACAAAAAGCACTAAGACAAACCTACTATACACAGTTCATGACACAGTATCCCAACCATTTAGCTCCTCAGGGCAAATAAGATTAGGCCATGCTGGAGACACCAGCCATTCAGCTTAATTCATCATCCCCATATTACAAAAAGAAATCGTGAAGAAGAAAAAAAACCCAATACTTCAAAGCTAAACAAAAACACATAAAAAGGCCAAATAGGCACATAACACTAAAATAGGCAGCTAGTGCCCATCCCAGTGTTTACATCTCACTACCTAATCGCCAGAGAAAAACAGCACAGACTGCGGAAAAGAGAAAAAAAAAGTGTCAAGGATTGCTTGAAAAAAGAAACGCTAATGGACT
Organism: Babylonia areolata; assembly: GCF_041734735.1. Taxonomy (NCBI): domain Eukaryota; kingdom Metazoa; phylum Mollusca; class Gastropoda; order Neogastropoda; family Buccinidae; genus Babylonia; species Babylonia areolata. The sequence goes on along the minus strand of NC_134893.1, from coordinate 10,710,053 downwards.
GGGAAGACAGAAAAAGGAGAGAACAGTGAAGAAAGAAATAAGGCAGAAACAAAGACAGTGGTAGAAATGAGGAAATTTGTAGCACAGAATTTCCAAAAGGCGGGGGGATTTATACTGAAAGACCCCCGGCATCCCCACGGGGGACGCTGTCCCGATTATCTTGGCGAGAATTTGATTATAGTTACATCCCCACTCTCGGCCAAGAGGGTTTTAGGACAGTCGGCGTTGGGATGGTTCCCATAGGCCAACTAGCCCCCAAGGCTGCATGCACTAAGAGCCAGTGCAGTTTTGCCTCATAGTTTGAGAGCCATTGTCCTTCACAAAAGAAAGCTGTAATTGAATTCCCTCTGCAGCGGAAGAACGATTGATAATACAGCTCTCTTTGCTGTTGGTCCAACTGCACACTTATGTCAATCTGTAAAAAAAAAGCTGACTTATCAGGTGAATATGGATACAGACAGGTGTACCTCACGTTCTCTCTAGAACTTCGCATCCTTTAAGGTCTTGAAGAAGACAATCACGTACAACCCACATGTACGTTTGAACTTCGCATCCTTTAAGGTCTTGAAGAAAACAATCACGTACAACCCACATGTACGTATGCACTTGTAATTATGGGGGAAAGAAACTCCTCAGCTGATGGCCGCATAGAAGGAACGAATGGGAATTACTGTCAGCAAACAGGAAAATATTTTTTTTTTCCTTTTTTGTTTGCTGAAATTATTCTTGCTTCATTCATCGTTGTTCTATTACGCAGTGTTAAGTGCCCTTTTTGGCACTTTGGCAAAAAAGGCACAAATGAGATGAGGCGGATCTGATGTTATGATGAGATCTTATGTAATGGATACTATCGCTGTTATATTTGTTTAAAATGTAACGTTAGTAGCCGAATATTACGATCACTGTATCAAACGCCGAACTTGTTTATACAGACACGTTCACAATAACGCACACATGCTATCGAATGTACGGTACTTTTAATTATTTCTCTTTTTTTAAGTAATGAAAATCTATCTGAATCATTGGTTTTTTTTAACAAAAACGTTCGTGGAATAGCCTCCCACTTACATAAGCGCACAGTTTATTTATTTACACTCAGAAGCTTCACCAAACTTGACAAAAGGCGATTCTGACTCAACGAGCAATACTGCAATGCCTCATAACCCATTCAGCCCATCAGTGTCCCATTCATGGCGGCCGTTGCAAAACGCATGCAAAGGCTGAACGAGAAATACAATGAAAATCACTCTCACCCCCCCCCCCCTCCCCCCCCCACCCCCCCCCCCCCCCACCCCCCCCCAACCTCCCTGCCCCCACTGCAGTCCCGGCAAAGAACGATCTGACACAAGCACTGGATCAATGACATGCGAAATAGTCCCTGTCCAGCGTGTATGGCAGTACTCCCTCGCCTCTGAACGGCATGCTTGTGTGGATTATGGCCATACAGTCGTATATATACAGTGACGGGAATAGCGCCATCCCCCCAACCTTCGTCGTGATTTACTCACGGCCGATAATTGTGTACGTGTTAACGTTGATACGATCCCTACAAATAGGGACTCATTTGCTGAATACTTTATGGATGCTGGCCATTGTCCTCTCTCTCTCTCTCTCTCTCTCTCTCTCTCTCTGGTGTGTGTGTGTGTGTGTGTGTGTGTGTGTGTGTGTGTTACCCGCTTCCGTTCCGTACAGATGTGAGCGATGTTGTGTCTCTCAGTTTGACGCTGTGTTATACTCGTATATTATATATGTATTAAGTATTCAGTATAACTATATTTATATGCGTACATGTTTGTGTGTCTTTTAGAACAACGGCAGATGTGTAAGTCGGCCAAAGTGCTAATATCTTCACCGTTGGAAAATAAAGATTCATTCATTCATTCTCTCTCTCTCTCTCTCTCTCTCTCTCTCTCTCTCTCTCTCTCTCTCTCTCTCCACCCCCCATTCCCCCTCCAAACCTTATCTGCAAACCACTTTCAGGATGATGAGTATGCATTATCTCTGCCTCTCTTCACAGTATTAGCATCTTAATGGAGCGACTAAATAAGGTAAACCAGAAACCAACAATTTACAAGAACGCGTCTTAAAATAACCTGGAAAATAAACATACCTACAGAGCCAAAAACAACAAAATACACAAGCTTGTTGTTCTTAATTTTGGCAATCTATGCATGCAGGGAATTTGTCTAAAAACGCAAAAATTGTATTTTTGTTGTTTTATCGACTTTGTATCTTGTGGATTAATGTTTACATCATATGGATTGTACGGTACACATTTTGGACACTTTTGTATCAAGCACGATAATAAACCATTTGATTCATTAATAATCCAGTCACATGTACAACCAGAGTATCTTTATTAGGAACAACAAAAATATGACAGGAACTATAGTGGAATAACAGTTATCGAACCGATGCCAACTCGTCCTTCCAAGCAGGAATACGTGACCGTGTCTGAAACAGATTTCTTTAAACTCAAAGGGCCTTTCGTTTTAATCATCTACGTTTTGTGTACCTTTCCCTTCATTATGTTGTAGTGCATTTACATATCATTTTTGTCTCATCATTCTATTTCATTACCTTAATGTTTTATACGAACCCATAATAGCCTCCGAAGGCCTGATCAGTGCGTTTGGTTCCTGCGAAGGCGAGGAGACATCTGATTGTATATCTACGTATATATATATATATATATATATATATATATATATATATATATATATATATATATATATATATATATATATGTGTGTGTGTGTGTGTGTGTGTGTGTGTGTGTGTGTGTGTGTGTGTGTGTGTGTGCGTGTGTGTGTGTGTGTGTGGTTGGTGATGCATGTTTGGATGTTGTCGATTCTTTGAAATATCTTGGCATCGAATTTAGTAGAAACGGAACTTTTTACAAAGCTAAAAAAAAAGATTAATAAACAGGGCCAAAAAGCTATGGTTTCGTTACTTCAGTCAGCCAGAAATCAAGATTTACCTTTACATATCATTCTGGACATGTACCAGTCTATGATTGTCCCTACTGTGTTGTATGTTGCAGAAATATGGGGTTATGAAAATGTAGAAAAACCTGAAAAAATTAGAACTTAAATTTTTGAAACGCTTGTTCAAATTGAACAGAAATACTATGACCCAAATTGTTTATGGAGGAACTGGTATTTATGCAATTTGTTAGTGAAAATGAGATTAGTTCGATTTTGGACCAGCTTAGTGATATCAAACACAGAAAAATATTCTGGGAAAATATATTTGATATTACTTGACTTATATCGAACTGATATTTATTCTTCAAAATGGATGAGTTGTATCAGACAAATTTTAATAGAAGCAGGCTATGACTGTGTTTGGGATGCTCTATTCTTGGAGAGGGAATCTTACTGCAAGAATGTCAACATTGCTTTGAGAGATAGTTTTCAAAATCTATGGAGACATGCTCTAGAGGCGAGTAGTAAGTATTTTATCGAAATTTCAAAAATGGATTTGGTAAAGAAACATATATAAGTCAAATGCCTGATAATTACGTTATCAGCTTCTTCAGATTTCGAAGTAGTAATCATAAGCTGGAAATAGAAACAGGGAGACACAAAGGCATACCACGAGAGTTACGGCTTTGTAAGGTTTGTAACATGTCTGTGATTGGTGATCAGTTTCATTTTATAATGGAGTGTCCCAATTATGATGAGTTACGAAATAGATATGTTCCTAAAAAATATTTGTCTCCAAAATCGGTTTTTAATTTTTGTAATATGCTCAGGAGGCAAAAAAGTCATTTTAGCTGTAAGTCAGATGATTAGATTTGCAAATGTTGCCTAACAATACTTTTGGAGTTAAAAGACATTTGTGTTTTCTCAACTTTTATGTGACATTGTGGTGTATTTGGAAATGTTTGTTCTGGGCATGAAAAGATTGTTTTGCAGTAATCCTCCATACTCCAGTAGGAGTGAAAGGATAATTAAAACTTGAAACTTGAAACGTGTGTGTGTGTGTGTGTGTGTGTGTGTACGGACGATGTGTCCAGTATATGGATCCCACACCTTGAAACAAACTACCGACCTTTGTGCCGGCTACCTTATAATCCCCAAGACTTGACCGACTCTGGCCGCCTTGAGAATCAGGTACAGAAGACAGCAAGGTTGGTCCGGTACACTCATCGTGTTAGTGTTTGCCGGCAGTTCTGGGAGCCCCCAGAGATCACGTCTCTCTTCTCTGCGAGCGATACAAACGTCAAGGGTGACACGCCGAAGCGATATGTTATTACAGACTGGGAGAAATACCTTAGCCACAATTTCCATTTGGACACGGTGAGGGAGTTCGTGCATTTCCTCTGCGCGCATGCTTTTCATAATCCAATCTTCACAGTGCGGTCCCTGTAGACATTACAGGCTTCCCTAGCTTGGCACCGGCGGTTAGTGTGCTTTGTATGGCTGACTCTGGGCCGGGGTGGGCTGCCAATGTCTTGCTCGTGCATTTCGGTCGGCAGGAAGGAAGGAAGGAAGGAAGGAAGGGAGGGATAATTCCCAGTGAAACTAGGGATCTTAAATTAATCTACTGTTTATGAATTAATGTTACCCAAGCGGCCGGACACTCATTCAGAAAATGAGCAAAAATATATCTACAAATAACGTTGGACTTGTAGACTGCAATGAAAATATGATTCTCGAGATAAAAAAAATACACAAACAACAAATACGACAACGCCATTTATATGACTGTCTATCAGTTCTCTTACACTTGGCAGGCTAAAACTAACAGCCATAACGCTTTCAGTCATATCACTGTCCACGGGAGGCAAGCAAGTACAGAGGTTTAATCTGGGTCAACGATCCGTCTTCCTCACGTGCTTTTCTTCTGAAAAAGATGTCATTATCTCGAAACTTGTAGAAGTCCTGGATCCACGGACTTCCGGTGGAAACAAGTGACCGACGGAGACAAACTCCCGTCACACCGTGATGAGCAGTGACAAGTCTCCCAAAGCAATATAACAAACCAAACATTTTTCACAGAGAGAGGGTAGCAGCTGGAGACAATAACTTCCGTTATTTAGAAAACAACAACAACAACAACTATTTATCCTGTTCATTTTGTTACCTTTATTTTTTTTTTTTTTTTTTTGTGCGTCGTGGACTCGATGGCTGTTGCCGCCCATTCAGTTGTTAATAAATAAACAGAATTTTGTTTGTTTGTTTGTTTGTTTGTTTTTGGGTGTTTTTTTTTATACTGTCTTTGAGGTTCATGTTTCACACTGACTCGTCCTCATGGATTGTAGCGTATTTTGGGAGACCGAAATTGTATTTTTATATTTTTGTTTGTTTCGTTGTTTTATTTTTCTTCTGCTTGGAGTTCTGTTGTGTTTCACTCATAAATTTGAGGGGGTGGGAGGGGGCGTGAGAGAGAGCAAGCGAGCGAGTGAGAGAGAGGGGGGTGGGGTGTAAGCAATGAGACTGAGCAAATAACCGAAAAAAAAAAATCAACACCTCTAAATGCTTGAAGGCAAGTACAGTTCCAAAGATTTCTTTTTTGATAAGTTATCCTTGGCGTAATTAAAACAAACAACAAAAAAAGAAAGAAGAAAACCCGATGGCCTTCAGCAGAGAAGGAAATGGGCCACACGGAATGTATTGTGGATGTCATCATAAACCCTTTCCTGCACACTTCCCTCTAAGCAAACCAACACCTTAATGCAGTGAAAGGAAACAAAAAGTGCAGGATATGTCCATTAGCCATTTCTGACAACCAGGGAGCGAGTGTTTCGAAACATCCGAAGCAAGAACAAGTATCCATTCGCATAAAAAAAATAATAAATTTCCAAGTGAGATGAAAATACTACAACTTTCTCTCCGGCGAAGTTCAAGTTCTCTATAGGTTCTGCGCGTGATTTTTCATAACATACATCTCGATTTGATCCAGCTGGCATTCTGAGAAGCTGATGTCACTGTTATTGTTTTTATAGTTGAGCTGTTGCGGGAGAGGGGAGTTGACTCCACGTGAGTGTTGTGGCGTCAGGTGTGTGTGTGTGTGTGTGTGTGTGTGTGTGTGTGTGTGTGTCGGTTAGCCGGTTTTCGTCTGCAGACACTATGCTTTGTCACTGCCACACCACCTATGCATCCCTACCCACCCCCCTCCCTCCGCCTGGAGAGGTGAGCTGTCACCTGTGAGCTGTGGGGGAGCTTTTTCTTTCTTTCGTTCTGCGCTTCAAGCTGTTCCGTTCGACATCCTTCTCCAAATGTATGCCCCACATCCACACCCCAACCCCTAGGGCAACGACAACTTACAGACCAAACGCAAAGAGGCTCTGATGCCTCATTGAGTCTGGGGAGGGTAAGTGCGAAAAAAACGTAAGTTTTTGGGCGGAGTCAGACTCCTCCTCCCCCCCCCCCCCCACCCCACCCCTCCCCCCTTCCCCGCAACAACATGAGGCCGACGACAGACATCAGAGTTGCTTTGGTGGAATCTCTCAGGAATGGGGAACGCCCAGTGCATTTCCTGCTCACAGAGGGGAGACCCCATCTGACATTACACATGGTGTCAGTCGTGACTCTTGCCTTTTCTCCTAAGTTTGACTGGAAAATCGAACTGAGCGTCTACTCATTCGGATGAGATGATAAACCGACTGGAGGTCCCGTGTGGTGTGCTGCACGCACATGGCGAACTGCAAAAGAATCCATGGCAACAAAAGTGTCCTCTGGCAAAATTATGTAAAAGAAATCCGCTCTGATAGGCAGGCACACACGCACACACACACACACACACATGCATGCATGCATGCCTGCGTGCGCTGAAGGCATGACTGAACACGTTGGGATATGCTGCTGGTCAGGCGTCTGCCTAACATAATTATGTGGTGTTGCATATAGTGTATGGAATTGTCTGCACGCAGTGACGCATCACAAAGAAATTATTATGTATATTAAAGTGTGAGTGTTATGTAGAAATTGCAACCATTTTTTTTTTTTTTTTTACTAGGATTACAGAAAGCTCAGGAGTCATTCCCCTTGTTTTTCGTGATTGCCGATAGGGTGCTGGAGACTGAATTCAGCTCGCTTTATTTATATCTTAGTAGTGTGTCTTCATACTCCAATCGGCAGGTGTGTGTGTGTGTGTGTGTGTGTGTGTGTGTGTGTGTGTGTGTAAGTTCGCGCCGCGCATGTGCAATGTCTTGTCAAGAGAAACAGTATTTGTTTCTTTTCAAATATTCCTATCCCTCTGACTCAATCATGTCTTCTAAAGCTATGAAAAGCAAGAGGACAGAATATATAATAGCCGGTAATGGTATGAAGCAGGAAGATTGTAATGCTTTCTTTTTGGACCAAATCGGTAAGGTGAAAGAGGGTTGTTGTGAGGTGTGGGAAAGCAAATAAAGTAGTTTTGGGAACTCGGAGAAAAAAAGAAAAGGAAAGAGAAAACTTCCGAGTATCAGACATCTTGAGTTCATCAGGGTGGCCAGACAATCCGACCTGTGGCCTGTTCTGTGCATGGTAAAAGTCGGACAGTGGTAGGCACTAGTGCATGCCCTCTGGGGAAGTGTTTTAAAGTGAAACTCGGTATCACGAAGTACAAGCGAATAAGATGCACGTATGGGAGTGCGTGCATGTATGTGTGTCTATGTATGTGTGTCAATGTGTGTGCGTCTATGCGTGTGTGCGTGCGCGCGTGCGTGTCATGTGCGTGCGTGTGCGCACACCCGCCCGAGTTTAGACGCCCCAGTACATGTTGGGCAGATACTGAATGATTGGTCGGTCACAGAGAAAGAACGAAACCAAGGCAGGAAAATGAGACTGCATTTGGACTCCAGTCGTCTTCCTAAATGATTAGAACAATGTGTACTGCTTTCAACCAGTGCCTTCATGATACAAAGTTCATCTGCTCACTACTTTGTGTCAGTTGTGGCGCGGTGTTTGAGAATGGGTTAACTAAGAGAATGGGTTAACTAAGTTCTGAGGGTGTTAATATTGAAGAGACAAGTTCAAGAAGGGTAGAGTTTGAAGGATGGGTCGGGTCGATCGCGGTACGTGTAAGTCTGGGTTGAGGAGGTTTCTTTCAAGGATGGTTAAGATCATGTATTAAAGGTTACGGATATATTATGTTTCGGTAGGCAAAGTTTCCGATGGAGAGGGTAGTGTGGTGTATCGTTTATAATGTGTTTGTGGGTGGTAAAGCTGTTGAATGGAGGACGGGTGGGATGTAAAATAAGGGAGAGGGGGAGAGCGTTTTATTTATTTATATTATATCAGGCCAAGGCCAATGAAAGAATCACGCCCAGGCTGCCAAAATGAAATTCTCTGTACCAAAGTATAGACAATAAAGTTTGTGAATTGTGTATTGTATTTATTGTGTACACTGTGTGCTTGCCACCAAAAGAAACCAATAACACAGGTCAGAAGAATGAGCAGACTTGGCCAGAATTCCGACTTGGCAAACGGTGTAAACGGGGCTGGCCAAACACGGCACGTCAAGACACAAGCACGTGCTGAACGGAAATTACGAGCCTGATTCGACAGGTTCCAAATGGGAATGACAGCCAGGTTGTGTGACCCGAGTGACGGGCGCAATAGCCGAGTGGTTAAAGGGTCGGACTTTCAATCTGGGGGTCCCGGGTTCGAATCACGGTGACGGCGCCTGGTGGGTAAAGGGTGGAGATTTTTACGATCTCCCAGGTCAACATATGTGCAGACCTGCTAGTGCCTGAACCCCCTTCGTGTGTAAATGCATGCAGAAGATCAAATGCGCACGTTAAAGATCCTGTAACCCATGTCAGCGTTCGGTGGGTTATGGAAACAAGAACATACCCAGCATGCACACCCCCGAAAGCGGAGTATGGCTGCCTACATGGCGGGGTAAAAACGGTCATGCACGTAAAAGCCCACTCGTGTACATGCGAGTGAACGTGGGAGTTGCAGCCCACGAACGCAGAAGAAGAAGTGTGACCCGAGTGAAGCATCTGTGTGACCGTGATTGCACTGCAAGCATCAATACTTGTGACAAGAGAGGAGGCTGGCTTCATGGTTTCCTCTGTTCAAATCGCACGTGCCGTATTGCGGAGGTATCGAAAAGTTATTTGCGGTTGTGATGTTCGACGACAAAATCAGAACTCAACTCATTCAAGCCAAAACTCCATGTTCGAAAGCATGTGAAGCGAACGAGGTCATTTTGATAAGACAGAATGAAACCAACGGTTAGACAAACAGGAGGACAATGATTGATTGCTATAACAATAATAAAAATGAAAAGGCTTATAATATAACTACTCCCATCTCAGATGGAGTTCATGGCGCGTTACAATTTTTTTTTAATGCAAATTAATTTTAAGATTTAGTGACATAAAAAAAAACTGGCAGTATCACAGTCTTACATCACATAGGCCTAAATCACAGCAAAATAAACATGTCACCACATCAAGGAACCAGGCACCACAAAAATTTCACGAAAAGAATCACAAATACATAGAAATCCAGACAAAACACACCTCGCGATCAGATCACACCAAACATATAATAGATGGAAACGTTTTTTGTTGTTTTTTTCTGAGGAAAATACATTTTGTAAAGATATGATTTGAGTGCTCTCTTGAATGCGGGTGTTGAGGTCTGACCGAGATGACGGTAGCGAATTCCACAGAGAACTGCGATTTTGTACTTGTGCTTGAATGGGGAACCAGTGAGGGAAAGTGAGTAGGGGGGTGATGTGTCGACGTTTGTCTTGTGCGCGGGTCGTGCTGCAGAGTTTTGAACTTTTTGAAATTTGTCAACACTGTGTTTAGGACAACCAGCAAGAAGAGCAGTTTCATAATCTTAAATATATAGGACAAAAGAACAAAACCAATATCTTTTTGGTTTCTGTGGTTAGACATCAGCGAACGGAGTGCTGCATATGCTGACCAACACTTTTGTTTTTCAAAAGGGCGCTACTGCGTTCGGACAAATCCATAAACGCTACACCACATCAATTTGACAGATGCCTGACCAGCGGCACAACCTTAACCCAACGCGCTTAGTCAGGCCTTGAGTGCATGCTTATATATTCGTGTACCTATTAGAATGGATTTCCTCTACATAATTCTGCCAGATGACAACAGTGTTATTGCCATGGGTTATGTTTCAGTGCTCTAAGTGCGTGCGGGACCTCGGTTTATCGTTTCATCCGAATGACTAGACGGTCAGTTTGATTTTCCAGTCAAACAAGGGCGAGAGCGGGATTTGACCCTTACGGACTCTGTATTGGCAGCCGAGCGTCTTAACCATTCTGCCACCTTCCACCTGACCTACAAATGTGGTTGATGTGTATGTCAAATGTCATGTCATCTGAAAGCATGTACTCCATGGATAGGCAGCCACCTATCCTCGGTCAGCGACCAAGGTTTCAGTGCTTCACAAACTGGAGTCATTTGTACAACAAGCTGCCCACATGGGGGGAGCCGGCTGAAAGATGCCTTTCGGCGTTCATCATTCGTTTCTTATGTTATTCAGTCATGCTCCAGCCACACAACTCACACACACATACACACGAGCGAGCGCGCATTTAAGAGTTTAACACAGGGGATCAATACGTTGTTAGTCAGCAGGTTGCTAATGTCAATAAGTCAGAGCCTTCACTTTAAAATATTCGACATGTTCAAGAAATGATTTCTGTTTGCCTTTTTTCCCGCATAGGTATGAACTGTCTAAAATCATGATTATTCGTCTCTCTCTATATATATTTTTTTCTTCTTTTTTTAAGCCCGTGACATATAGAGATGTCTGGGCTCAGTACAATTTCCACTATCGTCTCTTTCCAGAAACTTGCGATCAGTCCGAGAATCTACGACTCTGGCATGGCTGTTGCCTACTTCGTCGCAAGTTAACTTCCTTTCGATAGTAGAAGTAACAGTAGAAGTAATATCGGAAGGGTTGAACTGACGAGTTCATGACCCTCTTGCCCCCTATCTTTTACCCTCCTCAGACACTTTTATCTGGACGTCATGCAGTTTGAAAGACGTTTCCCCAGTTTCGAACTAAAACTCAAAACTACTTAGAATTTGAGGGAAAAAAAGAACGGGTTGAGGGTGTGACGAGTAAACGCTTTTAATAAACTAAGTATAGATACAAACTTGTTGGCATTGGGAGCACTGGTTGCTGTTGCACCATCAGAAAACCTGGATGTTTGATGCGAAAAGAAATCCAGATGTACACGTTTTAGAAAACTAATTGTTCTCGCCATGATGGCTAACCAGTTTTTGTGTGTGCGCGCGCGCGTCTTTCGTGCACATGCAGGGTTTATTTTGATATTTGCGCAACGTGCTGAGTTGGGGAGGGGGAAGGGGTAAAGGGAAAGTCATGTCAATGAATGGGTACTGGACAAGGGAGAGGGCTTGTGGACATTTTTATTTTATTCCCCAACGCTGCATCAAGTGGAAGCGCATCTCTGCGAGCATTACGCTTGCACGCCTGTGTGGGAAGTAGGGGAGGGGGGTGGCGGATAGAGAGGTTGGATTAGAGGTGGGTTGAGGCGTGAGGTGGCGGTTGGATGGTGATGAGGATGAGGTGAAAGCTGGAGGTGGGAAGTGCCTGTTCTTGCGGGATGCGGGGATTCGACCGTTCACAGTAGGGTTGCGTTTATTTCGTACTTTAAATATATCAACGCTTCTTTCGCGCGAAATGCGTGATGTTTTATTTGTCTCCTCTTACTTTGCAATGATTTGACTAGCGGCTCGCAACGACAGATAAAGGTGTCGATGTCGTGCGCCAGATGTGAAGTGAATGGCTGTGTGCGTTTGCATGCTCACGCGTGCGTCTGTGTGTGCGCGCGTGCGATTGAGAAAGAGAGAGAGAGAGAGAGAGAGAGAGTGTGTGTGTGTGTGTGTGTGTGTGTGTGTGTGTGTGTGTGTGTGTGTGTGTGTGTGTGTGTGTGTTGTGTGTTTTGTGTTGTGCGAGGGGAAAGATTCAGGGGGGGAAACGGGCTAACTATGAAGAAGACCGATGTGACGTGGGCAACGCATGGGCGATGATAATGTGTGTGGAGACTTGGGGAGGGACATTCGGGAGAACGATTTACCAGCAGAATGACTCAGAATCCAATGTGCTGCTGCTATGGTTCGTTGCATCATCATGTTGTGGCTGGTACAACGAAACGTTCGAGTTTACAATTCATATCTCAGCGGAAGAATTTTCAATCTCGGGGTATTGCTAAAAATGGCAAATACATGCACGTCCAGCCCACTATACCCCTCAATTTGCCTGTGTGTACGAGTGTAAAATATTGCTCATTCCTGTGAGGCGAGTGCCTTTTGTACGTGTTTTCTGATGCAGTCGGATCCGTTCTCGCTTGGATTCGAAAACCAGTGATGCTCCCTTTGCCGCCAATAGGAAAAACTTGAGCTCCCTGAAGCTGCTGAATATCGTCAAGCCCAACATCGATAAATCGTTTTCATTTTGATACTTCAATGTCAAATTGTGATGGAGAAATCCCTCCCTGTCCAAGATAGAGAATACCAGACAACAAAACTCGACAGCAGCCAATGATTGCACATACATGCCTACCAGTCCCTTCAACCACGCTGCTTATAAAAAATAAAAAAAAGACAAAAAAAAAAAGACAGACTCGGAGGAAAGGTAATCCCGCCGTCAGGTTCAACCTCGTGAAACCAGTTTCAAAACTTGTCAGAAAACGAAACCCGAAGAGGATAAAATAACCTACTGTAGACAAAGGTGCTTCTAACCAATTAAATCCTATTTCTGACGGGCACAACAGTCGGATGGTTAACTCACTCAGTACGGCCAGTCCCCTCTTCTCCTCTACACAGACCCTTCGGGTGTCCAGTGGGTGTCTGAATGACCTAACCTTTAGCTTCCGTCGTCAGAATTGTGGTATTCTTTGTCAACATTCACCTCTTCAGTATAAGAGCCTTCCGCTTGCAATATTTTGATGATGGTAACTTGGCTGAAACGCTGTTAATGTCGTCTCTTTCGCCGTTGGTATGGAGAGAGTTAAAGAGTTGAACTTTCAATCTGAGGGTCCAGGGTTCGAATCTCGGTACGGCACCTGGTGGGTAAAGTGTGGAGTTTTTCCGATCTCCCAGGTCAACATATATGCAGACGTGCTAGTGCCTGACCCCCTTTCGTGTGTTTAAGCAAACATAAGATCAAATACGCACGTTAAAGATCATGTAATCCATGTCAGCGTTCGGTGGGTTATGGAAACAAAAACATACCCAGCATGCACAGCCCCGAAAACGGAGTATGGCTGCCTGCATGGCGAGGTAAAAAAAAAAGTCATACACGTAAAATCACATTCGTGTACATACGAGTGAATGTAGGATTTGCAGCCCACGAACACAGAAGAAGAAATCCTGTTTCTAAAACTGTCATGCGTTAGTTGAAATATCTGTATTAATGAGGAAAAAAGCGAAAATACCGAGAATACCAGAGAGCTGGAAAAAAAATGCGCGGCTTCTCGTACAACTAGAAGAATTGTAAAAAAATATGGCCGAAAACTGGTATGTGATTATCTTGATTATAATCTGAAAGGCTACACTGGCATTACATCGACGAAGACCGGAAGTGCACCATTGAAATCCTAAAAGCGCACAACTAGGAAATGAAGACTTCCCTACAACTGAAGCTGGAATCGAGGTGACCCGGCCAGCCAGGAACCGTTCATCGGCCCCTAACATGATGCCGAATCCTGCAGGAAACCTTAAGCTAAATCCTATCAAAGTGATCGTTTTTCTTACATTCCTTGCGAAAACGTGTCATGTGGTGGTTCTTCCGCTATGAAATGCGAGGGTCCATCATATAACGCCTGAATTTCCTGATTTTCTTTCACTACATATCACTCACTCACTCATTCCCTCGACCGCTGGGGTCGTTGGGGGGGGGGGGGGGACATGAGGAAGATGTCATAGCTCGCCACGCTGTTCTGTTGGCAGCTGTCGTGAGGAGATCTGGCATCGTCATTTTTGGTCCATTCCTTGACGTTGTCGGACCAGCTCTTTCTCTGCCGCCCCCGTCTGCGCCCTTCCTCTACAGTCCCTTGCAGGATGGTTTTGAAGAGGGTGTTAAGTCGTATGACGTGACCAAACCATGCCATCTTCCGTCGTTTGACAGTCGCCAGCAGTGGTTCTTGGGGCCCAACAAGGTTGCTGACCAGGTTCCGCACATAGTCATTGGTCTTGTGCTTCTTGTAGGAGATGTGAAGTAGTCTCCTCAAGCACTTGGTTTCGAATGCTTGGATTCTTCTTTCTGTTTCTGCCATCACTACATATACGTGACAATAAAATTGAACCATTCTTCCTTGCCTTGAATAAGCACAATTCTAAAATGAACTGTCAGTTTCAGTTTCAGTTTCAATTTCACTTTCTCAAGGAGGCGTCACTGCGTTCGGACAAATCCATACACGCTACACTACATCTGTTGAGCAGATGCCTGACCAGCAGCATAACCCAACGCGCTTAGTCAGGCCTTGAGTGCATGCTTACATATTTGTGTACTTATGAAAGTGGATTTCATTTTACGTAATTTCGCCAGAGGACAACACTCTCGTTGCCATGGGTTCTTTTTCAGTGCGCCAAGTGCGTGCTGCACACGGGACCTCGGTTTATCGTCTCATCCGAAAGACTAGACGCTCAGTTTGATTTTCCAGTCAAACTTAGGAGAAAGGGCGAGAGCGGGATTCGAACCCACACCCTCACGGACTCTCTGTATTGGCAGCTGAGCGTCTTAACCATTCTGCCACCTTCCTCCTGTCAGTGATGTGAGCTTCCATAGCTCCAGGCCCTTAGCATGATGTCGAATCCCACAGGAAAACGTCACCTGGCCCTGTTATATCAAACAAATCCTTCGTTTGCTTCTCTGCTCCAAGTTCGATTTTGGGTTGGTATTTCTGGCGGAAAGATAATTCATACGGACTCAAGACTCAATAACTTCCATATAAATAACCGATTGTTCTAAAACCTTTTATGCCAAAGGAGCCAGTTCGGTACTACATATTTACATAATGGAAACTTCTGGATGAACAAACGCAAATTCATGCGGAATTTTGGCAGCTGTTTATGGAACACTTGTCTTGCAACACATTCTGCAAATGAGCCGGGTGCTCTAAAGCCAAACTAGGAGATTGCAGAACTACTCGGTATAAAAAGGCTAACACTTAGTATAATGCTTTTGTACAGAACAGTTCTAAGAGAATGGCTGGGGTGGGTACAAGAAAACAGAAATCCCCATGGACCATTAGGACATTCCGTGTGACGCGGGTGCATACAAAGCAAACCAAACGTGATCTAGAATGTTAATGGATGGAAACAATAGAAACAATTAAGTCCCACAAACTATCATATTTTCGCGAAATAAATCCAATTTTTAGTTGAATACCATTTGGATCATACCAAGAAAAGCAACAAAAGAGGATCGTTTACTTGAATTACAGTGGAAATTAACCACAATATTTTTTATTACTACAATTCTTCCGAAAATTGAAACTAACAGATGTGAGTATAGTGGGAATGAAAATTTCCTACAACTAAATCTAAGAACTGGGTGACCCGGCCAGCCAGGGACCGTTCAGCGACCCTTAGCATGATGCCGAATCGTGCAGGTAACCTTAACCTTCGTTTGCTTTTCTGCTCAGTTTGATTTTCACTTGGTATTCCTATCAGAATGACAGTTCATACGGACTTGGAAGCAGTTTAGGGACTCGAGAACAGTTTAATGTCTACACCAAGGTACATAAATTCACTGTTCAACACATAAAAACATGAATAAAATATAAACTGAAGACATTTAAAAGTACGTTTGGGGGAGGGGAGGTTGTAGGCATCTTCAAGATCAGGGGTCCTGGCTTTAAAACGCTCAACCCAACCTCCCTCCCCCTCCCACCCCCGCCCTCCCCCTGCAGACTGTGGGGAAAGACAAGAGTTCCCGTAAATTGTAAATACTAAATCCATTTAAAGAATGTGGAGTGTAAGTGCCCCCACCCCCACAAAAAAAGCAACAACATAAAAAATCTGTTTCCTACGCGACACCATCTGCAGACTGTGTGGCAAGACACACACATGCCCAAATACACTGCTTCCAATTCTGCATGTAGATTTGCTCATCAAGTTTCCATCCGGAAAAAAATATAGAACCAAATTTGCTCTTTTGACGCCAAGGCTCAACTGTGTAATGTTTTATTAAGCAACATGAATTACATCGGGGAGTGAACACTGCTACGTGTTACGAAAAAGATGTGTCCGACTGCTTTTTTGCACGCAGTCGACATCAGTGACTTGCACTGATTTTTGCCAACTTTGCTTACTTCACCCACTGCGTAACCATTCCACTGCTGGTACATCTGAAACTGTAACTAACTCTGGACTCGTAACAGTTGTGAGAAAATGCTAAATATAGTACAAAAACTGAAAGTTAATCTGAAAGCAGAATTGTTTCTACTCCATAATGGAAATATCATAATGAAATCTGACATTGAAGAGTTCAAACGAAAGGAGGAAGTAAGTACTTAAAGATGATTTGAAACTTACCAAGTACAGAGAGCAGCACTAGCAGATGACAGAAATAATGTACTTGAACAGTATGGCAGAAACTATAATCTCAAGAGTGTACCATGTACCCGAGCCAGACAATGAAAACCCTACAATGGGGGCGTGGAAAGAGGGAGGGGGCGGGGGGCGGGGGGGGGGGGGGGAGCCAAGGGGAACCACCGTTTTGTATCGAGGAGGACAGGAGACGAGGTGCTGTCAAACCGCCGCAAGCTGCGCAGCGACTGCTGGCCACGGGAGATCACCGGTCATTGTGGAGGTGGAGGACCTGACGAAGCGAAAACTACCAGCTTTAAATAGTAGCACGAAAGGTGGAGTTGACGAACCAGTGCTGGACAATCAGGGGCAAAGAATTTGTGAAAGCCCACAGCGGAAATATAAAGCAGGTGAAAACAAACACTGGACATCAGCCTGTAATCACCACCACCCTGTCGTCAACAACAGCACAGCTCGCAGACGGACAAGAAGCAAGTTGCAGGTGGGTCTCCTCCTCCTACCCCTCCCTCTCTCCCTCCATTGCCGTTCCGTGGTCCTCACGGCCCTCCTCGTCAGATGCTTCTGTCCTAGACCCCGCCCCTCAGAGTCAACACCACAGCGATCAGGACTGTTCACGGCTCTGACATGGAAGGAAACAGTCAAGGTTTCGGGGAACAGTTTAAGACCAGCTCTTCGTGTCTCGAAAGATGGAAAGACACATGGAGAGAAATGGGGGAGGGAAGAGTAAGGAGGAAGGCAAATCCTAAGTGAAATCCAGTAGAAAGACGGGAAAAGATTCCTTTTCCACCCCTTATTCTTTCGGGGTCCTTTCTTTCCGCGTTCTACGGGATCTATATACGTGTGTGTGTGTGTGTGTGTGTGTGTGTGTGTGTGTGTGTGTGCCCCGTGGGATACCGGGGGTATTTCAGTATAACTAGCATCCTCACCTTCAGAAATTTCCTCTTCTCTATTGCTCTGTTTCTGCTTTTTTCCGCCTTCCCAGGTTTTTTTTTTTTTTTCCAAGCTAGCCTTAACACGCGTTTTGTTTTGTTTTTGTTTTGTTTTGTTTTTTTGTCGTTTTTTCCGTAGTCGGTGCACTATCTGTGCTGTTTTGCTTTGGCGATTAGGTAGTGAAATTGCAAAGGCCAGGATGGGCACTAGCTGTCCATTCTGCAGTGTTATTTGCCTATATAGACTTTTTCGTTTGGTTTTGAAGTTGTGTTTTCCTTTTAAAGATTTTTTTTTTTATATATATATCTGGGGATGATAAATTAAGTTGAATGGCTGATGTCTTCAGCATGGCCTAATCTTATTTGCCCCTAGGAGCTAAATGGTCGGGATAATGTTTTGTGCTTTTTTATGCATGTGTTTTGCATTTACGTGGTTGACAATTTGTATGGTTTGACAGTCCTGATATAGCCCTGTGCGGTAGGCTGGGCTTTGAAGCAACAGTAAACATAAATACTACTTTTTGGCCACTGTATGATAAACCTCACCCTCAGCCCCCCTCTCTAACATTCATTGCATTT
>NC_134893.1:10662038-10677038 GCF_041734735.1 Babylonia areolata | reverse complement strand
GCAAGGAGCGAATTCGAGAAGATACTGTGAGAGGGAAATAGTTTACACTGCATCACTCCTCTCCATGTAGAATTCCATTAAAAAATATATATATATAAAACAACAAGAAAACAACCGCCAGAACATCCACAGCATGGGCACGGGTATCGGAATCCGACATTAGTGGGTAGCATTCCTGTGTGCCCCAGCAGCATTCATTACCTGTCTTAACGTCGCGATCTTTTATGGGGATGTCAGCGTGACTGGTCCTCCCACTCCCCCCGCGTCCCTCTGTTTCCCTGACACTGGTTAAACAAACGAGCGCGTGTTAATCAAATAAACGCGTCTCCTCCCAACGAATTCCATCAACCTTGATCACCAATCGATAGCACATTAACGGGAAAGACGGAGTGAGGATGTTCTGTTTAGGAGGCTCCGACATACACAGTGATTACCAGACTCTCAATGGAATAACAGGGATGGGGATCGGTTTTCTTTGCGTCGTTTTTGTTACACTGAAATGTGATGTTGACGTCTACTTCGGGTGACAGGGTGGAAGGAAAAGCCCAGCGCTGGAAGACTGAGGCAAAGAGACCCACTGGCATCACCTTGTCACCATAACGGTTGACATGTCTTTCTGTAAATACACCCCCACCCCCTCCCACCCATGCCAGATTTGCCTCCATAAATACTTTTCATTTGTATCCAACACGCTCCCGCCCTGGATCTCTCTGAGTACGTTTCGGATGTTGAACGTGCAGATGACCTCCCTACCACCACCACCATAACTACCACGTACTACCTTGAATAACTACCTATCGTGTAGCGACGTCGATGCACAACGGGAGCTTGTGGGTATCAAAGGTACTGTTATTCTCCCTAACCTGAGTAGTGCGACTATGTTACCACTTGTCTTTCTCCATTCTGAAAGTTTTAATCATCTGTTCTTGTTGGCATTGTTTTTGTAGCTATTGTTGTTTGTATACGTTCTTTGATCACACTTGAAATGGCAAAAGGTAGGTATATTAATGAAAACAATCTTTCTCGGACAAATGTAACGCTGTCTATAATAACTTATGCCCAACGCTTGGCTTATATCACAGACTGGCATAAGCTTACAGTTGGGACAACGGCAAAGTGAGAGCTGTATGATCAACTGTTTCTCCACTGCAATGGGAAGTCATTTACACCTTAGTCTTTTGTGAAGGACTATGACGATGAAATTAGGAGGCAAGATTGCACTGGCTCTTTGTGCTGCAGCCTTGGGGGCTAGTTGGCCTTTGGGAACCAGCCCAACGCCGACTGTTCTAAAACCCTTATGCCCGAGAGAGTGGGGATGTAACTGGGGCAAGACACTCTCCACTTTAATCAAATTCCAGCCTGGGTAGGACAGGCCTCCTCTGCTGTTCTGGTGGTCATAGTCGGACACGACCGACTGTCATATAGTAATAACTGAACATAGCGTATCTGTACCACCTGACTATCTGAAACACATTCAAAGATACACTGAAACAAGAAAAGAGAAAGGAGTGGAATAACACTTTGAGGTATACTTGATAACCGCTGCGATCTAGCATTACACCCACCGCATGTATTCCTGGCGTGAAATTTACCTCTATGGGGTAGTTCTCTCGCCTGGTAGAATATTTCTTTCCCGGTCCTAAACTTGGGAGGGAAGTATAATGGCCTGTGCTGGAGTTACCTGAAGGCAATTCAATAAAAAATGTCAAGAATATATCTAGATCAGAACTCGGGTAATTTCGGTACATGTGAAATGTATCCCGATGTCGGCGTTTTACATGTTTTACGAGGCGAATATTTTGCTGTCAATAGACACGCAGCAGTTAGATAATGGAAGGGGGAAGGGATGCATACGTCACAGGAGGGAGCTTTGCTGAAAACTTAGGAGGGGGCAAATGTGAAACTGGAGGAAGACAAGATTGATTTTATCCTCAGGATGCATTCTGAACGGCTATACCAGGATTACCCCCGGGATGAAAATGAGGTGCCTGCTCGCGCGTGCCGAATAGGGAGTGTGGCCATGATTCTAGTCGTCCCCAACATAACTTTAAAACTGAGCAGCGGGAGGGTCGATTTCACAAAGACCATTTCAGAACCGAACCCCTTGCACTTTTTAGTATCACGCAAATCCACCCACTCTCTACGTACACCAAACTATCCACCTTATCGGCAGGCAATATCTCAGACATTCGTGCTGACTACCATTCAAGAAATCGAACCCGGTGAATTTCCAGCACCATGCAAATCCACCCCCTCTCTACATACAACCAAACTATCGACCTTATCAGCCAGGCAATATACCCAGACCTTCCGTGCTTTCAACAACCATTCAAGAATCGAATCCCACTGACTTTCAGCACCACGGAATATTCATCCACTCTCTACATACACCGAAACTATCGGAAATCCACCCACCACTCTCTACATACACCAAAACTATCGTTCTAATCAGTCCACGGAAATCCATCCAGTCTACACACACACACACACACACACACACACACACACACACACACACACACACACACACACACAAATAAATAAATAGATTGTCCACCCTAACCAGCCAGGCAGTACCCCGACATTTCGTGCTGACTACTCACAGACGATGGTGATGGAGGTGATGGTCATGTTCTCCCCGCGGCTCCCCTCGGCCTCATAGCTGATCTCCATGCACTCGATGGACACCT
This sequence comes from Babylonia areolata, assembly GCF_041734735.1. Taxonomy (NCBI): domain Eukaryota; kingdom Metazoa; phylum Mollusca; class Gastropoda; order Neogastropoda; family Buccinidae; genus Babylonia; species Babylonia areolata. The sequence goes on along the minus strand of NC_134893.1, from coordinate 10,674,348 downwards.
CGGGCACTGCCCACACACACGAAAGGCGCCAGTCTGTGAAGTTGCATCCGCACTTTCCCTCCTCGCAATGACATTCATGAGGTGGGTGATTGGGGTGGTGGGAGGATGTGGTGGTAGTGGTAGTGGGTAAATTTTCGTGATCGTGGAGAGAGAGAGAGAGGGAGACAGAGGCAGAGCGAGAGAGAGAGAGGCCTGGGTGGTAGGTTGGTCCCAGAGGGTTGATGTTACAAGTGTTCCGTTCCAGTGTCTGGTTTTCTTTCCCAGTTATGAGGGAGATGGGTGGAGTTTCAGTGTTGTTGGGGTGATGTGGGAGGCCTTGGAGGGTAGGGGTAGGGGCGAAGGTGGTCTTAGTTCGTGACCTGCCGTGCGTCGTGTTCTGTGCAGACCTTGCGTGGGGATTCTATATTTGGGTGAAACACACATGCAAACGAATATGTCGGTAAAATACGCATGCAAACACGCGCACGGGGCACATACACAAACACACATGCAGTATTCTCTATGCCTCTCTGTCGAAATGTGTGTGTCTGTTTGTCTGTCTGTCACTCTCCCCCAAACACCCTCTCTCTCTTTTCTTTTTACCACCCCACCCCTTATGTAATTATATATATATATATATATATATATATATATATATAATTATATATATAATTATATATATATATTGTGTGTGTGCATGTGCGCGCCAGCGTGTGTGTGTGTGTGTGTGTGTGTGTGTGTGTGTGTGTGTGTGTGTGTGTGTGTGTGTGTGTGTGTAATTTAGAGAGAGATTAAGACAATGGGAATTAAAAAAAAAAACAAAAAAAAAACCGAAAGCCCCAAAACTGGAATAAACCCATCAACTACAAAATAAACAGCCGGCACTATCTGGTCTGACAACATTGTCCTTGGGGAGGAAAAGATGCTGATCAGGGAATTTCAGTTTCCAGCCTTGAGGATCAAAGGATGTCTGCCACACAGCAAGCAGACCGACACATCGCAGAGTGTACAATACAATATAACATAGCACAGAATAATTTAATAGATTTCCCACAAAACTGCACATGTTCAGACAGAAACATCAGCCAGACACAAACAGAGAGAAAAAAAAAATTAAGTTAAATGATTCCGTCGTCCAGTGAACAGTGATGAGAACTTTAACTCACTCAGTACAAACAAACAAACAAACACGCACGCGCGCGCGTCAGTCACACGGGGCGCACATGGGTGGTAATTTTTTTATGACATAATATATAAAGTTCTTCTTGTTGTAGATCATCTTAGACACATAGACAAAAACAGATCATGAACACAACAACAACAACAACAACAACAGCAAGAGATGATAACATTCTTCTAATCGTACTTTCTCTTAAACACAATGGCAAAAACACTTAAAGGACACGATAACTACAAGGGATGATAACATTCTTCTAATCGTACTTTCTCTTAAACACAATGGCAAAAAACACTTAAAGGACACGATAACTACACGAGATGATAACATTCTTCTGATCGTATCTTCTCCTATACATAATGATAAAAGCACATAAAGAACACAACAACAACAACAACAACTACAAGAGGTGATAACATTCTTCTAATCGTATCTTTTCTTAAACACAATGGCAAAAACACTTAAAGAACACAACTATAAGATATGATAACATTCTTCTGATCGTATCCTATCTTAAAAACAATGGCAAAAACACATAAAGAACACAACAACAACAAATACAAGAGGTGATAACATTCTTCTGATCGTATCTTTTCTTAAAAAACAATGGCAAAAACACATAAAGAACACAACTATAAGATATGATAACATTCTTCTGATCGTATCCTATCTTAAAAACAATGGCAAAAACACATAAAGAACACAACAACAACAAATACAAGAGGTGATAACATTCTTCTGATCGTATCTTTTCTTAAAAAAACAATGGCAAAAACACATAAAGAACACAGCAACAACAACCAAAAACAATAACAACAAGAGATGATAACATTCTTGTAATCGTACTTTCTCTTAAACACAATGGCAAAAACACATAAAGAACACAACAATAACAACAAGAGATGATAACATTCTTCTGATCGTATCTTTTTCTTAAAAACAATGGCAAAAACACATAAAGAACACAACAATAACAACAAGAGATGATAACATTCTTGTAATCGTACTTTCTCTTAAAGACAATGGCAAAAACACATAAAGAACACAACAACTACAAGAGATAATAACATTCTTCTGATTGTATCTTCTCTTCAACACAATGGCAAAAACACTTAAAGAACACAACAACAACAACAACAGCAACAACAGGAGATTATAACATTCTTCCGATCGTATCTTCTCTTAAACATAATGGCAAAAACACTTAAAGAACACAACAACAACAACAACAGCAACAACAGGAGATTATAACATTCTTCCGATCGTATCTTCTCTTAAACATAATGGCAAAAACACTTAAAGAACACAACAACAACAACAACAACAACAGCAACAACAGGAGATTATAACATTCTTCCGATCGTATCTTCTCTTCAACATAATGGCAAAAACACTTAAAGAACACAACAACAACAACAACAGCAACAACAGGAGATTAAAACATTCTTCCGATTGTATCCTATCTTAAACATAATGGCAAAAGCACATAAAGAACACAACAACTATAAGAGATGATAACATTCTTCTGATTGTATCTTCTCTTAAACACAACGGCAAAAACACTTAAAGAACACAACAACAACAACAAGAGATGATAACATTCTTCTAAACGTATCTTCTCTTAAACACAACGGCAAAAACACATAAAGAACACAACAACAACAAATACAAGGGGTGATAACATTCTTCTAATCGTATCTTTTCTTAAACACAATGGCAAAAACACTTAAAGAACACAACTATAAGAGATGATAACATTCTTCTGATCGTACCCTATCTTAAAAACAATGGCAAAAACACATAAAGAACACAACAACAACAAATACAAGAGGTGATAACATTCTTCTGATCGTATCTTTTTCTTAAAAACAATGGCAAAAACACATAAAGAACACAACAATAACAACAAGAGATGATAACATTCTTGTAATCGTACTTTCTCTTAAAGACAATGGCAAAAACACATAAAGAACACAACAACTACAAGAGATAATAACATTCTTCTGATTGTATCTTCTCTTCAACACAATGGCAAAACACTTAAAGAACACAACAACAACAAATACAAGAGATAATAACATTCTTCTGATCGTATCTTCTCTTAAACATAATGGCAAAAACACTTAAAGAACACAACAACAACAACAACAACAGCAACAACAGGAGATTATAACATTCTTCCGATTGTATCCTATCTTAAACATAATGGCAAAAACACATAAAGAACACAACAACTATAAGAGATGATAACATTCTTCTGATTGTATCTTCTCTTAAACACAACGGCAAAAACACATAAAGAACACAACAACAACAAATACAAGGGGTGATAACATTCTTCTGATCGTATCTTTTCTTAAACACAATGGCAAAAACGCATAAAGGACACAGCAACAACAAACAAAAACAACAACAACAAGAGATTATAACATTCTTCCGATCGTATCCTATCTTAAACATAATGGCAAAACACATAAAGAACACAACAACAACAAAAGCAACACCCCCCCCCCCCACCCCCCACCCCCACACGCCCACCCCCACACACACACACACACACACACACACACACACACACACACACACACACAAAAATCAACACCTCCAAACCCTCACAGTTCTCAGTCTCCATGCAGACCCGCCACATGCCGGCCCACACCCTGACCCATGTATCGTTGATGGGGAACGGGTTGCCCTCGTCCGCAGGCAGCGAGGGGAACTTGAGCTTCTCGCGCGTGTGTAGCCACGAGTCCGTGGCCACGGCCAGGGACAGCACGGCCACCGAGGTGGAAGCGATGGCGAAAGACACGAAGGTGAGGCTGTAGGTGCTGCATTTCATGTTGTCACACATGGCTGAGAGAGGGGGTGGGGGTTAGAGCGGTGGTGGATGTTGTGTGGAGTCCGGTGCCTTTGTGGTTCTGAAACAAACAAAACTCGGAGTGGATTTTAACCACAAAAGCAAAAAAACAAACAAAAAGAAAACAAACAAAAAACACGTAGCCTGTTGCCACTTGCTACATATTGCAACATGTTGAAGTGTCCGTGGCTTTGAAACACCGACACAACCAACAGAACTGGAGGAATCTGGTGAAAAGTAGTTGTTGTTGTTCTTTTTTCTATGTGATGCGCCCCAATGACTCTCCACAGGGTCAAAGGAGGAGAAGAAGAAGAAGAACAACAACAACAACAACAAGAAAATGAAGATGGTGATGACGATGATGGTACTACATTCCTCCATCCCCACCACCCTCACCCCAGGCCTTAAAGGTCATCATTGGAGGCTGGCTGAGAGGCGAGTCCTTTTAATGATTCCTCTGTGGCTGCTTGCTTGGAAAGGACCAAAAATGGGACCGGATATGTGAGGGGTGTGGGTGGGGGGATGTAGGCGACTGTACCGGTCGGGGACGAGCCCTCGTGACGTGGTGACCGACGGGCGCAATAGCCGAATGGTTTAAGCGTTGGACTTTCAATCTGAGGGTCCTGGGTTCGAATCACAGTGACAGCGCCTGGTGGGTAAAGGGTGGAGATTTTTCCGATCTCACAGGTCAACATATGTGCAGACCTGCCAGTGCCTGAACCCCCTTCGTGTGTATACGCAAGCAGAAGATCAAATACGCACGTTAAAGATCCTGTAATCCATGTCAGCGTTCGGTGGGTTATGGAAACAAGAACATACCCAGCATGCACATCCCCGAAAACGGAGTATGGCTGCCTACATGGCGGGATAAAAACGGTCATACACGTAAAAGCCCACTCGCGTATAATACGAGTGAACGTGGAGTTGCAGCCCACGAACGCAGAAGAAGAAGAAAGAAGTGACGTGGTGACCGCTGCGGTAACTGGGTTCGTTTTTTGTTGTTTTGTTTTGTTTTTTGTTTTTTTGTTTGTTTGTTTTTTCGGAGGTTTGATAAGAAGCCTGTGCCATTAGGAACCTAACGCCCACCCCCTACCCCCACCCCCGACCCCCTATACACCCCCTCTTTCTCGCTTTCCTTCCTTCAAAGCTCACCACCCTCCTTCGGATTCCAACCATGGACAAAGACTCCTTCTCCTTCAGCACTGTGGAAGAACAAGCAGCAGTACTTATACATTGCTTATTAATGTTAATTTAAACAAATCGCACTGCATACCAAGTCCTTGAATGTCTTTTTTTTTTTTTTAGATGGCGCGACTCCGCCGATAAATTATGTATAAAGACCGACTGAAAATGTACATGCTTATCCGTGGGTAGGTACCCGAAGTTTTATTGTAACTTATTATCCATTCGATCAAAAACTGCGGTAGGCAGCTGGCCTTGTCCTGCGAAAGCAAAATGATATGATATGGTTAAAGACAGAGGCTTGACGAACTTCGATGTTGGAAAATCTCTTGTTTCTGTCTGCCTGTCCCTCTCTCTTGCGCTCTCTGTCTCTCTCTGTCTCTCTCTCTCTCTCTCTCTCTCTCTTCTTTTCTTCTCCGTCCCTGCCTCTCTCTCGCTGTCTCTCATTGTCTTTGTCTATGTGTTATTTTGCTGTGTGTGTGTGTGTGTGTGTGTGTGTGTGTGTGTGTGTGTGTGTGTGTGTGTGTGTGTGTGTGCTCCAAACCGTTCCCACTCCCCTTTTTACTTTCTGACTTTGTTGATGTTCCAACGTTCTAACACGCACACACACACACACTAACAAACACACACACACACACACACACACACACACACACACACACACACACACGTACACACACACACACACACACACACACACACACATAAATACATATGTAACACGAATACACACCCTTAACAATATCACATCATGACTAACGCTTCAGTAGTTTTAGAGCCAGTGCATAAACATGGAACAACGATTATGGGAAGCTTAAAACTAAAGACAGACAGAAAGAAAATAATAAAGAAGTGGGTTTTTTTATGGAGGGTCAGCCCTGCCAACGCCAATAAACGATAACTCACCCCACCCCACCACCCTCCCCAAACACACACACACACACACACACACACACACACACACACACACACACACACACACACACACACACACACACACACACACACACACACACACACACACACAGAGGCACACACACACACACACACACACACACACACACACACACACACACACACACACATACAGAAAGAGTGAGAGGGAGACACACACACACACACACACACACACACACACACACACACACACACACACACACACACACACACACACACACACACACACACACACACATAGACCCACCACCCCCACCCCAACACCTCCATCTCCATATACACTGAGCATCAAGACATCGTAACTGCCGTTCTAGCTGTGAACAAATTGAATTTCTCGGTTGGTCCGTGGTGGCTACAGATAATATTTTGTGTGTTTGTTTTGTTGTTGTTGTTGTTTATTGATGTTGTTGTTATTATTATTGTCATTGTATCTGTGTACAGGCACAAATATGAGTAGCCGCATGAATGGGGCAAGCTCGCAGACACACAACCCACCGCCCCATGAACCGTACGGACACACACACACACACACACACACACACACACGAAGTGGAGTCCTCAGCCGCGTCTTTATGGACTTTGCGGCGCATTGTGTAATACGACGCGTAACCCTCCCTTTAATGTGCTGAACGAATAAAAGACAAGATTCAGAAGGAGACAGGCGTAATCTAATAACTGAGCCTTCTTTCAGAAAATACAAAAAAAAAAAAAAGAAAAAAAAGAAATGGATTAACAAGATGGTTCTTCTTCTTCTTCTTCTTCTTCGTCTTCGTCTTCTTTTTTCGTCTTCTTCTTCCTCAGCATTCTCAGGCCATGTTCAGTCGGTCAGTCCAGAGTATAAATACGAAGTCTGCAGTCCGCCGGAGATTTGTCGCCGTTCCCCACAACTTGTCCTGGAGCGCTGCGGGACTGGGCCAGATCTGGCGCCTCAGGCCTTTGTGTAGAGTGCAGTCTCGCAGGACATGGGCTGGTGTTTGAGGAGCGGTGTCACACGGACATTGGTCAGTGTGTGAAAATTTCAATGTTTAGAGATGGAAGAGGAGCTGGAAGTGGCCTGTGCGCAGTCTGAGAATGATGACTTGCAGAGCTCGACCCAGTTGATGGATGCTGTCTTCCTCTGGTCCCAGATGTGGCCGTTCTCGCCAGCTGCTCCTGAAGTGACTACGCAGAATGGTCTTTGCCTCCCTAAAGCTAAGGGGGTGGGAAGAATGGGTGACCCGGCTTCCTGCTTTAGAGAACAAGATGGTTCATTTTCTCGTAGGGGGCGTTAGATGGGCTGAAAGTGAAGTGATGTCCATGATCACCTCAGAATATTACACACACACACACACACACACACACACACACATATATATATATATATATATATATATAGAGAGAGAGAGAGAGAGAGAGAGAGAGAGAGAGATCAAACAACAGTAGACTTAGCATGTCTTTAAAACTTGTAATTTTAAAAGCAGCAAATTTTCGCTTTATAACAGCTTCTTCAGGCAAGGACACACACACACACGCGTGTGGGTGAATAAGAGGAAATGGTGCCCACCGTCAACATGTTTTGGTGTTGTTTTTTGTTTTGTTTTTGTTTTCTTGTCGTTTTTGTTGTTGTTTGTTGTTGTTGTTTTTTTGTTTTGTTTTGTTTTTATTCAGCAACTCCTGTTTAGAAAAAAAGTTAGAAAACAAACAAACAAAAAATTCCGACAAACTTTATATATAAAGAATATTTGATATATCATACTACATATCTTATACTGGAAAGCACGACTGAAAAATAGAAGAGAGAGAGAGAGAGAGTGTGGTGGGGTGGGGTGAGGTTCTTGAAATATACATTTATTTGTTTCTTTAGTTTGAGGGCAGGATTAAAATTCGCGTTTGCGTTGTACGCATAACATTGTTTGTGCTTCCTCAGGAAAGAATGGAACCTTGTTTGCAAGGGATGGAGAAAAAAAAAACAAAAAAAAAAAAACTTCACATTTGTTCCTCAGAGACTGACAATTCATGCCATTGCTCCCTAACACTTTCCGTCAAGTCGCGCCAGTTAAATTGTGTTCGTTTTTCCAACCTCATTGGGATGCTGGCCATGGAAAACTATATAGCTTTTCTTTCTTTCTTTCTTTCTTCCTTTCTTTATATCATTCTTTCTTTCGCATTTATTTTCTCTTTTTGGTGTGTCTACATGGCTTATTCACTGGCGTTTTGTTTTGTTTTAGTTGTTTTCTGTCCACAGTTCCAATTACAATGAACCGGGCTGTGTGTTTCCCAACCATGGACATTTTGACCTTGCACTTTTAATGCACGGCAAATGTGATGTCGTATCTGAATCTATTTTATGAATTATGCGCGCACGTGTTGAGGTTCTACGAGGGAAATACACATACTGAACATCCCTGCAATCAACAAACCGAAAGATGAGTAATATAAAATGCTATTCTGTTCGAAAATGACAAACTTATGATCACACAATGCAGTTTTGTTTTGCGTGCGTGCATGCGTATGTGTGTGTGTCTGTGCGTGCGTGCGTGTGTGCGTGCGTGTCTGTGTGTGTGTATGTGTGTGTATTTGCGTATGTGTGTGCGCGCGCGCTTGTGTGCGTGAGAGAGAGAGAGAAAGAGAAAGAGAGAGAGTGGGAGAGAGAGAGAGACAGAGAGAGAAAGAGGGAGAGAGAAGTTGAGTATTTATTAAATTTTCAATAATTCTGGTTTCAGCTCAGTAAACGAACTTGAGACTGCAAGATAACGCGATTATCTTACCTTCATTTTTTTTTTTCCATTTTCTTCGTTACTTTTTTTTAATTTAAATTTAATTTCTAATTGCATATCTCTAATCTAAATACATATGACTTCGTTACAGTTCAGAACTCCTCGGAATAGGGCTTCTTCCTTGTTTTCTTTTTTTTTTTATTTCTCTTTCTGTCCGTCTGTCTTCGTTACACTTTCAGAATTAATGTCATAACAATGTGGCGCGGATGTTCCTCAGAACTCTTCAATGTGTGATGTTCCCAGAAACTCGTATGATATGAATATGTCACATTTTCAGAACCCGCCAAATGTGTGCGTCGGGGTAGTAAAAAAAAAAAAAAGGTGCGGATAGGATAAGTAAGGGGATGATAGTGAGAGAGTGGTGGTCCCTATCCTCCCTCCCCCTCCCCCTCCCACACACACACACACACACTCCCTTCGTTATGCCTATGCCCTGACGCCATTAGCGCAGCAGCTGTCGCTTATGAATAATGGTCTTCTCTTGCCTCCAGCCTCCAAGTCCGGTGTCCTCTTTGTCCAGCAAATTGGCGACGCTCTGTAATAATGGGAAAACTATCCTCTCTGTCCTTCCTTGTTCGCTCTCATTTTCGGAAGGGACAGTCAGACAGTTGGTCTGCTCGTTTGTTACTCCCCAGCAAAAAAAAAAAAAAAAAAAAAAAAAAAAAGTGACGACTGTTTGCAATGATAAAATAGTCCTTTCCGTCTCTCTCTCTCCCCCTCTCTCTCTCTCTCTCTCTCTCTCTCTCTCTCTCTCTCTCTTGTGTTCGGATGCTGTGACTTTTAGTAGCGATGTGTTAGTGCATACACTGACATATATAATGTAGTATTGTGTAGTGTAGACCCTGTTTCAGGGCGGGGACTGGATGAAAAAAAAAAAAGCGCGCCAGTGCTTATCTGTTATCCTCGAAAATAAAGAATAAAGAATTTTTGTTCTTTGTGTGTGTGTGTGTGTGTGTGTGTGTGTGTGTGTGTGTGTGTGTGTGTGTGTGTGTGTGTGTTTCAAATGCAATTGCTTAAAAACAGTGAAACAACCTTAACGGAAACTGACAGCATAAAAATCAAACAACTTTCAGCAGATGGAAACAGACTCAAGCTCTGGATAGCTCTGCACAGCGAAGAACATTCTCATAGCATCAATAAACACGTCACAAGAAAAGAGAACAGGAAATCTTCACACATTGTGTATCATACCAGAAGAGACGGATTATAGCATCACATTTTCGCTATTGCTAACAGGGCAACTCACATAACAAACATCACATCACATTTTAGCTATGCTAACAGGACAACTCACATGACAAACATCGCATCACATTTTCGCTATTGCTAACAGGGCAACTCACATAACAAACATCGCATCACATTTTAGCTATTGCTAACAAGACAACTCACATAACAAACATCGCATCACATTTTAGCTATTGCTAACAAGACAACTCATATTACAAACATCGCATCACATTTTGGCTATTCCTAACAGGACAACTCACATAACAAATATCGCATCACATTTTAGCTATTGCTAACAAGACAACTCACATAACAAACATCGGAGCACACTTTCGATATTGCTAATAAGGCAACTCACATGACATACATCGCATCACATTTTCGCTATTGCTAACAGGGCAACTCACATAACAAACATCGCATCCCATTTTAGCTATTGCTAACAGGACAACTCACATAACAAACATCGCATCCCATTTTAGCTATTGCTAACAGGACAACTCACATAACATACATCGCATCCCATTTTGGCTATTGCTAACAGGACAACTCACATAACAAACATCGCATCCCATTTTGGCTATTGCTAACAGGACAACTCACATAACAAACATCGCATCACATTTTGGCTATTGCTAACAAGGCAACTCACATAACAAACATCGCATCACATTTTAGCTACTGCTAACAAGCCAACTCACATAACAAACATCGCATCACATTTGAGCTATTGCTAACAGGACAACTCACATAACAAACATCGCATCACATTTTGGCTATTGCTAACAAGACAACTCACATAACAAACATCGCATCACATTTTGGCTATTGCTAACAAGACAACTCACATAACAAACATCGCATCACATTTTAGCTATTGCTAACAAGGCAACTCACATAACAAACATCGCATCACATTTTGGCTACTGCTAACAAGCCAACTCACATAACAAACATCGCATCACATTTTAGCTATTGCTAACAGGACAACTCACATAACAAACATCGCATCACATTTTGGCTATTGCTAATAAGACAACTCACATAACAAACATCGCATCACATTTTAGCTATTGCTAACAAGGCAACTCACATAACAAACATCGCATCACATTTTGGCTATTGCTAACAAGACAACTCACATAACAAACATCGCATCACATTTTGGCTATTGCTAACAAGACAACTCACATAACAAACATCGCATCACATTTTGGCTATTACTAACAAGACAACTCACATAACAAACATCGCATCACATTTTGGCTATTGCTAACAGGACAACCCACATAACAAACATCGCATCACATTTTAGCTGTTGCTAACAAGACAACTCACATAACAAACATCGCATCACATTTTGGCTATTGCTAACACGACAACTCACATAACAAACATCGCATCACATTAAATTTTTGGCTATTGCTAACAGGGCAACTCACATAACAAACTTACTTTTCAAACGCATGCAGACAAACTGCTACTGCTGCTGTTGCTGCTGCTGCTCCTCCTCCTCTTCCTTCTGGTATTGCTGCCACCGCCGATGACGACGATGATAATGATGGCCGGAATAATCACAGTCTCCACCTCATCAGCCCATCTTGCCGCATCTCACAAAAAAAAATATGTCCGCTAAAATCTCAGCTTCAAAATTTCCTCAATGAGAAATAGAGATCTTGTAAATAAAAAAAAAACTAAGTCAAAAACAAAAAAACACAAAACAAACCCCACAGAAAACAACGCCTCTCTCAAGAGTTCATTGTCAGTCCGCGTACATCCAAGAGCAGCCAGACCACGTTTATTTTCAGCCGGGTGCCGTAGACTACACTTAAGTCATCAGGCTCCAGAAGAAGGTATTTCCCAGCATCATTGTCGTCTTCTTCTTCTTCTTCTTCTTCTTCTTCTTCTTCTTCTTCTCGCAGTGCCAGTTGTCTTGTCGTGTTAGCGATTAGGAGTCTGGTCAGCTCGCCTTTCTTCTTTCCTTTTCTTTCTGGTCAGGCTGTTGTCAAGTCCACGTTCTTTTCCTCGTTACAGGAAATATGGATGGTTTGAGCTGATGCCGAAAAGAGAATAAAAAGCTGCAACGGCGGTCTGTTGTTGAGAGTCTCTGAAACACACACATTGACTGACATCAGATATAAATATGCAAAAACATACAAAGAAAAAAAAAGG
>NC_134893.1:10649538-10654538 GCF_041734735.1 Babylonia areolata | reverse complement strand
GCTTAGTTCAGTGTCAACACAATGTCATCTATCATGGGGGGTGGAGGTGGAGGGGGAAGGTGGGGGGGCTGGGGGGGGCTGGGGGTGGGGGGTGCGGGTGTGGGTGGGGGGGGGCTTTCTGTTTGCTGTTGGTGATCTGTCTTTTGCTGTTGCCTTTTCTTTTCCTTTTCTGTCGGAAAACATATATTTGCAAACCGAATTGAAAATATGATCGCTCTTATGTATATATATATATATATATATATATATATATATATATATATATATATATATATATATATATATATATCTTTGTTGTTTTTTTTCTACTTTATTGCCTCATCCATGGCTGCTCGTAAACAACCTAGCAGATTCTGACAGATGGATGGGGGTTTGGGGGTGGCTGTGGGTGTAGGTGTGGGTGGGCAGTTAGGGTTGGAGGAAGGGGGAGTGTGTGTGTGGGGGGGGGGGGGAGGGGGGTAAGCAAGGCCACAAAGTGTTGGAGGGTGAAAGAGGGAGATAACTGCCTACGTGTACACCTCTGTCTCTCTTGACTCCTCTGTCCTCTCTGTGTGTCTCTATCTGTTTCTCTTTCACACTCTCTGTCTCTCTGTACCACATGTTGTCTATCTATCTATCTATCTATCTATCTATCTATCTATCTATCTATCTATCTTTCTTTCTTTCTTTCTTTCTTTCTGTCATTCTTACATATATAATTTATGTATTTATCAGTCACCACTCTCTCTCACTTCGTGTCAGTCTCTCTCTGTTTGTCTGTCTCTGTCTCTATATATCTGAATACATACTTTTAATGTAAAACACACATTCACATCTCTGTCTGTCTGTCTGTCTGTCTGTCTGTCTCTCTCTCTCTCTCTCTGAAGACTGGATGTAAAACAAAAAAGCAGCCATGTATTCTCCACTACCCTCGTGAAATAAAAATTCCTTTCGTCTCGTTTCGTTTTGTTTCCTCTCTCTCTCTTTCTCTCTCCCTCTCTCTCTCTCTCTCTCTATCTATCTATCTCTCTTTCTCTCTCTCTCTCTCTCTCTCTCTCTCTCTCTCTAAAAAAAAAAACACCCTCTCTCTCTCTCTCTGCGCATCATTGAATAATGCAACGAGAAGAAAAGCGAACGATCTCAACGTTTAGTGGGAACGTGAAATGACAGTGATTGCATGCTTCGCTGTTTTTCACGGTGAAAATACTCTTGCCTATGTTTTGCTTGTCATTTTCACTTCTGTTGTTTATTTCTCTGCGCTCCTGCAAGCGTGCTGTGTGTGTGTGTGTGTGTGTGTGTGTGTGTGTGTGTGTGTGTGTGTGTGTGTGTGTGTGTGTGTGTGTGTGTGAGATAGAGAGTGTGTGTGTGTGTGTGTGAATGTGTGTGTGTGTGTGTGTGTGTGTGTGTGTGTGTGTGTGTGCGCGTGTGCGCGTGTGTGCGTGTGTGGGTGCTCGCGCGTGTATGCTCGCGCTCGTAAATTAAAACAAACTAGACCGTTTACTTTAACTAGTCCACACACACACACACACACACACACACACACAACACACACACACACACACACACACACACACACACAACACACACACACACCAAACCAACCAACCAAGCAGTCAAAAGAAATACCAAGCATTAAAGGTTTACACGTTTACAAAATATTCTACACAAATGTACCTTTGAGCACCACATAGCTGACAGTATTATCATTGGAAAAAAAAAAAACGAACAGTGTGTCACCATTGTATAGTCAGTACTTCGGAAGCAAAATGATTCGTTTGAGGATATTCTTCCAAAGAAGAGTAAGGTGCTTATAAGAAACCATACTTTCAAAGAGTTTTTTTTTTTTTTACAAAACTCTTCTTTTTTTATATATCTATTTTTTCTCCTTTGATGTTCTCCTGAAAGTATCCTCACCCATCCACCACCTCCACTCCCCCCACCCCCCGCCCCCCCCACCCTCTTTTTTTTTTTCTTTGGATTCATCCACGAGTGTCTTTGATGAGTCCTTGGTCGAATTAAAAGAAGCTTTGGGTTGTGCATCTAGAAATAATTATGATAACAGCTAATGCGGGATTTAATCTGCTTACGTTAATTAAGAAAATGCGTTTGAGAAGAAAGAAAAACCGAAAGGGATAAAAAGAAAAAAAAAAAAGAAGAAGGGAAGAAAATAACCGAAAGCAAAGCAAAGAATAAATAGATTGAAATGAATAAAAAAAAATAATTAATTAATCAATTGACAAAGCAGAGAATCGAAAGAAAGAAAAAAAGAAAGAAAGAAAGCAAAGAGCCGAAAGAAAGAAAAGGTCGGAGAAAAGAAAGAAAAGGAACTTAAAGAAAGAAAATAAAGAGCTGAGATGAAGAAAGAAAGAAAGAAAGAAACGAAGAAAATGACTGAAAAAAATGAAGAAACACAGACGCGTTGTACCTTGTTGATAGAGAGAGTTACCAGTCATTATTGTTTAGTCCTTAACACTCCTAGCCTCGTTGTTCTTTCAAACATAGAAGCAAACTATTGAAAAGAGAAACTAACGAAAGAAAAACAGATAAAAGAAAGAAAGAAAGAAAAGAGCTGGAATGAAGAAAAGACCCGAATAAACAAAAGAAAGAAAGAAAGAAAGAATAAAATAAATAAAATAAAGAAAGAAGAAATTAACAAACAGACAAACATGCTGAGAACGCTGTCAGCAATCCTATCATTTTCTCGAAAATATGAAACGACGAAACACAAAATATTTGGATTGCTCCAGTGGGCATTGCGGAATATTAAAACTGGCCACATCCGGACACTGTTCAGCTTAATAGCAACGTTCCTAACGTCATTCGATAACCATGAGAATCTAAAACAGCAGGGAGGAATTAATACAGTGTAATTAGAGACTGGGGTGGAAAAAATTAAAATACTTTTTTATACTTTGCACACACTGGAACAAGCCGCCAAAAAAAAAGCATAAGATACCGCAAACAGTGTGGCGTGAAATGATTAGAAAGAATGCACCACCTAAAATATACAGTAATGATGCAGTAGACAAAGGCAAGAACAACTTTAATCTTTACCCTTTGAGGTTAAAAAGTCCCCCATAGGTGCAGGGTCTCCTCTGGTGTGTGGCCTCCTGGCTACCTAACATGTATGGGGAGACTCGGAATGAGCGGCGTGGGAGAAATGCCACTGAAACGGCGCAGATGATAGGGCAGCAAACAAAAAATCAAAAACAAACAGCAACAAAAAAACAAAACAAAAAAAAGTTGCCCATAGCCTTTTTCATCCATCGAGGAGCAGTGAATTCACATCCAGCTTTTGGGATTTTCGAGATGCTCCCTTCTGGTCGACGGTTCAGAAGTATAAGGACGAAAACCAATCGCTTCGCCAATAGTTTTTTTTTTTTTTGTTTTTTTTCCCCCAAAGCAGTCAATGCCCTGTCTCTCGAACAAATCCAATATGATAACTAGAATTGTGCAATCAACAACCATCTATCTGAAGATCTAGTCATCAGCCCCATTCGCATGCAATATGCGGCTTCTGTTCAAACGTGTGTGTGTGTGTGTGTGTGTGTGTGTGTGTGTTATCTTCAGTTTAACGTCTATTCACTATAAGTGTTTTTAGACGGAAAGGAGTAAAGAAGTGGATAAAGGAAAGGGAATGCATGTGAATATTAGTGTAAAAAAAAAAATTCATGTTATGTAACAGAGGAAAAGTATATTATAAGAAAAAGGTCTAAAGAGATTGTGGTGTGTATTGAATGAGGTGTCATGGGAAGGAGAATATGTATATGCATATCAACAAGTATTAACCTATAACAATGTAAATATAAATAACAACATTAATTATAACACATCAAAGGAGAGTACCAACTGGACTGGAGTTTAAAATTTCCGAAAACATTCTAAGCAATGAATAATCATTCAAAATCTTTTCAGTGGCTAATGAAATATTGGAAGAAAAGTCATCAACTACATCTTTAGGAATTAACGGTCTTATGCTCGGACAATGAATGAGTAGATGACTTACAGTTATTTGCTTACCGCATATACATTTTATATTTTTAGAAAATTTTGTACGAAAGGCATTTAAACGAATTCTATACATTAGACTTGTAATTTGTCTTGAATGTGCTGCTGGTGTCAAATTTAGAAAATGTTTGGGATTAGCTGCATTCTTTGTGTTTACACAACACTGGTAATATTGATTATTTGAATCTATAAGTAATTTCTTAAATCGATTTCTAGATACATTTTCTATACAACTAATGTATTCATGTAGATCTAACTGGATGTCAAGTTGTATTGTGCCTTCGAAATTACGTGCTGCTCTTCTAGCTGCTTGGTCTACCCACTCATTTGAAGATATTCCACAGTGCGAAGGTACCCAACAGAAAATTAATTTAATGCCCTGTTTTGTCAGTTGGTGAATAATATGTTTTATTTCCATTGTCATCTCTATTCGCTTCTTTGAATTTGGAGATTCTATAGCTTTTAATACTGACTTCGAGTCTACACATAATAGAATTTCACTGACAGTTTTCGGAATGTCTGAAATATAATTTAAAGCCATAAGTATGGCTATAAGTTCAGCTGTGAAAATGGAATATTGTCTACCAATATAGTATAATTTTTCTAATCTAAATGAAGGAATTACAAAAGCCGCTCCAGAATTACCATCTTCTAGAACAGATCCGTCTGTGTATAGTTTTAGATAATTAGAATATTGATTTTCTATATGGGAGAGCACTTCAGGTTTTAACAAAAATGGTGACTGGTTCTTGGATAAATCTGTATAATCCATGTCAAAGGTAGCTTTACACTGCTCCCATTCAGGGACTGGTGAAAAAGTAGGTATTTTTGCAATTTGCTTGTCTCTTGATTCCGTAGCACTAATGATATCGTGTGTGTGTGTGCGTGCGCGCATGTGTGTGTGTTTGCAGTGCGTGTATGTGTGAGTATGCACAAGTTTTTATATTGATATGCACTTGTATGTATCCTAATTTCTACTGTATCTGTCTTTGTGTATGATTTTCGATTTATGT
>NC_134893.1:10639538-10644538 GCF_041734735.1 Babylonia areolata | reverse complement strand
TTGTTTCCCATTGTTACATCCTGTCATCGAAGTTCTGATACAGTAAGCACACGGGACACCAGTGTGTGTACTTTCCTGTTGAGTCGTATGAATCTGTCTTCACGCACCGGGCCATAAAGAACTGGCCACAGTATTGTACAGCTGTCGTTAGTAGGAGGACTGGCTTGCCTGAACATGCAAAACACTCAGACTGGTATTCCATGTCGTTTGTGTCTCTTTGTTTTGGGTGTCATTGTTAATGAAATGAAAAAAAAGATCAAGTAAAAAGAAAACAAAAAAAAGTAGGACTGGCTTGAGAGACAGACAGACAGACAGACAGAGACAAGGAGACAGAGACATAGGGAAATAGAACGAGTAATGCTCCAAGCCTGCCATAACTTTGGCTTTTTTTTTTTCGATTGTTTATTGCATATATTTATTTAGACGGATCCTATTTTTACAGCTACAAACATACTCACAGCACCACAAAGTTACAAGACTTACAGGCCACCTTATTTAAGAAATATCGCAGGGGACAAACATAAAAAAAACCTCGAACAAATAATGCCGGAGGCGAAACTGGTTGGCAAATTTACACCCGCTCTCGCCACATAAACAGCTCGAAACCTTTGGAAAAGTGAATACACGCTGGGTCACGCGATCCTTGATTTTGCGACCTGCCTTGAAGGCATCTATAGAGATTGGCTGTGAGTGATGTTCGCAACTCGCCAAACCCTGACTCTGCAACTTACCATTGGGTAGATGGTGTGTCCTTTGGTTCTTATCGTTTTGTGGCAGTTTGCATAACCTGAGATGAGCTTGGCACTGCAGCTGGTTCTAGTTGTACTTAACAATTTTCCAACAGATCTCTTGATAGTATAGTTGTAGCAGTAAAAGTAGTTGCAGTAATCGTAACCAGTAACAAACGGATGCACATTTCGATGTGCGACGTATAAGGATTAATGACTAGAGAAATGATCAGATGACATGGAATAAAGACAAACAACTCATGTGTGGTAGGAAAGATGCTATTTCCGCTGCATCATATTTCAGACGATGGGGACACTGTTTGAAGCTGTTGAGAGCGCTATGCAATGCAATGGGGGGAGGGGGTGGGGTGGGAGGGGCAGGTGGGTATGTTTCCATTCATACGTAGAAAATGGATGACACCGTTGTACATATTCCTCGTGATGACAAACACACGACAGTGGCTTTGTACGGACTTGCCCAAGTCTGGAGATTGACGGTGTCGAACACTTGTCAACAATCTGGAATATTCCGGAATTGTTGCGCGGAGATGCAGCACTCCGGCGCGTCCACTGTGAAAACTAAATGTTCATGAACTGAATGGACAATGCTGCATTCGTTAACATAATAACGACTGTAAATACATGCAAAGAAGACAGCCAAATTCAGGGAGCAGAAAGGATAATGTGAGGGAGAAAGAAAGAGAGGGAGAAGGAATTATGGTAAACCCCTTTGCAGTTTCAAACACAAGCATAATCCACTTTGCCATAACTGCTCTGCATATTGCATGGTGCGTCGTTGTGTTGATGCAGTAATGCTGATTAATTAATCTGCCAACAAAGTGTGGCTGTTATGCTATTGTCAACATTTGTAAGTATTCCTTGACATTCTGGGTGAACAACAAAGAAGGAAAGGGAATCCTCATCGCAAGTGTGATCAATCCTGACACAATTCACAATTCTCTCCCGTTCCCTCCTGCTTATCTCTGCTTCGATGGCCAACCCCTTCCGCACAGACATTCTCTCACTCCCGGTTTCCGTTTTTTTTCAATTCCCCCCAAACCTGGATATCTCTCCAGGGTAAAATAAGCAGCTTTGTTATCTGACAACTAAAGAATGGGCAGAAGTTGAAAAGCGAAGGGGTCGGTGAATGTAATCGGCTTGAGACTGATGGATGGAAGGCATCAGGGAATGCAGCTGGTGGTACACCAGTCATCAGGATTTAAACTGACCAATGACAGGAATATTATCTGAAAAAAAGTGGGCTGACGGACAGGAAAGACAGAGACAGAGAGAGAAACAGACAGACAGACAAACAGAAAGAGAGAGAGAGAGACAGAGGGGCGGGGGGAGCGGGGGGGGGGGGGGCAGTGAGAGAGAAAGCGACAGAGAGACAGAGACAGGGAGATGGAGACAAAGACAGACAGACAGACAGAGATAGAGACACAGAAACGGGGAAACCAAACAAAAGATAAGATACATTTTCCCTCTAGTTACGTATGCATGTATGCATGCAAGAATGCGCAAGCGCGTGGTGGGTATGCATTCGAGCAGAACACACACACACACACACACACACACACACACACACACACACACACACACACACACACACACACACACACACACACATGCGAAGAACGCGCGCGCACGTACACAAACATAATTATGTACACCGAACATGAACGTTACTGCAAATAATTATTGCACCGCGTATCTCGAAAAAGAACGCTACCAGCACCACAACACACTTCTCGTCTGTATTTCCCAACGATCGCCTCAGTGTTCCTGTGTTATTCATCTCCCAATTTGCTGGCTTCCAGGCTGTCTACGTGTGTATGTCTGGACTGAAAAGAAAAAGAATCACCGTGTTTCGTCAATTAGGTCAGCTTGTCAGAAGAAGAAGAAGAAGAAGAAGCAGAAGGAGAAGAAAGTGGTCGACTTGCAGCGAAATACTTACACTTCCTTCTTTATCTGTCTGTCTGTCGATCTGTCTGTGTGTCCGTCTGTCTGTCTGCCTGCCTCTGTGTGTGTGTGTGTGTGTGTGTGTGTGTGCGTGTGTGTGTGTGTGTGTGTGTGTGTGTGTGTGTGTGCGTGTGTGTGTGTGTGTGTGTGTGTGTGTGTGTGTGTGTGTGTGTGTGTGTGTGTGTGTGTGTGTGTGTGTGTGTGTGTGTGTGTGTGTGTGTGTGTGTGTGTGTGTGTGTGTGTGTGTGAGTCTGTCTCTGTCTCTCTCCTTTTGTTTCTTCTCATTTTTATGCGTTTAGTAGGTCTTTATTTTTTCTGTCTCTCTTTCTAGGTCCATTTCTTTCCAGGCTATCTCTCTCTCTCTGTGTCTGTGCCTCCACTCTCTCTCTCTCTCTCTCTCTCTCTCTCTCTCTCTCTCTCTCTCTCGCACCCCCCACCCCCCTTTCCTCCATTCCTTTTCTCGCTTTTAGGTTCCATACTGTCTTTTTCCTGGCTATCTCTCTTTCTCTGTGTCTCTGCCTCCTCTCTCTCTCTCTCTCTCTCTCTCTCTCGCACCCCCACCCCCTTTCCTCCATTCCTTTTCTCGCTTTTAGGTTCCATACTGTCTTTTTCCTGGCTATCTCTCTCTCTCTGTGTCTCTGCCTCCACACTCTCTCTCTCTCTCTCTCTCTCTCTCTCTCTCTCTCTCTCTCTCTCTCTCTCTCTTTCTCTCGCAACCCCACCCCCACACCCCATCCACCCTTTCCTGCTTTCCTCTTCTCGCATTTAAGTTCCATACTGTCCGAATAAAACATGCTTATTTGCCTCATTTAAACATCCAACCGATGATACAGATATACACAAATGATTCAATAGCGTGTGGGGTTCGCTTTGATTCAGATTCGGGGTAAAAGAGGTGACAGAACTGTAAACATTCATCATGCTGATGACTCTTCGGTGGAATGCAAAATACAACAGAAAAATGATAACTGTTGGCCGCCGTTCTTTCTCTGTCTCTGGACCTTGCATTTGGAATGAACTTCCTCTTTCGCTTCGTCAAGTCTCCGCACTCAGCTCTTTCAAGTCTGGCCTTAAAACCCACCTCTTCACAAGATAGCATCCCTCCCCTACCTCTTCCTGGTCTTCAGTTTCTTCAGTTTTTAGAGTTATGCATGCATGTGAATGACTGGTGTGAAAGCGCTTAGATTTGTCTCTGCACAAGATTCAGCACTATATAAATATTATTATTATTATTATTATTATTATTAAGAATAAATAGTAAGCTTCTCAAGGAGGCTTCACTGCGTTCGGACAAATCCATACATACGCGACACGACTTCAGCTAGGCAGATGCCTGACAGCACCATAACCCAACGCGCTTGTCGGGCTTTTGAGTGCATGCTTATAATTATATTTGCGTACCCATCAGAGTGGATTTCATTTGACATAATTTTGCAAGAGGGCGACACTCTCGTTGGCATGGGTTCTTTTTCTATTATTTATTCCCCCTTTTTTTCTTTCTTTTTTTTACATTATAATTATTATTTATTTATTTATTTATTTATTTATTTGTGTAAGCTTATCTATTATTTATTCACCTTTTTTTCTTTTTTTTTCTTTTTTTTTTTCTCCTCAAGGCTTGACTAAGCGCGTTGGGTTACGCTGCTGGTCAGGCATCTGCTTGGCAGATGTGGTGTAGCGTATATGGGTTTGTCCGAACGCAGTGACGCCTCCTTGAGCTACTGAAACTGAAACTTTCAGTGCACGAAGTGCATGCTGTGCTGTTAAAAGTTCGTAACATGACCATGAAAAGAACCAGCGCACATACGTCCATTTGGGATTCAAACTTACTGGCGAGGGAATAGTTGTAGAGAAGAGTTTCAGTTTCAAAGAGGTCTCAAAGTGTGCGGGGTGATGTTGTTTAAAACAATATTGTAGAAAGAGACAGGGGATGGGATGGTGAGAAACAGAAACAGGCAGCAGACAGAGAGACAGATAGCAGACAGACAGACAGACAACAGACAGCCAAAGACAACAGACAACCAACAGACAGCCAACGGACAGCCAACAGACAGACAACGGACAGACAACAGACAGATAACAGATATACAACCGACACACAACGGACAGACAATAGACAGACAGATAACGGACAGACAGCGAACAGACAACAGACAGACAGATAATAGACAGACAACGGACAGACAACAAACAGACAGCAAATAGACAGACAACGGACAGACAACAGACAGACAGCAAATAGACAGACAACGGACAGACAACAGACAACAGACAGACAGCAAATGGACAGACAACGGACAGACAACAGAC
>NC_134893.1:10632038-10634538 GCF_041734735.1 Babylonia areolata | reverse complement strand
ACCCGCAAAAGACGAAATACATTGTCATTACCACAAGGCAAAAGCGCCAAAACCTACTGCCCACTCGTTCTCCATTGTATATCAATGGCGTAATGATTGAGGAAGTCAGTCATCACAAAGTACTTGATCTTATTATTGACAATAACTTGTCATGGTCTCAACATGTTATGATGACTTGTAAAACTTTATCCAAAAAGATTCATCAACTTTCTAGAATCAAGCATTTCTTGAACAAACATTGCCGTAAATTATTTTTCCATGCTTATATCGAACCACATGTAAATTATGCCTCAACAATATGGGATTCTGCCAGTGAAAATGTTTTAAAACAACTCATGAGTCTACATAGAAGAGCCTTAAAGCTGATACATTTGAAATCTTCGTCATTAACTGTCTCTGATTACAAAGATTCAGATATTCTGCCATTTAAATGGAAACTCATTCACAATAAGGCGCTTTTCATGTTTAAGATCATGTCTGGTTTTGCTCCTCCATATCTGAAACAGCGATTCCTTACAACTACTATACGTAACAACAACAAGATCATGGTACCACTGCCAAGAATTGATTTATTCAAATCGAGTCTCACTTACTCTGGCGGTTGCCTCTGGAACAACATCTTATCAAGTTTTAATGTTCATACAAGTATCACTGTGTTTAAGAAAAGGGATCATGAATACCTGATGGAAAATTTTGCAAATTCTGTTTAGTATACCATATTATGTTATGTCATATGATATTACTGTATTTCGCCACATGTCTCAATTTATCTCTTTATCTCATCCTCTCTATAAATACTATCTCATCTCCTGTCGCTCTCTCTCTCTCTCTCTCTCTCTCTCTCTCTCTCTCTCTCTCTCTCTCTCTCTCTCCCTCGCTGCGCATTTTTATAAATTACGTATTGTTTCTTATAAATATGATGCTATAAATTACTTGTTGTTTCTTATAAATATGATGCTTATTATAATGTTGGTTCTTTTCTCGTTTTTTTTATGAATTTGTTAACGTTTACTCATTTTTTGGGGTCTTCTTCATACCTTTTCTTTAGACATTTTTCCCTTTCGAGGGCTGGAGAAAGCAATTGTTTGCTTACTCTAATGCTATAAGAAATAAGATCCATTCATTCATTCATTCATTTATCATTCATTTATTCCTTCCTTTATTCATTCATTCATTCATCCTCTCTCTCTCTCTCACTCACTCACTCTATCTCTCTCATTACCATATTCATATACATTATAGTCATTAATGCAGGTATCATGATTATGTACTTGTAAATGCTACTGTGCAATTGAATGTATTTGAATTTCATGTATGTTTTTCTATAACCTTTTGTTATCTTGTGAACATTTTAATTTCATTTCTTTTTGCCCTGAGGGCTGGATGTAAAAAAGCATATGCATGCTTATTCCACTTCCCTCATTAAAAAGATTCGTTCGTTCGTTCGTTCGTTCGTTCGTTCTCTCTCTCTCTCTTGTCAGAAAGACTGCAAGGAAGGAAATATGGAAATCGGATCTTGAAGGATCTGTTGAATTTCATATATGTTTTTATTTTTTCATTTTCAAAGCCATTTCACTCATTAACGCCTTCATTATGTGTGTGACAGAAATATGTCTGGGTGTTCTGGGAGCTGTGCATTCAGAAATTTGATTAAACCTGAAAATTATTCAAGGGAACAGAGGCTGAAAATGTCCGACAATTGTATCACTTCAACAAGCCTACTTCTCAATTGATGAATAGCATGAAACGATATGCAGAACTCTTAGATATTAGAAGTGGCCATATTATGTCCAGCAGCTCAACTGGATGATGAATAGAATATGATGGCGAACCTCTCTCTCTCTCTCTCTCTCTCTCTCTCTCTCTCTCTCTTCTCTCTCTCTCTTTCTGTCTCTGTCTGTCTCTGTCTCTCTCTCTCTGCCGTCTGTCTGTCTGTCTATCTGTCAGTCTCTCTCTTCATTTGTCATTAGCGTATGTGTGCATATATTTTGTTTATCGTACATTTTTTTTTATCTTGTTTATGTTTTGCTTTTGTATTATGTGTTTGATATATATTTCTTGGTTTTTTTGAGGGCATGATGAAGACAAGTCAAACGCATTTGTTCCTTTTTCTCCCTCAATAAAATCTCTCTCTCTCTCTCTCTCTCTCTCTCTCTCTCTCTCTCTCTCTCTCTCTCTCTCTCTCTTCCAAAAGCTTTTATATAATTTGATAAAGAAACTATCACGTACCAGTAATGTTTTCGTGTTCGTTTGTTTTTGTTTGTGTTGTTGTTTGGTTATTGTTGTTGTTGTTGTTGTTGTTTGAAGAAAACTGTGAAAACTGGCTATGTCTCAACGTGTGAGGTGCAATGTATCTGGGTATCACGCGCAAGTCACTGCTGATCAAGCCTCGTAACTCTCCTCACAAGACAACAACTGCCCGGGTCATATGGACTGAGAAGGAGGGGGGAGGGGGAGTGGGGAAGTGGGGGAGTGGGGGGGGGTGCGCTTTGTAATTAAT
>NC_134893.1:10617038-10627038 GCF_041734735.1 Babylonia areolata | reverse complement strand
AATATCCATGACCTGAAGCCCTACTTCATGCTAAACATGGATATACACATAAGACAGTTATATAACAAGAAGATTCAGATGAGGTATTACATTAATTAACTGTCAATTAATATTGACAAAGAGCATGCAACGACAGTAATGTGTCCTCCATGTTAAAGACTCACAAGAAAATGAGACAGAGGTTTTTTCTTCGCTGACGAACTGTATGAATATTATAGTCAGTCTTTGATGAATAATCAAACGTTTAATAGTTTCAACTTACACTAAAATTGTTCAAAATCTTCTTTTGTTTCTGCACAGCGCTTTCAATTATTTCTGAGAAACCATAATTTCATGAGAATGTTGATCAGCCTGTTATCTTCGCACAGTCTAGTTTTATTTGCATTTGATGTTGACACGAGTCAAATCCACACAGGATAATGATCACCTACCTTTTCACGAGGGGCATAGGCCTACATATGAATGAAACATCGTCTCTTCCTCTCTCTCTCTCCCTTTCTCTCCCTTTCTCTCACACACACACACACACACACACACACACACACACACACACACACACACACACACACACACAGAGGCAGACAGACTGTATCATCAGACATCCCTAAGGAAACACAGCAACAACCGTCAAGAAAAAAGCCCGAATAATGAAAACTCCAAAGGACTGTTTCCCCCAGTGCAACATCATAACGAATGCAGTAATTCCCAACGCCACCCCGTTACTGATACGATCAACGATGCCATTAGTGTCGGTTATTGTAGTGCGGGGCTGCAAATACGCTAGCGAATGTCCATGGTTTGCCCCGTTCTTGAAAGAGAGCTATGTCAGAGACACCGGCACTGAATGGTTCCTGGGCAAACTCATTCAGCGGCTCGTAGACTCACAATGTCAAGGACTGATATTTTGGAAGCACAAGGTTGTGTAGTGTCTTTTACTCCTGATCACTGTCTACGCTCTTCCTCTGAATCGCGCGCGCTGTTGATATATTAAACCATCGTTATGAATGCAAAAATCGTGATCTCCAGTCTTTCTCTTGTTCTGATGCCCCACAGACCTGTGGCAAATTATCCCACACAACATCAGGCACTCTCTTTTTATCCTCTTCCGATTCACTTAACAATAATTTCTAAAGCAAAGCTGTTTGATCCATTCCGCACCGAACACAAATCTGGATTTCCGTGTCTCTATAACCTGGACTAGGCGCGTACATGTCCCACCCCCTCTGTCTCTTTCTGTCCATCTTCTTGTCTTTTAACTCTCTCCATACGAACGGCGAAAGAGACGACGTTAACAGCGTTTCACCCCAATTACCACCATCAAAATATTTCAAGTGGAAGGCTCTTATACTGAAGAGGTGAATGTTGACAAAGAATACCACAATTCTGACGACGGAAGCTAAAGGTTGGGTCATTCAGACACCCACTGGACATCCGAGGGGTCTGTGTAGAGAAGAGAGGACTGGCCGTACTGAGTGAGTTAAAGTACCATTCGCGTTAAGTCGTAGGAAAAGCGAAAGAGAAGTGTCCAAACTGTTACTACCATTTTTTCTATATTAATGATACTAACCCTCGAACGTAGTGAACTGTCTTTTTGTTGTTGTTAATTTTGACCTCTCAATTTGTATACGTGTGTCTGCTTTTCTTCTTTTACTGCCCCCCTCCCTCCACTCCCATGCTTTTCTCCTTTCACCCCCCCCCCCCCCCCCCACACACACACACACACACTCCTCTCTATCTTACTCCCTATATCTGAACAGTTATCCACTCGTGTGTGCCACAAAAGAACTGGTCTCCGTGTATATGTCTTAATCTCCTTCAGTCTCTCTATTGGTTGCCTGTTTCTGATGGAACAGACTATAATCTATCCACTCTGACCTTTTATGCAGTCAACGGATCTGGCCCCAAGTATCTTTCTGAACTCCTCCATATCTATTCTCCGTCTCACCAGCTCCGTTCTTCCTCTAATACTCGACTTCTCAGGATACCTCACGTCAGAACTAAGACCTATGGACACAGATCGTTTTCTTTTCAATCACCAAAGACCTGATAACCTCCGTCATTCTGATTCCCTCACATCTTTTAAATCTCGTCTCAAAACTCACCTTTTCCCTCAGCAATAAGTTGAATTGTGGCATGTCCACTTCCTTTGCATTAGCTGTGCTTGACTATGTGTGTATACATAGGAATATGTGCACAACTACATACATGTATATGAATGTGTAGTGTGTGTGTGTGTGTGTGTGTATGTGTGTGTTGTGTGTGTGTGTGTGTGTGTGTGTGTGTGTGTGTGTGTGTGTGTGTGTGTGTGTGTGTGTGTGTGTGTGTGTGTGTGTAATCTTAACGTAAAAACAGCGAGAAAAGTGAAGTGAAGAAGAAGATGAAGAAGAAGCGGAAGGAAGAGGAGGCGGAAGAAGAAAGAAATAACAAAAATAACAAAGAATAAAAAAAGAAGAAATAAACAGAAGCACAGCCTCTCTCTCTCTCTCTCTCTCTCTCTCTCTCTCTCTCTCTCTCTCTCTCTCTCTCTCTCTCTGTCTCTTTCTCAGGGGCTTTATTTCTCTCAAATACGGCAAATGGTCTGGTGTGTTTGTTTTGTTTTGTTTTTTAGCTGGAATCGCTGACTGGGTTAAAGGCTGCCGTAAACCGGCCAGACAAAATAATCTCATCTAATGGGGGAGGTTTCTTTCTCGTAAGATTCCGGAAGATATGACGGTTTCATATACTTCCTTCTCAATAATATTGCGTTTTTGTGTTTCTGGACTGGGAAGCCGGTTATTTTCTTTTTGAACAAACAGCCAGTGTATCTTTCTGCAAACCACTAGCTTTTTTTCCTCGCACACTTATTCAGTTAAATTATTGAAACATTAAAACATCACGACATTGGCTTCCTCAATCTTTTCTTTCGCACGAGTCTTGTTCTTCTTCTTTTTTTTTTTTTTTTTTTTCTTTCTTTTTTTTAATGTATTTTATTTCATTATTTTGGTTTGGTTTTGTTTTAGCTATTTCATTACTTCTCGTTTGTCTCATCTCATTCATTTTGTTTCATTTATATTTCAGGTTGCTTTATTTATTCATCTGTTTATGTATTTTTGTTCATTTATTTATTTATTTATTCATTTATCTGTTTATTCCTTTGTTTATTTATTTACTTATTTATCTATTATCTATCTATTTATTTTCATTTATTTTCTATTCATTCATTTATTCATTCATCGATTTATTGATTTATCATCTCTCTTATTTTGTTCTTATTTCTTTGCTTTAAGTTATTGCACTTTATTAACATTCTTGTATCATTTTTAATGGATGTTTCTTGGTATCATCTTGTCTTTTGAGTGGACGTTATCAACATGCACTACTACAATCAGGGAGTGGACAGCTGGCGAAAAGGACCTCAATAACAAGAGGACAGCAAAACGAACCCTGACAAGTACCGCATCCAGTGACGTCAATCTTAAACTCGCAGAACGATAGCTCCAGACTCTTCCGAAAGTTCTACAGTTCCTTATGCTACTGCTACGATATGTGTGATGTGACGAGACATTAAACAAAATTCCTCCTCCCCTGCTACGTCAACAGTGCTGAAAAGGGACGTTTGCGGATGACATTGCTAGTCGAGGTCTTTGGCAAACATACATCACTCATCATCTCTGAGTACACACCAAACGTAAGAAACGTGAAGAGTGGACGAAGGAAATACTCGACATTCCTGTCGAACATCCCCCCCCCCCCAACCCCCCATCCCTCCATGCATCCTCCCGACCCCTTACCGCCCCCCACACCCCCCACCCCGCCCGTCCCCGCGCCCCCCCCCCCCCTCTCTCTCTCTCTCTTTCTCTCAGCGCTCTCTCTCCTTCAGCGCTCTCTCTCCCGTGGTATCTCTACCCCTCAGCCCCAGCCGCAAAGGCTGGAGTGTTAGAATGTATTCTGATCGAAGAATGTTATAATTCTCACATAATTATCATGTAGACCGGCATGTACACCCCCCCCCTCCCCCAAGGAGACTGTTATGTCAGTGGAGAATGAATTCAGCTCACATCTGGCCTGACTGGCATATTTCACTCTTCCTCGCAAGGGGCAGCACGTGTATGTGTATGTGTCAGTTTGTTCTTATCGCTTCTGGAAACTCTGTATTATTTTGGCAGTGATGTCCTAAAAGGTCTGGCGCAAATCATTGGTCATCTCCACCAACAAAGACTCTGTGGATTCTTTTTGATATTATAGGATAGTGGTGTTGTTAAGTTGTTTGTTGTTGTTTTGGGTCGTTGGGTTTTTTTGTTTGTTTGTTTTTGTTTTTGTTTTGTTTTGTTTTGTTTTTGTTCGTTCCATTTTCTTTTTTGTAACTTATGTAGTTGTGTGTGTGTGTGTGTGTGTGTGTGTGTGTGTGTGTGTGTGTGTGTGTGTGTGTGTGTGTGTGTGCGCGCGCGCGCGTTTATTTCTTTGGTTATCTCTCCTTTTTTTCTGTCTTCAGCGATCTGTCTATATTATATTTACTAACACTGGATATTGGATACGTCATGTAAGGCCAGCAACAGCCACAATAAGGGATAAAACGACACTGAACAAGACACAAAGTCGGAGAAGGATGAAACGAATCATTCCTCCCAACCCGTAAACAGTGTCAGAACCGGACTTTCGCCATGACTAATGCAAATATCCACCCTTCCTTCCCTTCCTCCCTTCCTTGCTGAGCAAACAGAAGCGCCAACATCACTCATCGGGTGGGCGGGTGGGGGGGGGGGGGGGGGAGAAACATCCACTTATCTGGTTCCAGAAGTGCAGAGGTCCCAGAAGGCTGTAACCGACACTGGCCATGAACTCCCTGGACTCTGGGCATACATCAGCTATCATTAGGGTGGGGGCGGGTGTGTCACTTTGGTCATAATTATCATTCATGACAATTCATGCACAGCACTGCGTCCACACGGGTTTTCCCCCTATTACTGCAGTTAGATGTTGTTTTCTGACCCCAGATGTTGTTAAGTCGTCCAGGTGGAAACGACGACCGACAGTGACGACGAAGACGCATAATAATGATGATATTGATAACACTAATGATGAGAGAAAAAAGAAGGAGAAGAAGGACGACGGAGGAAGAAAGGAAAGAGAAGGAAGAGACAGGAGAAGGAGCAGCAGAAAGAAGAACAAAAGTAGTAGTAGTAGTAGTAGAAGAAGAACAACAACAACAACATAAATAAATAACGACAGCAACAACAATAAGATGAAGAAGAGGAAGAAGAAGAAGAACAACAACAACAATAACGACAGCAACAACAATAAGATGAAGAAGAGGAAGAAGAAGAACAACAACAACAACAACAACAACAACAACGACAGCAACAACAATAAGAAAATCAAAAACCGGTCGTTTTGTTACTGCCCTATCTCTTGACCCAAAAGAACAACTACAACAAATAACAAACGAAAAGCATCTAGACGAACCAGAGAACAAACATTTCAGTCGTCATACCTGGGAGACCTGGCCATTAGTCCCATCACCAATCTATGAGTGTGCGCGCGCAGTGTGTGCGTCACGTGAACGTGAATGCTGTGTGCGCGTGCGCGAAAAATTCCTTGATCCGAAAAGCAATATTCACGTCTTTTTACAGACCAAATCCAGCAATCAGAACGATAAATTTTTTTTTTTATGATAAAAATGGACAAAGCTTTTACAACCCTCGCTGTAATTAGGAGCATATGTCGTATTTGAAGCATCGGCGGGTGGAGAATATCCGCTGAAATCCAGATTATATCTTTAAAACTCCAATTGAATGGTATGACACAGTCTCTATAACACGATCAGATGACTGCGATTCAGTACGACAGAATATTAGAAATAGAACGAAATTATAGCACTGGAGAGTAAGTACAGAACTGATAGACAACGCATCTGTCATTTGTTGTAGGTGTTTGTTTTTGTTTTTGTTTTAAATTACTAACAAAGATGATTAATTTTGAAAAGAGTGAGCGAAAGAGAGAAAGAAAGACAGGCAGTCAAAGAGAGCCACAGGGAGGCACAGATATATATATATATATATATATATATAGAGAGAGAGAGAGAGAGAGAGAGAGAGAGAGGGGTGGTTAAGCCTTCAAATACAGTAAACCGGGTCAGTTTTAATTGTCTCGTGGGGCTAGAGCCAATTTGTCCTGCCTAATTTGACGCGAGTTTGTTCCCTGTTGTTTCTTTTCACTTGTGTAATACTGCACGACACGACAAAACGCTACACACTTGGTTCACCTTCACCTTCACCTCACCTCTCCCGTAGTCTGGGTTCAGACCGTTGGGGCACCGCTGCTGACCTGGCCACCACCCCTCTCCACTCTTCACGGTTTTCTGATTTCCTCAGGGCGTCACCGAGCGTCAAGCCTGTCCACCCCCGGATGTTGTCTTTCCATCCCTTCTTCTGCCGTCCTCTCCTTCTGCCTCCTTGTACGGTGCCTTGCAGGAACATTTTGGCAAGACCAGATGATCGGGAGATGTGTCCATACCACCTAAGTTTGCGTTTTTTCACTATGGACAGAAGGTCTTCGTAGGGTCCAATACTTTGCTTGATTCTGTTCTTCACTTCCGTGTTAGTGAACACACTTGGTTACAAAACGTAAAAAAAGTACTGAATGGCCCAGAATAGTGTGAAAGTCAAACAGGTTCGAGAAAAAAAAAAAGCTAGTCAAACTCATATCAACCAAGCGGGCGATATGTACGAAATCCCCAATTGAAACACAACAGTATCTGTTCAGAATGACAGCTTCAATGAAAGTCTGAAAGTTACCCATCCAACAACATCAAGTAATCTGCCAGACTCATCACAAAATCACTTCACTTCAGAATCAGCGTTCGACATTCGATGACGGAAACAATCAGATGTCCGAAATATTTAATTTCGTTCTTTGTTTACGCGTAAAATACCAAAATTCTGCAACCAGTTTAAAACAGTTTGCTCAAGATTATTACAGATAGACCATTATTTCTGTCTCACATTATTTCGGTCGAAAAAAAACCCAGAAGTCTCTTTGCATACACACGTGAGTCAATGAGAACATTTCACAAAATATTCTTGGGATCGTATGTTACATCACAAGTCTGCGAGGAATACTCCTCATATACAGTTCGTGCATGTTCAGTTTGAGATACAACTATTTTTTTTCACGCAGTTTAAAGGACATACAGTTTTCCACTTTTTTGACAAAGCAAATATAATCGTATCACTCAACCAGGCAGTTTGAGTGACACTTGCGAACAGTTGTTTACACGATGTCAAGCATTGTCAAATATTGGTAAATCCTCACGAGGTTATGTCATGTCTTGACCCTAAAGTCAAAATTCAGGGCATTCGTTCAACCCAACACGATTGCGTCAATGAAAGAAGCAGTCCCAAACACATTTTCAGGCGATAATTTTGGGCTCAGATTTCGATCATAACCATTCATCTTCTAGCACTGACAGTTCCAGTTGCAGTTTGTCATGGTGGCGTGACAGCATTCGGGGAAAAAATCCATACACGCTTTACCAGATCTACTAGACAGATGCTTGACAGCAGCATAACCAATCGCGTTTGTCATACTTTGAGTGCATGCATAGATATATTTGTGTATCTATCAGAGTGGATCTATCGACGATAGCCAATATTAGGTCATGCAACGTACAAATCCTGATCCAGATCCAGATCTCTTTTACCGAATTTTGCCAGAGGACAACACTTTTGTTGCCATGGTTAGATTTTTTTTTTTTTTTTTTTTTTTTTTTTTTTTACTGTGCCAAGTGCGTGCTGCACACGGGACCTGGGTTTATCGTCTAATACGAATACAACAGTGACAGCTTTATGGACATAAATTCTCGCGTCATAGTCACCCACTTGGAAAAAAGGAGTTCAGTTTTGCTGTTGTGCCAACTGCCAGTTGGTGTCAATATTGAGCTGGCGGGGGAGGGCGGGGGCGGGGGAGGTGGGGGGTGCGGATCGGCGTTTGTCCTTTTGGTCAAGTTGGTCGGTGCTGGGGTCTCACAACCAGAGTTGAAATGTTAAAGGTTTCATAGCCTTTTACCGCCATCGGGGCAGTGAATTCATACCTAACGTGACCAGGGCTTGGCAAAGGAAGGCGGACCCCAAAACACAACAAGAGTAAAGATGAGTTTAACTCTCTCCATACGAACGGCGAAAGAGACGACGTTAACAGCGTTTCACCCCAATTACCATCATCAAAATATTGCAAGCGGAAGGCTCTTATACTGAAGAGGTGAATGTTGACAAAGAATACAATTCTGACGACGGAAGCTAAAGGTTGGGTCATTCAGACACCCACTGGACATCCGAGGGGTCTGTGTAGAGGAGAAGAGAGGACTGGCCGTACGGAGTGAGTTAACGACAAGTTGTTGGCTAGCCCTCTATAGGTTACGTTGTTCAGGTTTTGGGTCTCTTTTGTTTGTTTGTGTTTTGTTTTTTTGTGAAGAAGGTTTTGGTGTTGGAATGGGCAAGTCTTGGCCACAACGTGAATGGTCATCCTCCTTCTGTTCCATCGCCACACATCTATCGCTCATGTTTTTATTTCTTTTCTTTCTTTTTTTTATGATGGCGCGGCACACAAGGAACAGACAAGAGAATGAGATGGTTGGATGGTTTATTCATTTTTTGACCATTGTCCCTCTCATGATAGGGTGTCATAAGATGATCGTTTTAGGGAGAGAAAAAAATCACCAATAAAGAAACATGCTATGTCCAGTGATATACACACAGCTGAACAATATACCATACACATAAATAACACATACACTCACTCAAGATAATTATACACATTGCATCATAAATAACACGTGCTTTGTTAACCACTCTAAGACGTTGGAGTGGATCGTAGCTTAAACGATTTGTACAGATAATTGGGCAGATTTTTGATAGTCGTTGTTCTTTTTTTGTTGTTCTTGTTCTTGTTTTTGTTTTTGTTTTTTGTTTTGTTTTTTTGTTTGTTTTTTTTGTTGTTTTTTTGGGGGGGTTGTTGTTGTTTTTTCGGGCGCAGATGCTATCAGTAACAGCAACGTAAACTGGCTTAGGAATTTATAGATTTCCATCGACAAGAGAATAAGAGAGAAAGACACAGAGAGAGGATTGAGAGAGAGACAGAGAAAGAAAAAGAATACAGTAAGAGAATGGGTGACGGGGACGGGGGGTGGGGGTGGGGTGGAGGGAAGGAGAAAACAGTCTCTAAGTTTGTTTGTTTTTTGGGTTTTTTTGTTTGTTTTTTTTAATTCCGTTTGTTTTGAAAAAGAAATAAAAGAAATAAAATGCACTTTAAAAAGTTAAAAGAGACAAAAAACAAAAAGGTGTCTGTCAGTACAATTAACAGATAGCGATCGTTTCAACGATCAAGAAGAAGCAGATTCTTTTTTCTTTCTTTTTTTTTCTTTTTTTTGGGGGTGGGGGGGGGGGGGGGTTGTTTGTTTGCTTTTGTTTGTTTGTTTTTTGTTTTGTTGTTGTTGTTGTTTTGTTACGCATTGATCGTAGTCAACTCGTTCTGTTCAGCCAACTTTACTGACTGATATAAGATACATTGGCTATGGCTTTTGTTGCACATTATCAAGGCTAAGAAAAAATAAACATTTCCTTTTAAAGACAACGCTAATCCGTTCTGTACTTGTTTTACCCTGTAAGTACTTAATTTCTTGAAACCAGACACACAATTGAGCGAATTATACTGGCTGAGACTTGGTTTCAAGGAGAGTGAATTCGTCTGGCAGACACTGGAGCCGTTTGCTTAAGAGACGGCATCACACACACACACACACACACACACACACACACACACACACACACACACACACACACATGCACACACGCACGCACGCACGGTGGATTGTGGAAAATAAGATTAATCGGTAATGATGGTGATGTCAGGAATGTTATATTATTATATGTACCCATAGTTCATATGATAATAAGATTACATAACATAACGCATTTCCGTACAATGGTTTTGATATATAAAACGCTTTAAGATTTAAAAGGTACCA
>NC_134893.1:10602038-10604538 GCF_041734735.1 Babylonia areolata | reverse complement strand
ACAAAATGAATAAAATCAAAATAGACAAATGAAATTTATGTAAAAGCTGGGACATAGCTTTGCCGGCTTGCCGACATATTTCAAACAGGAAACGGTAGCGTTTCGCTGAGTGTAGTTCCGACCGTATTTCAAACAAATTTATCGTGAGTTAATATCTTACTTCCTCCTGCCATGTATTATTGAGGTTAAAATCTCGCTCGGACGTAAAAGACTGCCACGGGCTATGGTGTGCATATATGGATGAACCATTTTATTTTGCAGTTTCATTTCTGCTAATTTTCGTATTCAATAATCACGTGTTCTGCATCCCTAGCATTTCGAACACTGTTTTCTCGTGGATAATTTTTGCCCCAGAATGTGGGACTTTTTGCTTTCTATATGTTCCATGTGCTTGAGGAGACTACTACACATCTACAAGGAGCACAAGACCAATGACTATGTGCGGAACCTGGTCAGCAACCTTGTTGGGCCCCAAGAACCACTGCTGGCGACTGTCAAACGACGGAAGATGGCGTGGTTTGGTCACGTCATACGACATAACACCCTCTCCAAAACCATCCTGCGAGGGACTGTAGAGGGAGGGCGCAGACGGGGGCGGCAGAGAAAGAGCTGGTCCGACAACGTCAAGGAATGGACCAAAATGACGATACCAGATCTCCTCACAACAGCTGCCAACAGAACGGCGTGGCGAGCTATGACATCTTCCTCATGTCCCCCCCAACGACCCCAGCGGTCGAGGGAATGAGTGAGTGAGTGATGTTCCATGTTGAAGAAGATGCTGTTACGGAGGTGCACTTAAGGTTAATTAAGGACCACGTGGCGTGGTTGTGCTGCTCTGCTTTATTTCAGAATAGAATAACATCCCGGCGTCAGCCAGGCCCATGAGATACAACCAGCCACCGGCCTGCAGTGGCAGTCAGGGGAAGTTGAACAGTATTCATAAAAATACATTTGTTGTGACTGGGGCTTTGAACACGCATCCTCCGGTCATCACTCCTTGACGCGTAGCGGCACTTCAGTGGGGTGATGGCCTAGAGGTAACGCGTCCGCCTAGGAAGCGAGAGAATCTGAGCGCGCTGGTTCGAATCACAGCTCAGCCGCCGATATTTTCTCCCCCTCCACTAGACCTTGAGTGGTGGTCTGGACGCTAGTCATTCGGATGAGACGGTAAACCGAGGTCCCGTGTGCAGCACGCACTTAGCGCACGTAAAAGAACCCACGGCAACAAAAGGGTTGTTCCTGGCAAAATTCTGTAGAAAAATCCACGTCAATAGGAAAAACAAATAAAACTGCACGCAGGAAAAATACAAAAAAATGGGTGGCGCTGTAGTATAGCGACGCGCTCTCCCTGGAGAGAGCAGCCCGAATTTCACACAGAGAAATCTGTTGTGATAAAAAGAAATACAAAATACACTTTGCCAGGGCGGCTAGCACTTTCAGGACACGTCAGCTGAGCTTCCCTCTTCACACCTTTCAAGACCCTCTTCCTTATTGAAATGTGTTCTATCCCCTATCTCGGCGCACGTGGCGGATTAAGGGTGAATACTCTTTTTTTTTCCAATCTCCCGGGTCAATCGTGTTTTTATACACATGCAAAAGATCAGATATACACATTAAAGAACCTGTAATCCATGTCAGCGTTCGGTGAGTTATGGGAACAAAAACACACCCAACACAGCACATCCCCCGAAACTGAGTATGGATGCCTACATAGAGGGGTAAAAAAAACAACAAAAAAAAACAAAAAAAACACACGGTTTTTTACGCACGTATTTGCAATTCACTCGAACTTACGAGTAAAGGTGGGAGTTGCAGTATCATGATACACCGATAAAAATTAACAGACATATAAGACGTATTCAACACAAGGAAAGCTTAAGAAATGTTGTCGACGAATATCGCTCTTAAGAATGTATCGTGGGTGTGGACAGGTGGATACAGAAAAAGTTACTGTCGTTGCTATAACAAGGAGAATACACCTTTCCCCCCCTTTTTGAACACGTCATGTTTGCATCAAAATGTCGATTTTTTCAAGTAACTCTCGGTTATGGTTTTGAAAATTCATGCTGCATCAAAGTCGATCGACATTATCGAACTTACCATAGCAGATTAGATAGACTACGCAATTAATGTAATGCAACACACACACACACACACACACACACACACACACACACACACACACACACACACACACACACACACCGCGTATCGATCACATTAACATTCTCCACGAAGATCCATTTTTCTTTCTTTCATCTACCACCCCAACGATCCAATCTGCCAAATGCTTGGCGGAAAAAGAGGGCTTCACGAACATCGAATTAACAAAAGGCAGAAATATCCTGGCATGCTTTCTATCACTGTACTCTGTTCCAAACTAGGGGGAAAAAAACAAACTAAAAGTTTGGATGTTATCGAAGCAACGGAAGAGTGTAAACAAAACAAAATGGCAACTGAACAAGACAGACTGGGACACAGAGAGAGAGAGAGAGAGAGG
>NC_134893.1:10567038-10599538 GCF_041734735.1 Babylonia areolata | reverse complement strand
TTTCGGTTTAGTTTTTTTGTGTGTGTGTGATTTTTTGTTGTTGTTGTTGTTGTTGTTGTTTTGTTTTGTTTGTTTTGTTAGTTCTGTCTTCGTCCTGTCCAGTTCCCCATCTTTTTCGTTCTCTTTCTTCTATTCTGTCTCTGAACTCGGAGATTCCCTCTTTTCAATCATCTAAATTAGTTTTCGCTGCTCCCAGTGTGACTGTGGCAATAGCAGTTTGAAACTAAATCGTTGCAGACCGAAGGGAAAAATCGAAGCTTTTGCCACTGTAGGGATGGAGAGGCTGATTGTATTGCTTTATTCATGCAGAGATTGATGGATGGATAGGTGGATGGATGGATGGGGTGGATATATTTAAGAGGGTACGTGTATGTGTGTGTGTGTGTGTGTGTGTGTGTGTGTGTGTGTGTGTGTGTGTGTGTGTGTGTTTGTGTGTGTGCATGTGTGTGTGCACGAGCGCGTGCATGTATGTATGTATGATGTATGTGTGTGTGTTGGTATCTTGGTATGTTGGTATGTTTGCTCACTTGCATTTATTCATCTATTTAAACACTGTAGCAAATGTGATACAAAACAGTCATATAAGTAGGAATGTCATAAATGTTAAGTGGGCTTGCGCTTGGTAAGCTCATAAGCTCATAAAAAATACAAATGGAAAGAAAGAGAGACAGACAGACAGACAGACAGGCTGGTAGGCATGCATGCATGCATGCATGCAGACTTACTGACAGAGATTCCAGATAATTTATTCATATGGGCCAAGACCCTTAATGAAGGGATATGTGAACAGACTACAATGAACAACAAAGAAAAACAAAAACAAAAAAACAAACAAACAAACAAAAAACAAAAAACACATAATACAACATACATAGAAAACTCGATATAACATAAGTTCCAAATGAAAACTAGCCTAGCTACGAAACAGTGTTTTCATGACGTAATAGTTTCTTGGACTTGAAAGCTTTATATAACTACAAAGCAAGGTTTCTAACAATTTCACAGGAGGTTGAAGACATTAACAAGTTCAATTTAAACATATTTGGTTGTCTATAATATTTAGGCTTATTAAATGATTCTCGAATATTTTTTCAAAGCTGGACAACAAAGGACAAAGTGCATTTCAGTTTCTGTCGAATCTTTGCATAATGGACAAATCAGATCGCTGTCATTACATGTTCTGTATCTATAATGATGAACCACTAGCTCAGAAATATCTAATCTGAATCTTGTTGTTATATATTTCAAATGTCTATCCATATTTAACATCAGGTGGGGTTTCAAGGCTGGGCCATTGCTGAAATTCCCATAAAAATAAAATCCTTCACTATTTTGAATGTGATCAGACCATTTCTGCCATTTACAATCGATCAAACGTTGGCGAAAAGCACAATTAAATGACTGAATGCTGCCAACACCTTGGTTTAACCAAACAAAACCAAACCCATACTCAAATAAACAGTGGCGTATTTTTGTTACCCAATTTACTTTGCCTCTAGTATCTAAATCAAACAGCATATCATAAGCTTTACGAGGTAATCTGTTGTCATCCATTTCTAACAACCTTAACAAATAACGATTACATTTAACTGCATCAACTAAATACATCGGGTACCGATTTGTTTCTCCATAAACTAAATCATTGGGAGTTTGCCTCTCAACACCTAAAGATTTCTTCGAAGCAAAAGTATGAACTGATTCACAATGAACAGCGGCTCTATCTAGGCCCCACAACTCCGAACCGTATAACACAACTGGCTTTACTTGAGCATCAAACAGCTTATAAATAAATCAAAAGAGGTATCATTGAACACATGTAACTTTTTTCATAATACAGAATAAAGCATGTTTAGCCCTACTTGCCAAATCTTTACAAGCACCAACAAAACTCAAATGTGTGGAGAAAAAATATTCCCAAATATTTATAAACGTTAACAACTGGCATCAACTCATCACCATACAACCACCTTTCCTTGCTACTCAGATAACCACCCTTACGAAATACTATGATACTGCTTTTAGTCATGTTCACTCTTAATTGAAGTAAATATGCCGCACGATGTAAATAATTCAGCTGTGTTTGTACAACTGTGTTCAGCTACAACAGTTTCTGATATCAAAATAACATCATCAGCTAACAGAAGTATGAACAGTACAAAGGCATCAACTGAAAATAAAGCTCCATATCTCCCATTTGTAACTACCTGAATTGCAAGTTCGTTTATGAAGAGAGAAAACAAAATTGGGCTACAAGCATCACCCTGTCTAACCCCAACTGTACAGTTGATAAATTCAGTCAGTTTGCACCACAACGAACTCTAGCTCTTACTACATTATACATACGTTTTATACAATTATAAAGTTTACCTCTGATACCATTCCTTAGTAAAACAGGCCATAGAAGATTTCGGTTAATAGAGTCAAACGCCTTTTCAAAATCAATGAAAGCGACATACACTTTCCGATTAAAGGAGAACTGTTTCTGAACAAGTGAAAGCAACGTAAACGTTTACACACACACACACACACACACACACACACACACACACACACACACACACACACACACACACACACACACACACACACACACACACACACACACACACTCAGAGAGACAGAGAGACAGACAGACAGATAGATAGACAGACAGAGACAGAGATAGTGGGAGACAGAGAGAGAAACATAGGAAGAGGGAAGAGATAACACATGGATAGCAGAAAGGGAGAGCGAATCATACAGATATTGGGGGGACTGGGAAGTATGTAAAAGATTTTAAAAAAATAATAATAATAATAAATAAATAAATAAATAAAATAAATAAATAAAAATAAAACAGAAGGGGTATGTGATATGAAGCTATTTCCGTGGATCCCACAGAAACAGGCGTGTTCAATGGAATACATAGCTCAAAGCCAAAGAAGAGTGGCTGTAGGCGAAAGACAAGCGGAACAAACCAAACATGCAAGCAAACAAACACACAAAACATTCATCAATGGAATGAAATAAAACTCAGCAAAACAAAAAACAAAAAAAATCAAAATGAAATATAGACCATAAATGATTACAGATAAAATGAAAACGAACAAGACACAACTAAAAGTAAAACGATCTGTCCAATCCTCACACGAGGAACATGCACAGGTAATGAATAATGATGAAGATGGTAGAGAGATTGAAGAGGAGGAGGCGGGGACGATGACGACGAGGATGATGATGATGTCAGTTAAAAATTCTTCCATTCCAAAGGAAGCTACGTATACTTTGTGATACATATCTTTAACATAATGAAGTGAAAATGATGATGGTGATGATTATGGTGGTGATGATGATGATGAGGATGATGATGATGATAGTGGTAATGGGGTGCTGTCGTTGTTGTCGGTGGTGTTTATGGTGATGCAAACGATGACGAGAAGAAGTAAGAGGAAGAATACCAATTTTCACATCGTACATAAGGTAGTAAAACTCCTCACACTTTGAAAGGTTTCAGTATAAAACAATACTGACTCTAAAATGAAATGAGCTCAACAAAAAACAACGACAACGGTATCGATGACGACGATAATGATAACAATGGAAGCCGCAGTGGCAGAGGTGGTTCCTGTTCCTCTCTGCATGGAATTGCGCAAAGACTTGGACAACTGCGAAAATACCCGCGTAGGATAAACGAACACTGTATGCTGATATTAGAATGCATGGACAAGTATTTCAGAGGTCAGTTCCATATTAGAAAGAAAAGAATTCATACAGGCGGAAACACACCTGGGGGTATTCGGGGTAGGGGGTTATAAAGGGAGACAGAATTCTCAATTCTCAAAACGTATTCGCCTGTGATGAACACAAAGCGATGGTTTTGCCATTTTGTCGGTTTCCACTCTTCTCCCCTCCCCCCCCCCCCCCCCCCCCCCCCAACTTTCTCAATCTTTTTATCTCCCCGTTCTCTATATTTTCAGCCATGCATGGGTTTCAATCTCCATTAAAAAAAAATGTGGAAATTAAGTTGCACATAGCCAATGGAAAACGAATGGTCAAGAAAAAGAATAGGAAATGGGTTTGGTTCTGTGTCAAAACCTCAGGGAAACATGTAAGAATACCACATCCGAGAACTCGTCTCTTGTTATTTTATGAGGCACCAATGCAAATCGGGTGGAAAAGGCGATGTTTTGGAATTCAAATCACTTCTCTATTCATCTGTTTTGCACGAGGCTACGGACACTAGTATTTCTATAGATAGATAGACGTGTGTGTGTGTGTGTGTGTGTGTGTGTGTGTGTGTGTGTGTGTGTGTGTGTGTGTGTGTGTGTGTGTGTGTGTGTGGTGTGGTGTGTGTGTGTGTATGGTGTGGGGGGTGTGTGTGTGTGTGTGTGTGTGTGTGTGTGTGTGTGTGTGTGTGTGTGTGTGTGTGTGTGTGTGTATGTGTGTGTGGTGTGTGTGTGTGTGTGTTGACGCCGAGGAGAAATGGGTTCCCAAGGGCTCATGAGTACTGTGACTTTGTTCCCCAGCGTGAGCAGTGCTTGTGTCTCAACCATTTGAAAATGGCGACCGTCAAAGTGCCAACGACAGTTTCTCCGCGATATGGTGTGCCTGCTTCTGTCTATCCTTCTGCTAGGACGTTTTCCCCAAGGACACCAACACAGACCATGAGGACAGCTGGGACCGCTGAAATGACAGGCCATGTAAAGGAAAAAAAAAGTGGGGGGGGGGGGTGTGTGTGTGTGTGGAGAAGTTGGAATAAAAAGTCGACAAGAACAAACACCCTCAATTCTACAATCCGCATCTCTCTGCCCGCCACCTGGTTGTCAATGTTCGTTCCGTACGGCCATCTAAGAAGACGTTTCAAAGTTCGAGCAGCTGCAGGCTAATGCAAGTTTGAAGACACCATCCCTTCTCACTTGTCTGGTGTTCCTCTACTGTCTTCACTGTGTGTCTGTCTGTCTGTCACTTTCTCCTTCCCTTTATCCTTCCATTTTTAACACTTATAAAACAGATCCCATCCCATCACTGCTTATCCAAAAGCTAAGAGTTGGAATACGTATATATTTCTGGGACAAAATGGGAAAGAAAGAAGGGAAGGGAGAAGAAGAAAATAAAAGAGGAAAGACAGTCAAGATTACCAGAGTGATGGATAGACATGTGGGTGGATAGACGGAATTTACTGACGTTATTTACATGCACGTGGCTTCCGGGAACAGAGATAACAGCCCTTCCTCTGTCCCCAGCCTTCCCGTTAAACCTCCTTCCCGTGTTCCCTCCCTCATTCCACTCCACCCTTGATCAGGGAGCGAGGCACAAAGCATGGAGAACTGATACAGCTTCAAACACAGAACCAAGCGTAAATTAGCTACTCATAGCATCATCATCACCTCAGCGACCATTTTCTAATTTGAAATCAAAAGCCGCGGAAGATGTGTGCTGAGCCGGTGAAGCGCATGTTATCTTTATCAGTATTGTTATCATCAGCATTATCATAATGAATACCTGATTATATCAAGTTAACGTGTAGAAACATGAAGGTAAGTTTAAAAAAATATATGCATGTGCACATTTGAGAAACTGATCGTCGATCTTTCTTTTTCTTATAAAGC
Organism: Babylonia areolata; assembly: GCF_041734735.1. Taxonomy (NCBI): domain Eukaryota; kingdom Metazoa; phylum Mollusca; class Gastropoda; order Neogastropoda; family Buccinidae; genus Babylonia; species Babylonia areolata. Next base: position 10,593,950 of record NC_134893.1, on the reverse strand, counting down.
CAATTTTCCCAAGATAATGACAAGTGATAAGTATTGATTGAATCTGGAACATCTCCTAACTTTTAAAAAACGTATCTTCACTCGTTTTTTTTTTTTTTTTTTACAGTACGTGTTTAAAAATCGGTCAAAATGAAGGGGGGGGGGAGGCAAAAAAAAGCATTAAAAAACAAAACAAAAAAAAACGAAAGGGAGACAATATGGAGACAAAATACATTAGAGAATTAATCTACGCAAATGCCAAGAGTTACAACCTAACCCCATTCAGTTCCCTTTTTATCCGCAAAGCATTGAAGAAGCATTTCCTGGATTTGACTTTTGGACTGCATTCAACAATGAATTTTTTAGATTATTTATTTGATTTGATAACTTTTTTTCCATGACTCACAAAGCAGAAGGATTCCATCATTCTGGGGGCTGGGGAGGGGGGGGGGGGGGGGGCGGAAACCTAAAAGACTGGCTGTGGGTAGCCACATTCAACAAACCAAAATTGTATTAGGGAAAAACCACACACACACACACACACACACACACACACACACACACACACACACACACACACACACACACACACACACACACAAACCGATACAAAGAAAAGATAAATCCACAAAACTTTATTCGTTAGAACAAAAAGATTCTAAATCCAACAATGTTCGATAATTAATAAGCAAGCACGGGTTATAAAGCAGTCTTTGATTTTTGAAATCTGAAACGAAGCTGAGGTCAAAGCGGTTCACAAAATAATGTCCGAAAGTAGTCCCAGTGTTGGCGATGAATCTTGTGTTTCCTCCTCGCCGGAATGTCAGTCCCTTCTTCTGTCAACACTAGTCTGATCTTCCTTTAATAACATATGAGCGTATGTTGGCGGGCCTGTAATCCAAGTCTCGTTGTGTTGTTTTTGTTGTTATTGTTGTTATTTGTTGTTTCCTATATTTTTTTTTTTCTTTTAACAAATTGACGTATGGATGCCAATATAAATGTAACCAACAATGTCATTAGTGTCGATCACTTTATCTGCGACGATAGAACGTTAAAATACAAGCAACAAAGAAACAGATTCTTTGGTTCTCAATGAGGGACCTTATTTCACCATTCACACGCGTTTTTTTGTTGAAACTTACGATCACGCATGTTCTCATGATTGCGCTCACGAAACGTCCTCGCGCGCGCTCACCACAACACAAACATGCTCACATTCTCACACATGAATAAACTCTTCATTGGCAAACACGCGCGCGCGTGCAGAGACACACATATGCTGTGATTCTGCCAGAATAAAGTAACAAGTAGTTAAACCTTTATGGGAATGGAGAATATTCCAGCACCAAAAATACGTTCACCATAATTATATAAACAACAAAGATGTGGTCGGTTGAATTTAACAACAATAACAAAACACCTTATCTTAGGGGTGCCGGAAACTATGAAACGTCATCACTTTTGTGCAATATCCCCTTTGTTTAAGTTCTGTGTATTCTATATTTTGACGGTTTCCCTTTTCGTTTATAGAATTTTTCAGTTAATTTTGCTTCCTTTTCTTGTGTATGTCTATAGATTTATCGACCAGTCAAAAACAAAAACAAACAGAAAAACACCACACACACAAACCCTCAATCTAAAATACACGTCCCACATAAAAAAAAACCTTTTCGGTTTTATAATTTTTCAGTTCATCTGCTTTCCTTTTCTCATGTATTTCAGTACATTCATCTACCAGTTAAAAAAAAACATAAAAAAGCCTCAATCTCTACTATACGTCCCACAGAAAAAAAAAAAAAAAACAACAACTACCGTTTGAGTAATTTTGCCTTTCCTACCTTCACCCTGATAACTTCTATTTTTAGGAGGCAGCATGAAATGGGATGGCTTCACCAAGATGCCAGTTGTCACCAGCAAGAATCCCCTGTCTGTGCTGCTGTCTGTACAACTCGGGTCCTTCTTCTTCCTGGAACACGCCGCAGTCTGAAACTTCGTTCTTGATCTGTTCGAGCCGACGCCTTCTCTGCCTTGCCAGTCTCATTGCCAGTCTGCCTGCCTGCCCGTCTGTCTGTCTGTCTGTCTGTCTGTCTCTCTCTCTCTCTCTCTCTCTCTCTCTCTCTCTCTTGCTCTCTCTCCATCAGTTACTTCACAACACAACATATCGACACCCACACCCATCCCCCTCCTAAAAACAGTGCATTGTCACAGGGGATCGATTTCGTCCAGCCTAGAAAATAAAAAGACGCGGAAGAGAAGGAACAAGAGGAAGAGGCAGAGGAAAAGAAGAAGGGAGAGAAAGAACTCACAGAAGTAGAGAATAGAGGAAAGGGGGAAAGGGGGTGGTTTGGAGGAAGAGGAGTTGAAGAAGAAGAAGAAGAAGAAGAAGAAGAAGAAGAAGAAACGTTGCCATCTTATGCCAAGAGAAACGCTGGAGCGCCCAACATTCAAGACAAAGAGAACAATGTTGAGATGCCACAGAATCTCTCCAGGAATCAGGTTACGGTATTTCCAGAACAGGATCCAGAGAATAACTCTGGATCGAGAAATGGATTCGGGAGGGGTAGGGGGAGGGAGGGGGGGGGGGAGGAGACTACATCTTGACATGTCATAATCCGCTCCACCGCTCTGTTTCCATTTTCCAGTTAGTTGAATGCTTCATCTTTTGATGGCACGAGCCTTTTTTCGGGACGTGTGGGGGCTGGGGTGGGGTGGGGGTTGGGTGGGGGGGGGGGGGGGGGCGGCGGCGAAGGAGCGACGTTGGGGATATAAAAAGGACAAGATAAAAACAATGGAAGGGGGATTTGGACTGGTCGGCATTGTCAGAAAACACATTTTGTTATAGGATTCTTACGAAAGGGCGTAATCGATTCCTAACACCGACGAGTGTTTTTGCGTCTCGATCCGAACTTTTGCTTCAAACTCGTAACATTTCGTCAGTCAGCGTGCCCGGTGTGTTAGCCTAATCTCACCCATTTGAAAGTAGCGGTCGCCAAGGTACATGTGACGCACATTAGGCTTTTTTTGTTTTCTACGATACATGTCTGTTTCTGGTGACTTATCTTCCATTCCACCATAATGGAGTGTTTTCGCACATACACAGAAACAGATAATAACGACAGCCTTGGTCACAATACTGACAGGCGATGTACACTGAAAAGAAGAAACAGAAGAGGTGTTCTTTTAGAGGACGGCTAAAGACGGTGAAAATATAGACCACTGCCAATCCCTCTGTCCCAACAGCTTCACTGTCAATCGTTCAGATAACAATGAAGGAAGCGAGGGGCTGTGGGAGGGTTTGGAATAGACTAGGACTGACTAGCATTGTCAGACAACATGTCTTAACGATAGCAGACAAACTTTGTTCCAAAACAGACAGGCGCAATACAGCTGATAGTTTGAAACGTTGAACTTTCGATCTGGTTCGAAACCCAGACGCGGCAAATGACGGGTTTATGCTGAAGATTTTCTCAGTCTCCCAGGTCAACATTTGTGCACAGTTGTTAGCGCCTCAGTCCCTTTCAGTTTGCATCAGACGCTGGAATAAGTTCACAGCTCGACCAACAGCAAAGTGAGAGCTGAATGATCAGTGAGTTCTCCACAGCAACAGGAATCCATTTTTACAGCTTAGTCTTTTGCGAAGGGTTATGACTCTCAAACTAGGAGGCAAAAATGCGCTGGTTCTTGAGGCTGTTGGCCTTTGGGAACCATCCCCATCGCCGACTGTCCTTAAACCCTCTTGGTCGACAGAGCTGGGATGTAACTTGGGCAAGATACTCTCTACTATAATAAGATTCTAAACACACACACACACACACACACACACACACACACACACACACGCGCGCGCGCGCGCGCGCATAGATAGATAGATAGATAGATAGATAGATAGATATGAACAACGTTTCCGTCAGTTCAAAATAACTATACAAACATGTATAAAGAATAAGAAAATATAATCACTTAAATAAAATGAATACAGGCAGGAGTAAGAAAATATTAGAGGACGAAAAAAACTCTTTGAAGAGAGCAACTGGGAGCCACTTCAATTCTCTCTCAGGGAAGAGAGCCAAATGCATGCCTTATATGACTGCAGTTTTGTTTGCCGGGCACTCGTCAGATATCTCAGCAAAGGCAGTGCAGTATTATCCCCCGTGGCAAATTGATCCAGAGGCAGCAATCATAGTTCAGTGATGTTCTTTGATCGTTAATGATCCCGTAATCCAAGTCAGCGTTCGGTGGGATATGGAAACACGTACACACCCAGCAAGCACATCCCCGAAAACGGAATATGGCTGTCGACATTGCGGGGATAAAAGCGATCGCACACGTAAAAGCCAACTCGATAGAACAAACGAAAGAGTGAAAGCCCAGAAACATGGAAGAAGAAGAAGAAGAAGAAGAAGAAGAAGAAGAAGAAGGAGGAGGAGGAGGAGGAGAACAAGAACAAGAACAAGAAGAAAATATTTTATCCCTACGAAAGGGGCATAATCATGTCCTCGGTCTGAGGGTACCACGTGCTGTCGGCTTCCCGAGAAGTCATTCCTCACATTTGAGGTGATTCTATTTTCCAGTATGTGCAGTATCTCATTGTCATAGTTTCAGTCTCAGCCATTGGTGGCCCGTCAAAGTACAGGTACCATACATTTCTCATGTTCCTGTCAAACGTTCCTTCCTCTTGAAACCTATTTTCCCTCAAACTATGAAGCGTTCTCAACAACCATGAAACCAAAACCGGGCAGTTGCGATGACAGCGATGTTTGGAACGACATATAAAGGAAAAGGCAAGAGAGGAAAGCGGGAATGAATGGGGGGGGGGGGGGGGGGGGGGGGGGAAGAGAACAAAAGATGACTGAGACAGAGAAAGAACAAACTCCCTCTGTCCACCACCATCATATTGTCAAAATGACATGCTCGTTTTTATTCAGGCAAACGGAAGATTTTTTTTTAAACTTTGAAGAACTTCATTACAGTTTCAAAACTCCCCCCCCCCCCATCTCTTTCTCCCCCTCTGTGTGTGTGTGTGTGTGTGTATGCGCGCGCACGTGTGTGTGTGCATGTGTGTGTGTGTATGTGTGTGTGTGTGTGTGTGTGTGTGTGTGTGTGTGTGAGTGTGTATGTGTATGTGTGTGTGTGTGTTTCTCCTTTCATTTTCACCGACAACTGACAAAAGAACCAAAGTGAAGATAATCGCCCCCACACCTCTATCCCTCCCCCAACCACCAACTCTCCATACCCCTCCACGCCATCTCCACCTCCCTCCTGTACACCAACTCTCCATACCCCTCCACGCTATCTCCCCCTCCCTCCTGTACACCAACTCTCCATACCCCTCCACGCTATCTCCACCTCCCTCCTGTACACCAACTCTCCATACCCCTCCACGCTATCTCCACCTCCCTCCTGTACACCAACTCTCCATAACCCTCCACGCTATCTCCCCCTCCCTCCTGTACACCAACTCTCCATACCCCTCCACGCTATCTCCCCCTCCCTCCTGTACACCAACTCTCCATACCCCTCCACGCTATCTCCACCTCCCTCCTGTACACCAACTCTCCATACCCCTCCACGCTATCTCCCCCTCCCTCCTGTACACCAACTCTCCATAACCCTCCACGCTATCTCCACCTCCCTCCTGTACACCAACTCTCCATACCCCTCCACGCTATCTCCACCTCCCTCCTGTACACCAACTCTCCATACCCCTCCACGCTATCTCCCCCTCCCTCCTGTACACCAACTCTCCATACCCCTCCACGCTATCTCCACCTCCCTCCTGTACACCAACTCTCCATACCCCTCCACGCTATCTCCCCCTCCCTCCTGTACACCAACTCTCCATACCCCTCCACGCTATCTCCACCTCCCTCCTGTACACCAACTCTCCATACCCCTCCACGCTATCTCCCCCTCCCTCCTGTACACCAACTCTCCATACCCCTCCACGCCATCTCCCCCTCCCTCCTGTACACCAACTCTTCATAACCCTCCACGCTATCTCCACCTCCCTCCTGTACACCAACTCTCCATACCCCTCCACGCTATCTCCACCTCCCTCCTGTACACCAACTCTCCATACCCCTCCACGCTATCTCCACCTCCCTCCTGTACACCAACTCTCCATACCCCTCCACGCCATCTCCACCTCCCTCCTGTACACCAACGACCCCCACCGTACCCTTCTCCTTGAAAGAGCGTAATTTCATTAAAAACTCACCACCAGAGTAAACAAAACAACAACAAAAACAACACACACAAAAAAAAAGAAACAAAAAACACAAACCAAACAAAACAACAGAAATTGGGTCGTTCTGTCTGCTTAGCGGTCGTTCTAAAAGCTTGCGTTTTCAGAGAGCAATCCCAACTAACTGACGGCCAGGCGAAGCAGCTAGCTGAAAGATGGGAGAGAGGCAAAGTGGAAGAGCTCACGTCTTCAGGATGCCAATTTCCACCGTGCGGAATCCCTCGTCTGCATTACAAGGCATTCCTGGGTTCCCTTTCCCGGGACATGCTGCGGTCTGGAACTTACTTCTGGACGTGTTCGAGAACTAATACCCCGCCTTTCTCTGTCTCTACCTCTGTCTTTCACTCTCTCCATCCGTTATTTCACAACACATCGACAGGATCGATTTCGTCTAGTCCAGAAAATTAAGAGATACGAAAGAGCAGAAGAAGAAAAAGAAGAAGAAGCACCAACATCATCCATCAGTCGTACCAGAAATATCGTCGGAATGTATCACATTCACACCAGAAGTAACGTAAGACCGCCCAAGATTCAGGACAAAGAGGGATGTCGAGAAGCCCAAGCCCAGAATCCCTCTCAGAAAAAAAATATATCCGAGAATAGGACCCAGATAATAAATCTGGACCAAGAGATGAGGTTTGGAAAGGGCAAAGACGGGACGTGGTGGTGGTGGGTGGGGGTGTATCGAGGGAGGGGGGGGGGGCTGAATTGTATTCCTTTTGACATTTCCTGATCCACCTCACTGAGTTGTTCATATTTCCTAACCTACTTTTGGAAGGAACCTTTTTAAGGATAGAGGCAGATCAGACCAAGAAATGGAAGGTGGATTTGGAACGTTCTGGGACTGGTCAGCATTTTTTCAGACAATGTCAGTCTAACGACTTCTGACAGAAATTGTTCTTGTTTGCTTTCGAAGGGCACATGATTCTAGGCCTTACACAGGGCATTATTCATGCACTGTCGGTGTTTCTAACATTGTTATACTGTGCGCAGACATCTCTGCGTGTGTGTGTGTGTCTGTGTGTGTGTGAGAGAGAGAGAGAGAGAGAGAGAGAGAGAGTGATGTCTGCGAGAGAGAGACAGACAGACAGAAGGAGAGAGAGACAGAGTTTCTAAAGAAATATATATGTATATATGATAATTGTTTAGTGGGATGAGACAGAAACAGACAGAGAGAGAGAAAACACAAAGGAAGAAGCTAACAAAACGCAGGGGAGAGAGAGAGAGAGAGAGAGAGAGAGAGAGAGAGAGAGAGAGAGAGAGAGAGAGAGAGAGAGAGAGCAAGAAAACAACAACAACACGTAAAATAAAAAACAGAAAAAAAAAAAAAATTGAAACCATCCAACATATGAAACAGGAGGTCCGACAAGCCTAGCCAACCAACCTGGAACTAGGCAGGGAAGAGCGTGTGTCTGTGCATTGGGGGCTCGGTCTGGAGCCGATGGGACGGACCAGAATCCCTTAATCAATCTCATCCAGTCTCTGTGGAGACGCGGAGAGAAGAGACAACAGAACCCGATCCAATTTTTTTTCCCTCCAGAGTACAATGACTCGAAGCAGGACACACGCTCTTGCTTCGTGACATATCTTGATAATAACACAGAACTTTTTCTTGAGCTGTGAAAATAACAACATGTAACCACAGCTAAAATTTGCAAATCTTTGATTACAGTGCCTTGTGTTTTGGGCGTGGTTTTTTTTTGTTTTGTTTTTTGTTTTGTTTTGTTTTTTGTTTTTTTGTTTTTTGGTGTGGTTTTTTTGTTGTTGTTTTTTTGTTAATAATTATATGTATTTATCAGTCACCACTCTCTCTCTCACTTCGTGTCAGACTCTCTCTATTTGTCTGTCTCTGTCTCTATATATCTGAATACATACTTTTAATGTAAAACACACATTCACATCTCTGTCTGTCTGTCTCTATGTCTCAGTCTTTCTCTCTCTGTCTCTCTCTCTGAGGGTTGGATGTAAAAAAAAAAAAAAAAAATTAAATTAAAAAAAAAACAGCTATGCTTACTCCACTACCCTCGTGAAATAAAAATTCGTTTCGTTTCGTTTTGTTTCCTCTGTGTGTGTGTGTGTGTGTGTGTGTGTGTGTGTGTGTGTGTGTGTGTGTGTGTGTGTGTCTTACCCCACTAAAGAATTATTATTTCTTCCACCACACCAGTTTCCCCATCGCCCCACCCCCTCCACCCTCCACACTGCAGCAACTCGGACCCCTTTGCAAATATACCAAGTAGTTGACCAGACCTCTCCAATAACTGGATTCTAAAGATGGCTACAAGGGAGAAGAGACCAAGTGAGAAGAGCAACCAAGTTGACTTCATGCATCTGGTGTTGTGTGGCTGTCTATTATTAGACAGGCTGCTAAGCTGTTCACGTTTCGTCGTGTGGCTGTTGCGTGTTGGCTGTCTGTAAAACAGCGTGCAAGCTGTCCACGTTCACAGCACAGCCAACAGCAGGTGTTGGGGAGGTGACGGAAGCTGTACGCCGGTCAGTAACAGAGAGAAGTGAGAAACTTCCCAGAGGAAAGGTGAACTGCAGTGTGCGTCATTCACTGGGGCGGTGAAGTTTCTTCCAGAGTGGGTCCTCCTTGACTGTTTTATTTCCTTGTCTACAGTTTGTAGGTCGGATGCTTATTGTCTTATTGTACTGCTCGGAGTTGCTGACACGCTGATAAAAAAAAAAAAAAAAAATCGCGTCGTTGTCCAAACTGCTGTTCGTTGTTTATTGCTACTCTGTTGTTTAACCCATGCACACGCTTACACAGCCATAGCGACATGGTTGTGTTTCGTTGCCGTTCTGTATCTGTCTGTCTCTCACTTTTGATCTCTCTTTCTATGATTTTGTATTATCATTATGGCTTATCGTCTGCCTTACCTCTCTCTCTCTCTCTCTCTCTCTCTCTCTCTCTCTCTCTCTCTTCCTCTCTCTCTCTCTCTGTGTCTCCCTCTATCCGACCCTCTTTCTATCACCCCCCTCCTTCTCCCCATCTACTCACTCTTCCACAATCCCCCCCCCCCCCACCACCCTGCTCCTTTCTTTCCCTGCTCCCCTCCTCCAGTCCCTTCTTCTTCCCCCCGCTCCCTCTCTCCCCTCCCCCGCCCGCTCACCACTCCTTCCTTCTTTTCTTAGCTGTGACAGTCACTCAATTCGTTGCACAAATTAACCCTGGATATGTGTAGGTCTTTTTTTTTTTTTCTTCAATGAAACATTTAGCTTCAGGTCCTCTTCTCTCTCTCTCTCTCTCTTGCTTTTTGTTTGAACTTGTAATTTTGAATGGTTATTGTAATGGGGATCGAGATGGCGATTTTACTTTTGTTTCTACCCAAGGATGTAGTGTCATTGATTATTTTCTTGTTTCTGACTGCTTATTAGATAGTTGTAATTTATGTATTGGTGATAGTTTATTTTCATGGCATCTGCCAGTCGAATTGTCCTACATAAATAGATTAAGTACTGAAAAAGAATCTGACTCAATTCAAAAAGGAGAAGAAAGGATAGTGTGGTCTGAGGAAAATGTGCATGTATATAAGGATGAGTTGGACAGTTGTCAGTTTAAGGAGTGTTTACAGAATGCTTATAACATGTTAAATGTTGATGTTAATGCCTGTGTCAAATTGTTTTCATGTGCATTGTATGGAGCAGCTGCATGTATGATTCGAACAGTTGGTAGAGGACAGAAGAAATGTAATGATTGGTTTGATGATGAGTGTAAGAGGAAGAAAAGACTGGTCATAGGCCTTCTTAAAAGTTTCCAGAGATGTAAAACTGAAGAGAATAAAAGAGTACGTAAAGAAACATTTGTAAAGGAAAGGAAGGAATATGTTTATTTGAAGAGAAGAAAGAAACGTGAATTTGAGGAGCTAAGGTTACAGAAATTAAAATCATCAATCAAAGATTCAAATCTGTTTTGGGCAACAGTAAGATCTGTAAATAGAAAGGCATTTGTTTATAATAATATTAGTGCTCAGCAATGGTATGACCATTTTTCTAGTGTATTTGTAGGTAATGCTAATACTGAAACAGAAGATGAGGTAGTAGAGGAGGTTGGTGATTTTGAAGAACCTTGTTTTAATGACCCAATTAGCAGGCAAGAAGTGATTGATAGCATAAACAATTTAAAACCAGGTAAAAGTGCAGGCCCAGATAAAATATTGAGTGAAATGTTAAAGCAGGCAAATACAGATATTGTTGATTTTCTGGTGCTTTTATTTAACAGATGTTTCAATGATGGAATCTTTCCAACAAATTGGGCAAAATCGATTATCATACCTATTCACAAAAAGGGAGACCCAAATATTCCAGATAATTACCGTGGAGTTGCACTTACAAGTATCATTAGTAAAGTTTACACTTACATTTTAAATAGAAGATTAACTAAATGGGCTGAACGAGAAGAAAAGATTATTGAAGAGCAAGCTGGATTTCGATCAGGTTACAGCACCATTGACCACATTTTCACATTGTTTGCAATTGTACAAACACATTTATTAAAAAATAGAAAATTGTATGTTGCTTTTGTAGATTTTCAGAAGGCCTTCGACTCTGTGAATCGAAATAGTTTATGGAATGTGTTACGTAAAACTGGTGTTGATGGTAAGCTTTATATGGCACTGCGTGGTGTATATGATGCAGTTTTAGCGTGTGTACGTGAGAAGGGTGTATATTCAGATGTATTTGAGTGCCCACGTGGCGTAAAACAAGGATGTCTGTTGAGCCCTATGATGTTTTCGTTCTTTATTAATGAACTGGCAGGAGAGATAACGAAAAAAGGAAGACATGGGATTCAAATGATCCCTGGGGCTGTTGAACTGTTTCTCATGTTATTTGCAGATGATGTAATTCTTTTGTCTGACACGGCCATAGGACTTCAAAATCAGCTGAACATATTAAAGCAAGAAGGAGATAGATTATTTTTAAAAGTTAATCTTGAGAAAACAAATGTAGTTGTGTTTAGAAAAGGTGGTTACTTATCTAGATATGAAAAATGGCACTATGGAACTGATGAAGTGAAGGTAACTAATGCTTATAAGTATCTTGGTATGATTTTTACAACTAAGCTGAGTTTGACAAGGACAGTAGCAGAAATTTGTAGAAAGGGGAAGAAGGGGGTTATAGAAATCTTAAGGTGTTTACGTAAGTTAGGCTCGATAGATTCATATATATTTTGGAAACTTTTTGATACTCAAATAGAACCAATGATAACATACAGTGCCGAAATTTGGGGACTTTCTGATAACAAAGATTTAGAAAAAGTACATACATTAGCTATTAAACGTTTTTTAAATGTTCCATTACATGCTTCAAATACTGTATTATATGGAGAAAGTGGTAGATACCCATTATACATTAAATCATGTGTGAAATGTATAAAATATTGGTTAAAATTAATAAGGCTACCCACATCGAGATTATGTAAGCAGGCGTATGAAATGTTAGTAAATGAACATGAGAGAGGGAAGGAAAACTGGGTATATTTTGTAAAGAAGACATTAATTGTAAATGGATTTGGGATTGTGTGGATGTGTCAGGGAGTTGGATGTGTAGAAGGATTTGTTTCAGAATTCAAAGATAGGCTAATTGCTTCATATAAACAGAATTGGCACGGTAAAATGGAAAGCACTGAGAAATATAGATGGTTTTATAGTTTTAAAAGTATATTTCAAACAGAAAAATATATCACAGTCGTGACAAACAAGTGGCACCGAACAAGTCTCGCCAGATTTAGAACGAGAACGATTGGTTTGAATGCTTATGAAAAGTGGTTTCAGACTGAGCCCTCGTTACTCTCCCCTTGTCCGATGTGCGGGCATTCAAGGGAGGATGAGTTACATTTTTTGTTTAGTTGTAAAGCTTATGACGATATTCGAGAAAAATGTGTTGTATTTAAAACAAATTCAGCAAAGTATGAAGATATTTTTGGAGTGCTTAATTTAAATCAGGAAACTTCACTACAGTCACTTGCAAAATATATTGCAGAAGCGAATAACATGCGACGAAAAAAAACTCAACAATAATAAAATAGTATCAGGTGTTGCTCATTGTGAAAAGTGAAATCTGTGTTGTCACTCTCATATGGAAAATATTATGTTATACATTTATATATGTTTTTGTTTTTATTTCTCTCTACATGCCATTACTTTGAATGGATGGTCGAACTGCACTTTGTTGCACAGATTGATTGATTTCGTTTTGGTTTTGGTTTTCATCAATATTATTACTATTGATGCATGTTGTTATTTGTATTATGAACCCCCATGTCATTAGGGCTGTAAAGCTATTGACATTAAAGTGTTCAGTGTTCAGTGTTCTCTCTCTCTCTCTCTCTCTCTCTCTCTCTCTCTCTCTCTCTCTCTGACACACACACACACGCACACGCACACACACACACACACACACACACACACACTGAAACAAAGTCATACGAAGGGAGGAATATGAGTATATGGGGAAAAAAAATGAAATGAAAACCGGATCGATTCTTTTCTCTCTTTTTTTCTTTTTTTCTCAACATATAAATTTCCATTCATGGATGAATTCTGACACTGCAACGTTTATTTTCTCTCTTGTCCTTGACATCTTAAAAAGGACTCTTGGAGGAATGTGCATCTAGGAACGACTTCATTTTTCGATTTTGTCAGCAGCAGGATGTGTATGATGTGATGTCCCAACTGGGGCATACATTCCGTTTCTCTCTCTGCCTCTGTCTGTCTGTCTGTCTGTCTGTCTCTCTCTCTCTCTCTCTCTCTCTCTCTCTCTCTCTCTCTCGGGTGTCTGAGCTGCAGTCAATGGTGACACACGTGAGTTATTTAGCTCTGCTAAATTCATTGATTGCTGGAGACTTCAGGAGTGTCTGGTTTTAAAACCTTGCATGTACCTTCGTAAGTACTATGCCTTCCTCTCGGCTGGATTTCCGAGTCAGGTGTGGTTGTTTCCACCCAGTTTTCATGGCGTTTATGTTCAAGAGAGCAAAGAAATGTGTCGCCTTGCGACAGAAGACATTGAACGTGAAGACGGTGACAGGCGGTGTCGTGGTAGGTTGTCTCCTCACGTACTTGTTCTGGGGCAGTTTATTGCTACAGTGCGGTGATGTGGAACAGAACCCGGGACCACGAAAGGACAGCTTGCGACAGACCTGTCTGACGGGTGGAGGTCGCAGAGCCAGCACAGAGAAGACCACTTCTTCCCCCACGACTTCTCAGCCTGCTGATGAACCATCTCGGACTGACCTGATGTCCGTACTCCAGTCACTACATGAGAAATTTGATGCCATGCAAGAAGACATCAAGGACATTCGGGATGTTCAAACCGCCCTGCAGGAAGAGGTTCAGTCCCTGAAGGAAGAAGTTACTGATCTCCGCCGAGAAAACGAAGACCTGAAAAAGAGGATGCAGGAAATGGAAAGTAAGACGGACGACCTTGAAGGGCGCTCTAAACGTAACAATGTTATCTTCTATGGTCTTAAAAGGAATGAAAACGAAACGCAGGCTGACTGCGAGGGAAGAATCAACGATCTTTTGGTGGACACGCTGGAGCTGTCTGGTGACATTCAGTTGGACAGAGTACACCGCTTGAACTCCCGGCCCAACTCTCCAATCATCGCATGCTGCACCTTTTTTAAGGACAAGCAGTCAATCCTTAAGGTCAAGTCCAAACTGAAGGGCAGCGACATCTTCATTGGAGAGGACTTTTCGCTGCGAGTCAGGGAGGTGAGGAAGAAGCTGTCGCCACACCTGAAGAAGGCCAGGAGTGAGGGGAAGCGAGCGACTATGATCTTCGATCATCTCCTTATTGATGGGAAAAAGTTCTATCTTGGTGAAGGAGATTCTCTTAGGGGGACTGACTAGGGGGGTGGCCGGCCCAATTCGACACCGGTGACAACTGAAAACCGTGCACGAGATGGCTGTGCAAAACCAGTGGACAGGAACGAGGTCAGTGACAAGAGCACAGTGAGTTATGAACCGGTTGACAATGTAAACATTGAATCCACGAGGGCTCAGGGGTGGGTGACCGATGTGAATCATGATGAAAGAAATGTGTTTAATTCTGACAATCTGAACGTTACGATTGGTGAGCCTGTTGTTTGTAATGATGTTGTTTATAATGATGTTTCCGGTGGTGATGTGATGAGAACTATATGTAATGGTTATGCAGAAAGTGATGTTGATCATATTTCCCAAGTACAAAAATGTCCACCACTGAGAGAAGTTGACGTTGTTAGTCTTGCTGAGGGGTCATTTCAAAACGAAACTGTTAACAAGGAGAGTGAGAACAGTGTGATTTGTGGCATGATGAATGAACGAGTTGAAAAAAGTGCACAAGCGAGGCTAAAAGGAAGAGAGTGTGTGAGTGACAGAGAGCTACGTGTTGATGACTGTGGCGGCTCTAGAGAGCACGGACTTTGTTTTTCGTTCCTGCACTGGAATGTAAATGGACTTTTCTCCAAAATAAGTGACAAAGATTTTCTATCATTTGTGTTAGAATTTGATTTCATATGCATGGTTGAAACCTTTATAGAAGACTTTCGATGTATTGCATTTGACGATTATACTGTTTTTGGTAAACCAGCTGTTAAATTTACCAAACAGGGAAGGCGCTCAGGTGGTATACTATGTCTTATCAGAAACAGATTTATTCCTTACGTTAAAGAAATTAAGATGAAATCTCCTAATAGTCTAGTGTTTCTAATTGATAAAAAATTGTTTGGTTTACCGGAAGATGTCATATATGTGTGTTCTTATGTTCCACCTGAGGGCTCACCGTATTATACTTACTTCGATATTGAAAATGGTATAAGCGCACTTGAAGACTGTCTTTTTGACTGTATGCTTGAGTTTAATGATGCACATGTTATTTTGTCTGGCGATTTAAACAGTAGAATTTCCAACCTTTCTCAGGATTTTTTAAATGGCATTGATATCCATTGTAATCAATTTAAAAATAGTCATGCATTCATTAGCAGCCGTAGAAAATCAGCTGACTGTGTTGTTAATAACTATGGCAAATATCTGCTAAGTATGTGTACTGCACTTGGTTTGTGTATAATGAATGGTATATGTAATGGGGACACTGAGGGTAAGTATACATATATATCAGACACAGGTAGCAGTGTTAATGATTATTTTTTGTTATCTATGGATTTGTTTATCAGTGTTTTTTCCTCTTGTAAATTGATAGTATCAGAAAGAATTGAGTCAGATCATCAACCCATTGAATTGTATTTAAGTTTTGCAGACACAAGAAATGAAACACATGTGCACATACCAGATGAAAAACATATTATAGAAAAATTTGTATGGAACACTGATTTACAATATACTTTTACACAGGCAATGAACTCTGATGAAACACTACTGTTACTTGATCGTGCAATTGAATTGATTGACTTTGATTGTGATGCTGCTTTGAACATGCTTAATGACTGTCTTAAAGTGCATGCGGAATGTATGAAAAGAAAAAATAATCTGGCAATGCATGATAAACACAGCGACTGGTACGACAATGAATGTAAAACTAGCAAGTTAAAAGCGAAAAAATTGCTAAGGATATTTAATCGGACCAAAGATAAAGATGATAGTGATGCCTATTGCGTGGCAAGAAGAGAATATAAAAATTTGATAAAAAGAAAAGAAAAGGAATACAATGATTTGTTACTGGATAAGCTTATCAGTGCGGTAAATAATCAAAGAGAATTCTGGGATGCTGTACATAAAATTTCATTTAAAAAGAAACAGGTTAGGAATAATTTAACAGTCGACGACTGGTTTCTGCATTTTAAAAGTTTACTTGAATTAGAGACATCTGCAGATGTATCTTTTATAACTGAAGATGGTATTGATGAAAACCACAATGATGATAATGAAGGGGACATTGATTACATGAACCGGCCAATATCAAAAGAAGAGGTATTACTTGTTATTAGAAATTTAAAAAATAGTAAAGCTGCTGGACCAGATGGGGTAATTGGGGAAATGTTAAAATATGCTGGGGATAGAGTGGCTGACTTTTTCGTAAAGCTTTTTAATGTCTTATTTGATGAAGGTACTTTTCCGGAAAATTGGACAGACTCTATTGTACTCCCTTTGTTTAAAAAAAGGTGATATAAATAATCCAGGTAATTATAGAGGTATAACATTATGTGATGTAAGTAGCAAGTTGTATAGTGCAGTTATAAATAATAGACTCCAAGAACTGATAAATGAACATAATTTGACAGGTGAACATCAAGCAGGATTTAAAAGAGGTTATTCAACTGTTGATCACATGTTCACGTTATTGGCACTGATACAAAAACAATTTTCTTTTAATCGTAAATTGTATGTGGCCTTTATTGATTTTGAAAAAGCTTTTGATTCCATAGAGAGAAATTTATTATGGCCTATTCTTTTGAAAAGCGGTATTAAGGGTAAGATTTTTCGTTGTATCTATAGTATGTATACTAATGTTAAAGCCAGAATTAGATGTGGTGCCAGATTAACAGATTACATTAATTGTACCCGTGGTGTAAAGCAAGGTGATGTTTGCAGTCCTGTTCTGTTTTCCTTATTTATTAATGAGATAGCATTAGAAGTAATCAGAGAAGGTAGACATGGAGCAACATTTATGCCTAATTATTTTGAATTATTTATACTGTTATTAGCTGATGATGTTGCTTTATTATCCGAAACTGTGATAGGTTTACAAACACAGCTTAACAATTTATATCATGCGGCTTCAGCTCTACGTTTAAAAGTAAACATGAATAAAAGCAATATCGTTGTATTCAGGAAAGGAGGGTATTTAGCTGCCAGGGAAAGATGGTTTTATAATGGCGTTGTAATGCCCGTTATTAATGCATATAAATACTTAGGAATTTACTTTTCCACAAAGTTGAGTTTTGGGGCAGCCTGTAGCGATCTTAACAGTAGGGGAAAAAACGCTTTATTGTATATTTTACAGAAATTATCGAAACTGAAATGTAATTCTTTAAACATATATTTAAAGCTGTTTGACTCACAGATTCAACCAATAGTCCAATATGGTGCCGAATTATGGGGACTCGATAAAGCTGCATTTCAGTGTGAAAAGATACATTTATTTGCACTTAAGAAGTTCTTAGGCGTAGAAGAGCGAACTCCCAATGATTTGATATACGGGGAAACAAACAGATATCCTATCTATATAAATTCAGTTATAAAATGCATTAAGTATTGGTTAAAGTTACTGAGAATGCATGAATCTAGACTGCCTCACAAAGCCTATAAAATGTTATTTGATCTTGATGCGCGTGGCAAAAGAAACTGGGCTACAAGTATACGCTGTAAACTGTTTATGTTTGGATTTGGGTATGTATGGCTCAATCAAGGTGTAGAGGGGATTGATGAGTTTCTTCGGACTTTTAAAGAAAGACTTATTGTTTGTAGATGGCAAGAATGGGATTTCCATGTTAACAACAGTGAAAGATTTAATGCCTATAAAACCTTTTGTACTATACCCGATGTCAAAACCTATTTATTGATGAATATAGATAAACATTTAAAGTATATAATGACTAGATTTAGACTTGGTATTTCGGAAATTGCAGAACATAGTCACCGTTATAAAGTACATGATGAGTCTGATTTATTATGTCCACTGTGTAAGAAGGGGAAGGAAAATGAAGTGCACTTTGTTCTATCCTGTCCTGTTATGTATGACTTAAGAATGCAATACATACCGTTGAAATTTTTTAAGTTCCCTAGTCAGTTTAGATTATCGCTACTTATGGCATCTACACACGAACAAACTATCAGAAATTTCTCAATTTATCTGTACAAAGCGTTTAAGCTTCGATCCACTCTTACGTCGTAAAATTCATTTATTAAGCTTGTGCCACTTCTGATGACACGATTACTTTATTGAGTTCAGTTAAATAGGCGTGTTGTTATTTATCTGCTGTGTACTACTTAAGTGTATACTGCATGACAACGTATGATATTTGTCTTGCTTATTTTATTTTATTTTTTCTTCTCACATATGTTTTTGTCTGACACCCTTTCATGAGGGGCAATGGCCTATATGAATAAACCATTCATTCATTCATTCTCATTCATTCATTCATTCATTCTCTCTCTCTCTCTCTCTCCAGAGCTGCAACTCTCCATCAATATATGCTTTTAGGCAAAGCACGTTTTGTAGTTAGCATGTATCTTATCCAACCTTACCCAAACCATTGCTGAACCCATTCACAAACATGGACACACTCTTGATTTACTTGTGGTGCGAGAACATGGTCATCTCCTTCAGTCTATTTCTGTCACGGACTTAGTTCTAACAGATCACAAAGCCATATTCTTCAGTCTTTCAGTTCAGAAACCTTCACGTCAAATACATTACATGAGGTCTCAAAACCTGAAGAAGATCGACACTGGCTTTTTTTCTGTGAAGATGTCATTCTATCTTCTTTCTTGAACAATGACTGTCCTGAATCCAGTCTTCTGGATAGTTCCAGTCACGCTTTACGCGACATGCTTGATCACTTTACTGACCGTCCATCAGCCCCTAGGATCACAGATAATATCAGAGCAGCCACACAGAAGCTGAGGCAGTCAGAGAGAAGGTGGCGATCCACTTACCTGGTCGTTCACAGCCAGATTTTCACACAGCAACGCTCTCTTCTTAAATCTCTTAACTCACTCAGTACGGCCAGTCCTCTCTTCCCCTCTACACAGACCCCTCGGATGTCCAGTGGGTGTCTTAATGACCCATCCTTTAGCTTCCGTCGTAAGAATTGTGGTATTCTTTGTCAACATTCACCTCTTCAGTATGAGAGCCTTCCGCTTGCAATATTTTGATGATGGTAATTGGGGTGAAACGCTGTTAACGTCGTCTCTTTCGCCGTTCGTATGGAAAGAGTTAAAGACAATGCCAAAAGTGAACATTGTGCTCGCTTGTCAAAATGTAAATCTATCAAGACCCTTTTTCAAGTCACTGGTGAACTTTTTAGCAACACTTAAGTTCCTGTCCTTCTTTCAACTGTCTCGCTATCTGATCTTCCTCATAGGTTCTGTGAGTTCTTTGATCAGGAATTTTTCAGATATTCGCAGTGAACTAGACTCTACTGATTCAGATCCTGATGGTCACTCGGATACCTTCAATGGTGTCTCCTTGGCTGCTTTTGTACGAGTCTCTGAGAACACAATCCGTGAGTTTGATCAGTACCCACTTAAATGCTGTGGTCTGGATCTTCTACCTGCCGATCTGTTCAAACTGCGCTCAATGGCCTTCTTACAGTTGCCACACAGATTGTAAACATCTCTTTGTCTGCAGATTCTTTTCCTAAAGATTTTAAACATGCCCTAGTCATTCCTCTACTCACGAAACTTGGTCTTGACAAAGAAATAAAACAATTTCAAATTTACCCTTTCTGTCTATATTACTAGAAAGAGTCGCTCGTCGTCAAATCCTAAGTCATTTGTCATCCAATGACCTCGTTGAGGTGTTTCAGTCTGAATACAGATAGAATCACAGTACAGAGACAACCCTCTTACGCAATATTCAACGCATTATTGTCCCGCGCAGACAACAGAGATGTCTCAGTTCTGTGTCTGCTTGATCTCTCTGCAGCCTTAGACACAATAGAGCATATACTTCTCAGCCGTCTTCATCAAACTTTCGGGATCTCTAGCACAGCTCTGGATTCATTCTGAATCCAGATCTCTTCATGTTTGATATGGTGTTCAGGTCTTGGCCCAATATCATTTAGTCTGTACACTCAACCACTCTCCGACATCATCAGACAACATCAATGTGATTTTAACAAGTTTGCAGATGACACCCAATTCACTAAAGCTTCTACCCCAAATTATTTTGCTATCCTCCACAAAAAAAAACCGTAAAGATGTGTACTGTTGCTATGAAGGAGGATGCTGAGAAGCAAGCTTGAACTTAATGACGTCAAAACAGAAGTCATACGTATGGGTTCTAAATCTAAACTTAGTCTTATCTCGGACCATAACTTGACTGTCTGCAATGATGATATCAACTTTCAAAATTCTGTCTGAAACCTAGTTGCATTTTTTGATTCAGCTCTGTCCATGCATGACCATGTCTGTAATTTATGTAAAACTGTAATCTTCCAACTGAGTAAAATCCTAACCATTTATCCGTATCTAACTATTGAAGCAACCAATTAGCTTGTTTGTTCCTTGATCCTAAGTCCTGCTGGTCTGCCTTCTATATTTGTTGTCACGCCTTCAGATGACTTTGAACAATGCTGCGAGAATCACTGTCAGCAAGTCAACAACAACAAATGATCACGTTACTCCACTTTTACGTCATCTTCATTGATTACCAATCCATTACAGAGTTCAGTACAAAATTGCCATATTGGCTTATCGCCACTTCCAAGGATCTCTCCCATCTTATCTTCTGTCCTTTATACTTCATACCGCTTCCCATTCTCCCAGGTCTTTTGAAAAGCTCCATCGTGTCCCCAAAACCTTCAAGAACCTTCTGTCTGTTTTTTTTCTTCCTCAAGATCTCCGTCACTTACGAACACTGTCCTCTTTCAAAACAAACTATAAACCCATCTATTCAAACAGGCCTTTGGGTGTGATGAAGCATAGCTAATTGTCTGTATTCTACCTCCTCCTTCCCACCCTACTTTACCCTCTACTGAAATCATGTAGTGTGTGTGTGTGTGTGTGTGTGTGTGCCTTTCTGTCTGTCTGTCTGTCGTGGAAGGGAGGTGCGGGGCAGGGCGGGAGGAGGGGGCGGGGGGTTGTGTGTGCACGAGCGCGCGCGGGTGTGTGTGTGTGTGTGTGTGTGTGTGTGTGTGTGTGTGTGTGTGTGTGTGTGTGTGCATGAGTAGGGCATTTTTGGTGTGTGTGTGTGTGTGTGTGTGTGTGTGTGTGTGTGTGTGTGTGTTTGTGATTGTTCATATCTGCAATTTGTAGTATTGGCTTTGTATGTATATATATATATATATATATATATATATGTGTGTGTGTGTGTGTGTGTGTGTGTGTGTGTGTGTGTGTGTGTGTGTGTGTGTGTGTGTGTGTGTGTTGTTGTTGTTGTTGTTGTTGTTGTTGTTGTTGTTGTTTTTTCATGTGCAAAGGAATGTCATTATGCACAAGAATACATGTATTGTTTCATGTGAGGCGCTTAGGGAGTTTGCACCATATAGACACAATTATTATCATCGTTATTATTATCATTGTCATTGTTGTCATTATTGTTGTGTGTTTGCTTGTTCCTTTTCTGACTGTCTGTTTGTCCGTCTGTCTGCCAGCAGCATGAATGAAAAGGCAGAGGATGGAATTTGCTTAAATGGTGTGGATGGGTCGGGTATGGATCAAAAATAGATCGATTAACTATCGGATGTGACTCGGATCGGTATTCGGATCCATGTGTTTGTTGTTGTTTTTTTGTTTGTTTGATTGTTGTTGTTTTGTTGTTTTTTTGTTTGTTTGTTTGTTTTTGTCTGTTTATATATATATATATATATATATATATATATATATATATATATATATATATATATATATATATATATATATATATATACCATCATTGGGTTATATGACATACAGAAGCAGTTATAATCTATGTTAGCAGAATTTCGTAAAAAGAATATTTTTAAACGTGAACAGATTTTTTTTTCCTGAAATGTGGAAGTGTTGATTATTGTGGACTGAGGGTCAGTCTGTTAGAATACGGCGGAGATCTGATTCGGAATCGGAGTCAGAGGAATTTCTTTCCTATTGTTATCCATTGTTTTGGGGATAGGGGGGGAAATGTAACAGCGCTTGTTTGCAGGATAACGCAAAAAGTTGTGAACCGATTTTCCTAAAAGACATATTTCAGGAAGATTCGGTGAAAAGGATAAGAACCAATGAATTGGATTTTAATGGTGATCCAAATCGATGCCTGGACCCAGAGAATTTCTTAAAGAAACAGTCACCACTGGAAGATGGGGGGGGGGGAGGAGGGGGGGGGGGTTGGGAGGGGTTCATCATACAGCAGTTAATTTAAGCACTGGCTGAGGTATGTATTACTCTGTACGTCCTCCAGTTTTGCTCACAGAAGATGAAGAAAAGACACCAGGGGTCGCTTGATCGATGACTGCGGAAGCAAGCTGATGAAAAATTCTGAACCCGAAAGTGCCAGACTCCCTGTGCCACATGATGAGGAACAAACAGTGCGCCTCACTTACGTTATAGCTCAGGGGAAATAGAAAGGCAGATAGGAGGCAGAGGGCTATGGGGGGCGCGGGGGTGGGGGGGATTGGGGGGGGGATGATGGAGGAGGCATGGGGGGGTAGGGGTGGAGAGGGATCATGGATCAGACACAGTATCGGGCCAGTAGGAAGAAGGTGTGTGGTGGTAAGGGAATCACGATGGGAGACTGGGACGGCGAGAAGAATACGGATAAAGACGGAAAGAGAGAGGGAAGGTAGTGAGAGACATTGGGACGGTGAGAAGACTACGGATGAAGGCGGAAAGAGAGGGGGAAGATAGTGAGAGAGATTGGGACGGCGAGAAGAATACGGATAAAGGCGGAAAGAGGGAGGGAAGGTAGTGAGAGACATTGGGACGGCGAGAAGACTACGGATAGAGGCTAAAGAGGGAGGGGAGATAGTGAGAGACATTGGGACGGCGAGAAGACTACGGATAAAGGCGGAAAGAGAGAGGGAAGATAGTGAGAGACATTGGGACGGCGAGAAGAATACGGATAAAGGCGGAAAGAGGGAGGAAAGATAGTGAGAGAGATTGGGACGGTGAGAAGACTACGGATAGAGGCTAAAGAGGGAGGGGAGATAGTGAGACACATTGGGACGGCGAGAAGACTACGGATAAAGGCGGAAAGAGAGAGGGAAGATAGTGAGAGACATTGGGACGGTGAGAAGAATACGGATAAAGACGGAAAG
The DNA here is from genome assembly GCF_041734735.1 of Babylonia areolata. NCBI lineage: Eukaryota > Metazoa > Mollusca > Gastropoda > Neogastropoda > Buccinidae > Babylonia > Babylonia areolata. The sequence goes on along the minus strand of NC_134893.1, from coordinate 10,570,836 downwards.
AAAGAGGGAAGGTAGTGAGAGACATTGGGACGGCGAGAAGAATACGGATAAAGGCGGAAAGAGAGAGGGAAGGTAGTGAGAGACATTGGGACGGCGAGAAGAATACGGATAAAGGCGGAAAGAGAGAGGGAAGGTAGTGAGAGACATTGGGACGGCGAGAAGAATACGGATAAAGGCGGAAAGAGAGAGGGAAGATAGTGAGAGACATTGGGACGGTGAGAAGAATACGGATAAAGGCGGAAAGAGAGAGGGAAGGTAGTGAGAGACATTGGGACGGCGAGAAGAATACGGATAAAGACGGAAAGAGAGAGGGAAGGTAGTGAGAGAGATTGGGACGGCGAAAAGAATACGGATAAAGACGGAAAGAGAGAGGGAAGATAGTGAGAGAGATTGGGACGGTGAGAAGAATACGGAATAAAGGCGGAAAGAGGGAGGGAAGATAGTGAGAGAGATTGGGACGGCGAAAAGAATACGGATAAAGGCGGAAAGAGAGAGGGAAGGTAGTGAGAGACATTGGGACGGTGAGAAGAATACGGAATAAAGGCGGAAAGAGGGAGGGAAGATAGTGAGAGAGATTGGGACGGCGAAAAGAATACGGATAAAGGCGGAAAGAGGGAGGAAAGATAGAGAGAGATTGAGACGGTGAGAAGAATACGGAGAGAGGCGGAATGAGAGAGGGGGTGAGGGGGTAGTGAGAGAGATTGAGACGGTGAGAAGAATACGGAGAGAGGCGGAATGAGAGAGGGAAGATTGTGAAAGAGATTGGGACGGTGACAAGAATACAGATAACAGCAAAACGAGGGAGACAAGATAGCGAGAGAGATTGGGACGGTGACAAGAATACAGATAACAGCAAAACGAGGGAGAGAAGATAGCGAGAGAGATTGGGACGGTGACAAGAATACAGATAACAGCAAAACGAGGGAGACAAGATAGCGAGAGAGATTGGGACGGTGACAAGAATACAGATAACAGCAAAACGAGGGAGAGAAGATAGCGAATACGGATAAAGGCGGAAAGAGAGAGGGAAGATTGTGAGAGAGACGACTGTGAGAGGGGAGAGAGAGAGAGACAGACAGAGACAGAGAGAGAGAGAGAGAGACGGGGGTGCAAAGATGAGAAGAGGAGTAACGAGAGCGGTGCATATAGAGGAAAATGATAGTTTGAGAGAGATGTAATTAAGGATAATGAAAGGGGAATAGAGAACGATGGAAACAGACAATCACACAGGCTACAAAATAACTAAGATGGATTACATGCGAATTTTTTGTACAGTTATGTCCCGTAACATGACAAAAAAAAAGTAGAAACAAAACTGATTCACGAGAAGAGAAAAGAAAGAAAGAAAGAAGAAGAAGAACGAGAAGAACAAAAAGAAAGGGGAGGGGGGGAAGGAAGAAGAGATGGATTGGATGAAGAGGAGGAGGAGGAAGAAGAAGAAGAATGATACCAGAAGAAGAGGAGGACCAGAAAAAAGAGGAGGAGAGGAGGAGGAGGAGGAGGAGACTGGAAGAAGAATAAGGAAGAGGAGGAGGAGGAGAATGGAGGAAGAATAAGGAGGAGGAAGAGGAGGAGAATGGAATCAGAAGAAGAAGAGGAGGACCAGAAAAAAGAGGAGGAGGAGGAGAACGGAAGAAGAAGAAGGAAGAGGAGTAGGAGAAAGGAAGAAGAAGAAGAAAGAAGAGGAGGAGGAGGAGAATGGAAGAAGAAGAAAGAAGAGGAGGAGGAGAATGGAAGAAGAAGAAGAAGAAAGAGGAGGAGGAGAATGGAAGAAGAAGAAAGAAGAGGAGGAGGAGAATGGAAGAAGAAGAAAGAAGAGGAGGAGGAGAATGGAAGAAGAAAGAAGAGGAGGAGAAGAATGGAAGAAGAAGGAGGAGGAGGAGAATGGAAGAAGAAGGAAGAGAAGGAGGAAAATGGAAGAAGAAGAAGGAAGAGGGGGAGGAGAATGGAAGAAGAAGAAAGAAGAGGAGGAGGAGAAGAATGGAAGAAGAAGGAGGAGGAGGAGAATGGAAGAAGAAGGAAGAGGAGGAGGAAAATGGAGAAGAAGATGGCAGAGGAGGAGGAGCAGAACGGAAGAAGAAGAAGAAAGAAGAGGAGGAGGAGCAGAATGGATGAAGAAGAAAGAAGAGGAGGAGGAGGAGAATGGAAGAAGAAGCAGGAAGAGGAGGAGGAGCACAAGTAATAGGAAGCTGAGGAAGAGAAACACCAAAATAAGACGAAGAAGCAAAACGATAACTAGCAACAACAACAACAACAACAGCAACAGCAACAACAACAGCAACAACAACAACAACAACAACAACAAAAATAAGAAGAAACCAGCCAGAGCAAGAAAGAAAAGCAAGTTTCAATTTCAATTTCCTTCAGTGGGTATCTATGCGTGCGAAGGTTTCAATTTGTATTGGCTCCACTGCAACATGTTACTGGTGAGCATCGCTAGGCAGCCTGTGAAAGAACAGGAACGAGAGAGAGAGAGACGGGAGAGAGAGAGAGAGTGTGTGTGTGTGTGTGTGTCCAAAAGAGAGTGTGTGTGTGTGTGTGTGACTCTCTCTCTCTCTCTCTCTCTCTCTCTCTCTCTCTCTCTCTCTCTCTCTCTCTCAACTTTACCGATGTATAGAAAACATGAATAAAGATGTTAGGGCTAAAATTAAATATGAAGCTAGAATGAATGAATGAATGAATGGTTTTGTAAGATGTACAAGAGGAGCAAAGCAAGGTGATGTATGTAGTTTTAAATGCACATTACATGATCTTTTGAACAGAGCAAAGGGACGTGTTTGGGGTATTTTGCGAATATTGTATAAGTTTTGGTGACTATTCATCAAATACATATTTTAGATAGTTCGATGCACAATTGCAATCCATTGCTCGTTATGGTGCAACATATGGGGACTGGAGGCAAGGTATTAAATAGACATAATTATGTCTTTTGCTGTGAAGAGGTATTTGCATGTAGATAGAAAAACTCAAAATAAATTTATAACCTTTCCTTATATGGTGAAACAGGAAGAAACCCAATTTATTTGAATTCCTTCATAAAATGCATAAGGAACTGGTTATAATTAGTATAAATGGATCATGTTGCCTGCCAAAGCATATAAATCACTGTATGATTTATATTTTAAAAACAAACGAACATGGACAACTAGCACTGCTAATTATCTTTCATTTGCGAAGTTTATTATGAATAGGATAACCAGGGTGTTGGAAATATACGGTGATTTTTATTTTTTTTTTTCAAATGCTTTAAGCAATGAATTACAGACTGAAGGTGGCAAGACTTGGACTTTCACATACAAACGAGAGATTCTCAGTGTATATACTGTTTAAACAGAACCATTTGATTGGCCCTTATTTTTTCTTTGGATATTCGTCGTGTTGGGAGAAGTGAAAACGAGCACTTTCCATATGGTTTAAGCGCTGGATTTTCAATCCGATTGTCTTGGGCACCAACTGGATTAAGGGTGGAGATTTTTCCGATCTCCCGGGTCATCATAACAAAGACCGGAGGTTTTCCCTACCTCCCAGGTAAATATAACAATTATGTTGAACTGGGAGACCGGAAAAATCTCCACCTTCAGCCCAGTTGCCGCCTATCTTATGTGCTGGGCTGCTAGTGCCTTACCCCACTGCCTGCTCCCATATGTTTATACACGCAGGTTAAATATCCCGTACTCCATGTCAGAGTTCTCTGAGTAATGGAAACACGATTGTATGATGCCACGAAAATGGAGTATTACTGCCTATATGATGGGGATATGTACGTAAAAACCCCGTTGTAAATACAGTGAATGGGGA
>NC_134893.1:10555092-10566938 GCF_041734735.1 Babylonia areolata | reverse complement strand
AGGCTGCTAAGCTGTTCACGTTTCGTCGTGTGGCTGTTGCGTGTTGGCTGTCTGTAAAACAGCGTGCAAGCTGTCCACGTTCACAGCACAGCCAACAGCAGGTGTTGGGGAGGTGACGGAAGCTGTACGCCGGTCAGTAACAGAGAGAAGTGAGAAACTTCCCAGAGGAAAGGTGAACTGCAGTGTGCGTCATTCACTGGGGCGGTGAAGTTTCTTCCAGAGTGGGTCCTCCTTGACTGTTTTATTTCCTTGTCTACAGTTTGTAGGTCGGACGCTTATTGTCTTATTGTGCTGCTCGGAGTAGCTGACACGTTGATGAAAAATCGCGTCGTTGTCCAAACTGCTGTTCGTTGTTTATTGCTACTCTGTTGTTGAACCCATGCACACGCTTACACATCCATAGCGACATGGTTGTGTTTCGTTGCCGTTCTGTATCTGTCTGTCTCTCACTTTTGATCTCTCCCTGTATGATTTTGTATTGTTATCATTATGGCTTATCGTCTGTCTTACCTCTCTCTCTCTCTCTCTCTCTCTCTCTCTCTCTCTCTCCCTCTCTCTCTCTCTCTCTGTCTCCCTCTATCCGACCCTCTTTCTATCACCCCCCTCCTTCTCCCCATCTACTCACTCTTCCACAATTCCCCCCCCCCCCCCCCCCGCTCCATTCTTTCCCTGCTCCCCTCCTCCCGTCCCTTCTGCTTCCCCCCGCTCCCTCTCTCCCCTCCCCCGCCCGCTCACCACTCTTTCCTTCTTTTCTTGGCTGTGACAGTCACTCAGTTCGTTGCACAAATTAACCCTGGAGATGTTTAGGTCGTTTTTTTTCTTCAATGAAACATTTAGCTTCGGGTCCTCTCTCTCTCTCTCTCTCTCTCTCTCTCTCTGACACACACACGCACACACACACACGTACACACACACACATACACACACACACACACACACACACACACACACACACATACACACACACACACACACACACACACACACACACACACACACACACACACACACACACACACACACACACACACACACACACACTGAAACAAAGTCATACGAAGGGAGGAATATGAGTATATGGGGGGGAAAAAATGAAATGAAAACCGGATCGATTCTTTTCTCTTTTTTTTTTTTTCTTTTTTCTCAACATATAAATTTCCATTCATGGATGAATTCTGACACTGCAACGTTTATTTTCTCTCTTGTCCTTGACATCTTGAAAAGGACTCTTGGAGGAATGCGCATCTAGGAACGACTTCATTTTTCGATTTTGTCAGCAGCAGGATGTGTATGATGTGATGTCCCAACTGGGGCATACATTCCGTTTCTCTCTCTGCCTCTGTCTGTCTGTCTGTCTGTGTGTCTTTCTCTCTCCAGAGCTGCAACTCTCCATCAATATATGCTTTTAGGCAAAGCAAGTTTTGTAGTTAGCATGTATCTTATCCAACCTTACCCAAGTAATTGCTGAATCCATTCACAAACATGGACACACTCTTGATTTACTTGTGGTGCGAGAACATGGTCATCTCCTTCAGTCTATTTCTGTCACGGACTTCGTTCTAACAGATCACAAAGCCATATTCTTCAGTCTTTCAGTTCAGAAACCTTCACGTCAAATACATTACATGAGGTCTCGAAACCTGAAGAAGATCGACACTGGCTTTTTTTTCTGTGAAGATGTCATTCTATCTTCTTTCTTGAACAATGACTGTCCTGAATCCAGTCTTCTGGATAGTTCCAGTCACGCTTTACGCGACATGCTTGATCACGTTACTGACCGTCCTTCAGCCCCTAGGATCACAGATAATATCAGACCAGCCACACAGAAGCTGAGGCAGTCAGAGAGAAGGTGGCGATCCACTTACCTGGTCGTTCACAGCCAGATTTTCACACAGCAACGCTCTCTTCTTAAATCTCTTAAAGACAATGCCAAAAGTGAACATTGTGCTCGCTTGTCAAAATGTAAATCTATCAAGACCCTTTTTCAAGTCACTGGTGAACTTTTTAGCAACACTTAAGTTCCTGTCCTTCTTTCAACTGTCTCGCTATCTGATCTTCCTCATAGGTTCTGTGAGTTCTTTGATCAGGAATTTTTCAGATATTCGCAGTGAACTAGACTCTACTGATTCAGATCCTGATGGTCACTCGGATACCTTCAATGGTGTCCCCGTGACTGCTTTTGTACGAGTCTCTGATAACACAATCCGTGAGTTTGATCAGTACCCACTTAAATGTTGTGGGGTGGATCCTCTACCTGCCGATCTGTTCAAACTGTGCTCAATGGCCTTCTTACAGTTGCCACACAGATTGTAAACATCTCTTTGTCTGCAGCTTCTTTTCCTAAAGATTTTAAACATGCCCTAGTCACTCCTCTACTCAAGAAACTTGGTCTTGACAAAGAAATAAAACAATTTCAAATTTACCCTTTCTGTCTATATTACTAGAAAGAGTCGCTCGTCGTCAAATCCTAAGTCATTTGTCATCCAATGACCTCCAGGAGGTGTTTCAGTCTGAATACAGATAGAATCACAGTACAGAGACAACCCTCTTACGCAATATTCAACGCATTATTGTCCCGCGCAGACAACAGAGATGTCTCAGTTCTGTGTCTGCTTGATCTCTCTGCAGAGCATATACTTCTCAGCCGTCTTCATCAAACTTTTGGGATCTCTAGCACAGCTCTGGAATTGTTTAACTCACTCAGTACGGCCGGTCCTCTCTTCTCCTCTACACTCGGATACCTTCAATGGTGTCTCCTTGGCTGCTTTTATACGAGTCTCTGAGAACACAATCCGTGAGTTTGATCAGTACCCACTTAAATGCTGTGGTGTGGATCCTCTACCTGCCGATCTGTTCAAACTGTGCTCAATGGCCTTCTTACAGTTGCCACACAGATTGTAAACATCTCTTTGTCTGCAGATTCTTTTCCTAAAGATTTTAAACATGCCCTAGTCATTCCTCTACTCACGAAACTTGGTCTTGACAAAGAAATAAAACAATTTCAAATTTACCCTTTCTGTCTATATTACTAGAAAGAGTCGCTCGTCGTCAAATCCTAAGTCATTTGTCATCCAATGACCTCCAGGAGGTGTTTCAGTCTGAATACAGATAGAATCACAGTACAGAGACAACCCTCTTACGCAATATTCAACGCATTATTGTCCCGCGCAGACAACAGAGATGTCTCAGTTCTGTGTCTGCTTGATCTCTCTGCAGCCTTAGACACAATAGAGCATATACTTCTCAGCCGTCTTCATCAAACTTTCGGGATCTCTAGCACAGCTCTGGATTCATTCTGAATCCAGATCTCTTCATGTTTGATATGGTGTTCAGGTCTTGGCCCAATATCATTTAGTCTGTACACTCAACCACTGTCCGACATCATCAGACAACATCAATGTGATTTTAACAAGTTTGCAGATGACACCCAGTTCACTAAAGCTTCTACCCCAAATTATTTTGCTATCCTCCACAAAAAACAACAACGTAAAGATGTGTACTGTTGCTATGAAGGAGTTGATGCTGAGAAGCAAGCTTGAACTTAATGAAGTCAAAACAGAAGTCATACGTATGGGTTCTAAATCTGCACTTAGTTATATCTCGGACCATAACTTGACTGTCTGCAATGCGGATATCAACTTTCAAAATTCTGTCTGAAACCTAGTTGCATTTTTTGATTCAGCTTTGTCCATGCATGACCATGTCTGTAATTTATGTAAAACTGCAATCTTCCAACTGAGTAAAATCCTAACCATTTATCTGTATCTAACTATTGAAGCAACCAATTAGCTTGTTTGTTCCTTGATCCTAAGTCCTGCTGGTCTGCCTTCTTGATTTGTTGTCACGCCTTCAGATGACTTTGAACAATGCTGCGAGAATCACTGTCAGCAAGTCAACAACAACAAATGATCACGTTACTCCACTTTTACGTCATCTTCATTGATTACCCATCCATTACAGAGTTCAGTACAAAATTGCCACATTGGCTTATCGCCACTTTCAAGGATCTCTCCCATCTTATCTTCTGTCCTTTATACTTCATACCGCTTCCCATTCTCCCAGCTCTTTTGAAAAGCTCCATCGTGTCCCCAAAACCTTCAAGAACCTTCTGTCTGGTTTTTTCTTCCTCAAGATCTCCGTCACTTATGAACACTGTCCTCTTTCAAAACAAACTATAAACCCATCTATTCAAACAGGCCTTTGGGTGTGATGAAGCATAGCTAATTGTTTGCATTCTACCTCCTCCTTCCCACCCCACTTTACCCTCTACTGAAATCATCATGTAGTTTGTGTGTGTGTGTGTGTGTGTGTGTGTGTGTGTGTCTTTCTGTCTGTCTGTCTGTCGTGGAAGGGAGGTGCGGGGCAGGGCGGGAGGAGGGGGGGGGTGTGTGTGTGCACGAGCGCGCGCGGGTGTGTGTGTGTGTGTGTGTGTGTGTGTGTGCATGAGTAGGGCATTTTTGGTGTGTGTGTGTGTGTGTGTGTGTGTGTGTGTGTGTGTGTGTGTTTGTGATTGTTCATATCTGCAATTTGTAGTATTGGCTTTGTATATATATATATATATATATATATATATATATATATATATATATATATATATATATATATGTGTGTGTGTGTGTGTGTGTGTGTGTGTGTGTGTGTGTGTGTGTGTGTGTGTTGTTGTTGTTGTTGTTGTTGTTGTTGTTGTTGTTGTTGTTTCATGTGCAGAGGAATGTCATTATGCACAAGAGTACATGTATTGTTTCATGTGAGGCGCTTAGGGAGTTTGCACCATATAGACACAATTATTATCATCGTTATTATTATCATTGTCATTGTTGTCATTATTGTTGTGTGTTTGCTTGTTCCTTTTCTGACTGTCTGTTTGTCTGTCTGTCTGTCTGTCTGTCTGTCTGTCTGTCTGTCTGCCAGCAGCATGAATGAAAAGGCCGAGGATGGAATTTGCTTAAATGGTGTGGATGGGTCGGGTATGGATCAAAAATAGATCGATTAAATATCGGATGTGACTCGGATCGGTATTCGGATCCATGTGTTTGTTGTTGTTTTTTTGTTTGTTTGATTGTTGTTGTTTTGTTGTTTTTTTGTTTGTTTTTGTCTGTTTATGTCTGTTTATATGTATATATATATATATATATATATATATATATATATATATATATATATATATATATATATATATACCATCATTGGGTTATATGACATACCGAAGCAGTTATAATCTGTGTTAGCAGAATTTCGTAAAAAGAATATTTTTAAACGTGGACAGATTTTTTTTTTCCCCTGAAATGTGGAAGTGTTGATTATTGTGGACTGAGGGTCAGTCTGTTAGAATACAACGGAGATCTGATTCGGAATCGGAGTCAGAGGAATTTCTTTCCTATTGTTATCCATTGTTTTGGGGATAGGGGGGGAAATGTAACAGCGCTTGTTTGCAGGGTAACGCAAAAAGTTGTGAACCGATTTTCCTAAAAGACATATTTCAGGAAGATTCGGTGAAAAGGATAAGAACCAATCAATTGGATTTTGGTGGTGATCCAAATCGGTGCCTGGACCCAGAGAATTTCTTAAAGAAACAGTCACCACTGGAAGATGGGGGGGTTAGGAGGGGTTCATCATACAGCAGTTAATTTAAGCACTGGCTGAGGTATGCATTACTCTGTACGTCCTCCAGTTTTGCTCACAGAAGATGAAGAAAAGACACCAGGGGTCGCTTGATCGATGACTGCGGAAGCAAGCTGATGAAAAATTCTGAACCCGAAAGTGCCAGACTCCCTGTGCCACATGATGAGGAACAAACAGTGCGCCTCACTTACGTTATAGCTCAGGGGAAATAGAAAGGCAGATAGGAGGCAGAGGGCTATGGGGGGCGCGGGGTGGGGGGGATTGGGGCGGGGGGATGATGGAGGAGGCATGGGGGGGTAGGGGTGGAGAGGGATCATGGATCAGACACAGTGTCGGGCCAGTAGGAAGAAGGTGTGTGGTGGTAAGGGAATCACGATGGGAGACTGGGACGGCGAGAAGAATACGGATAAAGACGGAAAGAGAGAGGGAAGGTAGTGAGAGACATTGGGACGGCGAGAAGACTACGGATAAAGGCTAAAGAGGGAGGGGAGATAGTGAGAGAGATTGGGACGGCGAGAAGAATACGGATAAAGGCGGAAAGAGAGAGGGAAGGTAGTGAGAGAGATTGGGACGGCGAGAAGAATACGGATAAAGACGGAAAGAGGGAGGGAAGATAGTGAGAGACATTGGGACGGTGAGAAGAATACGGATAAAGGCAGAAAGAGAGGGGAAAAGATAGTGAGAGAGATTGGGACGGTGAGAAGAATACGGATAAAGGCGGAAAGAGAGAGGGAAGGTAGTGAGAGACATTGGGACGGCGAGAAGAATACGGATAAAGGCGGAAAGAGAGAGGGAAGGTAGTGAGAGACATTGGGACGGCGAGAAGAATACGGATAAAGACGGAAAGAGGGGGGGAAGATAGTGAGAGAGATTGGGACGGCGAGAAGAATACGGATAAAGGCGGAAAGAGAGAGGGAAGGTAGTGAGAGACATTGGGACGGCGAGAAGAATACGGATAAAGACGGAAAGAGGGGGGGAAGATAGTGAAAGAGATTGGGACGGCGAGAAGAATACGGATAAAGGCGGAAAGAGAGAGGGAAGATAGTGAGAGAGATTGGGACGGTGAGAAGAATACGGATAAAGGCGGAAAGAGGGAGGAAAGATAGTGAGAGAGATTGGAACGATGAGAAGAATACGGATAAAGGCGGAATGAGAGGGGGAAGATAGCGAAAGAGATTGGGACGGTGACAAGAATACAGACAGCAGCAAAACGAGGGAGAGAAGATAGCGAGAGAGATTGGGACGGTGACAAGAATACGGATAACAGCAAAACGAGGGAGAGAAGATAGCGAATGCGGATAAAGGCGGAAAGAGAGAGAGGGAAATTGTGAGAGACGACTGTGAGAGGGGAGAGAGAGAGAGACAGACAGAGACAGAGAGAGAGAGAGAGAGAGAGAGAGAGAGAGACGGGGGTGCAAAGATGAGAAGAGGAGTAACGAGAGTGGTGCATATAGAGGAAAATGATAGTCTGAGAGAGATGTAATTAAGGATAATGAAAGGGGAATAGAGAACGATGGAAACAGACAATCACACAGGCTACAAAATAACTCAGATGGATTACATGCGAATTTTTTGTACAGTTATGTCCCGTAACATGACAAAAAAAGTAGAAACAAAACTGATTCACGAGAAGAGAAAAGAAAGAAAGAAAGAAAGAAAGAAGAACGAGAAGAACAAGAACAAGAAGAAAGGGGGGGGCAGAGAGAGAGAGAAGGAAGAAGAGATGGATTGGATGAAGCGGAGGAGGAGGAAGAAGAAGAAGAATGAGACCAGAAGAAGAAGAGGAGGACCAGAAAAAAAGACGAGAGGAGGAGGAGGAGGAGGAGACTGGAAGAAGAATAAGGAAGAGGAGGAGGAGAAGAATGGAGGAAGAATAAGGAGGAGGAAGAGGAGGAGAATGGAACCAGAAGAAGAAGAGGAGGACCAGAAAAAAGAGGAGGAGGAGGAGACTGGAAGAAGAAGAAGAAGGAGGAGAATGGAAGAAGAAGAAGGAAGAAGAGGAGGAGGAGGAGGAGAATGGAAGAAGAAGAAAGAGGAGGAGGAGAATGGAAGAAGAAGAAAGAGGAGGGGGAGGAGAATGGAAGAAGAAGAAAGAAGAGGAAGAGGAGAATGGAAGAAGAAGATGGAAGAGGAGGAGGAGCAGAATGGAAGAAGAAGAAGAAGGAAGAGGAGGAGGAGAATGGAAGAAGAAGAAGGAAGAGGAGGAGGAGCAGAATGGAAGAAGAAGAAGAAAGAAGAGGAGGAGGAGCAGAATGGAAGAAGAAGAAGGAAGAGGAGAATGGAAGAAGAAGAAGGAAGAGGAGGAGGAGGAGAATGGAAGAAGGAGGAGGAGAATGGAAGAAGAAGGAAGAGGAGGAGAATGGAAGAAGAAGGAGGAAGAGGAGGAGGAGAATGGAAGAGGAGGAGGAGGAGAATGGAAGAAGAAGAAGGAAGAGGAGGAGGAGAATGGAAGAAGAAGAAAGAAGAGGAGGAGTAGAATGGAAGAAGAAGAAGAAAGAGGAGGAGGAGAATGGAAGAAGAAGAAGAAAGAGGAGGAGAATGGAAGAAGAAGAAGGAAGAGTAGTAGGAGAAAGGAAGAAGAAAGAAGAGGAGGAGGAGGAGAATGGAAGAAGAAGAAAGAAGAGGAGGAGGAGAATGGAAGAAGAAGAAAGAGGAGGAGGAGGAGAATGGAAGAAGAAGAAAGAAGAGGAGGAGGAGAATGGAAGAAGAAGAAAGAAGAGGAGGAGGAGAAGAATGGAAGAAAAAGGATGAGGAGGAGAATGGAAGAAGAAGGAAGAGGAGGAGGAAAATGGAAGAAGAAGATGGAAGAGGAGGAGGAGCAGAATGGAAGAAGAAGCAGGAAGAGGAGGAGGAGGAGAATGGAAGAAGAAGGAGGAGGAAGAGGAGAATGGAAGAAGAAAAAGGAAGAGGAGGAGGAGCAGAATGGAAGAAGAAGGAGGAGGATGAGAGTGGAAGAAGAAGGAAGAGGAGGAGGAGAATGGAAGAAGAAGAAGGAAGAGGAGGAGGAGAATGGAAGAAGAAGGGAGAGGAGGAGGAGAATGGAAGAAGAAGAAGGAAGACGAGGAGTTGAATGGAAGAAGAAGAAGAAGGAAGACGAGGAGGAGAATGGAAGAAGAAGAAGGAGGAAGAGGAGAATGGAAGAAGAAAAAGGAAGAGGAGGAGGAGCAGAACGGAAGAAGAAGGAGGAGGAGGAGAATGGAAGAAGAAGGAAGAGGAGGAGGAGAAGGGAAGAAGAAGAAAGAAGAGGAGGAGGAGAATGGAAGAAGAAGAAGGAAGAGGAGGAGGAGGATGAAGAAGAAGAAGGAAGAGGAGGAGGATGAGAATGGAAGAAGAAGGAAGAGGAGGAGGAGAATGAAGAAGAAAAAGGAAGAGGAGGAGGAGAATGGAAGAAGAAGAAAAAAGAAGAGGAGGAGGAGAATGGAAGAAGAAGAAAGAAGAGGAGGAGGAGGAGAATGGAAGAAGAAGAAGAAGGAAGAGGAGGAGGAGAATGGAAGAAGAAGAAGGAGGAAGAGGAGGAGGAGCAGAATGGAAGAAGAAGAAGGAGGAGGAGGAGAATGGAAGAAGAAGAAGGAAGAGGAGGAGGAGCAGAATGGAAGAAGGAGGAGAATGGAGAAGAAGAAGAAGGAAGAGGAGGAGGAGAATGGAAGAAGAAGGAGGAGGAAGAGGAGGAGGAGCAGAATGGAAGAAGAAGAAAGAAGAGGGAGGAGAATGGAAGAAGAAGAAAGAAGAGGAAGAGGAGCGGAATGGAAGAAGAAGAAAGAAGAGGAGGAGAATGGAAGAAGAAAAAGGAAGAGGAGGAGGAGCGCAAGTAATAGGAAGCTGAGGAAGAGAAACACCAAAATAAGACGAAGAAGCAAAACAATAACTAGCAACAACAACAACAACAACAACAACAGCAACAACAACAACAACAGCAAAAATAAGAAGAAACCAGCCAGAGCAAGAAAGAAAAGCAAGTTTCAATTTCAATTTCCTTCAGTGGGTATCTATGCGTGCGAAGGTTTCAATTTGTATTGGCTCCACTGCAACATGTTACTGGTGGGCATCGCTAGGCAGCCTGTGAAAGAACAGGAACGAGAGAGAGAGAGAGACGGGAGAGAGAGAGTGTGTGTGTGTGTGTGTGTGTCCAAAAGAGAGTGTGTGTGTGTGTGTGACTCTCTCTCTCTCTCTCTCTCTCTCAACTTTACCGATGTATAGAAAACATGAATAAAGATGTTAGGGCTAAAATTAAATATGAAGCTAGAATGAATGAATGAATGGTTTTGTAAGATGTACAAGAGGAGCAAAGCAAGGTGATGCATGTAGTTTTAAATGCACATTACATGATCTTTTGAACAGAGCAAAGGGACGTGTTTGGGGTATTTTGCGAATATTGTATAAGTTTGATGACTATTCATCAAATACATATTTTAGATAGTTCGATGCACAATTGCAATCCATTGCTCGTTATGGTGCAACATATGGGGACTGGAGGCAAGGTATTAAATAGACATAATTATGTCGTTTGCTGTGAAGAGGTATTTGCATGTAGATAGAAAAACTCAAAATAAATTTATAACCTTTCCTTATATGGTGAAACAGGAAGATACCCAATTTATTTGAATTCCTTCATAAAATGCATAGGGAACTGGTTAAAATTAGTCTAAATGGATCATGTTGCCTGCCAAAGCATATAAATCACTGTATGATTTATATTTTTAAAAACAAACGAACATGGACAACTAGCACTGCTAATTATCTTTCAGCTGCGGAGTTTATTATGTATGGGATAACCAGGGTGTTGGAAATATACGGTGATTTTTTTTTTTTTTTTTTTTTTTTTTTTTTTTTTCAAATGCTTTAAGCAATGAATTACAGACTGAAGGTGGCAAGACTTGCAGTTTCACATACAAACGAGAGATTCTCAGTGAATATACTATTTAAACAGAACCATTTGATTGGCCCTTATTTTTTCTTTGGATATTCGTCGTGTTGGGAGAAGTGAAAACGAGCACTTTCCATATGGTTTAAGCGCTGGATTTTCAATCCGATTGTCTTGGGCACCAACTGGATTAAGGGTGGAGATTTTTCCGATCTCCCGGGTCATCATAACAAAGACCGGAGGTTTTCCCTACCTCCCAGGTAAATATAACAATTATGTTGAACTGGGAGACCGGAAAAATCTCCACCTTCAGCCCAGTTGCCGCCTATCTTATGTGCTGGGCTGCTAGTGCCTTAACCCACTGCCTACTCCCATCTGTTTATACACGCAGGTTAAATATCCCGTACTCCATGTCAGAGTTCTCTGAGTAATGGAAACACGATTGTATGATGCCACGAAAATTGAGTATTACTGCCTATATGATGGGGATATGTACGTAAAAACCCCGTTGTAAATACGAGTGAATGTGGGAGTTGCAGCCTACGAATGCAGCCAGACAGCCAGACATCAAGAAGAAGAAGAAGAGAAACTACAACAACAACAACAACAACGGCAAAATGATAACAAGGTAACAAGGAAAAGAACAAGAAGAATAAGCAAAGCAAGAAGAAAAGCACGTTTCAATTTCAATTTCCTCCGGCCGGTGTCTTCGCGTGCAGGCGATTCGCTGTATTTTGGCTTCACCACCATCGGCGAGGAAGCAGCTTGGGAACAATATACCACTCCAGCCTGTGTGCAGACGGGAATCCATCCAACATCCTGCTGGTACAATAAACTTTATGGTCTCCATCTTCATATATATCCCCTCTCTGTCCCTCTGTCTTTGTCTGTCTGTCTCTCTCTCAGTGTCTGTCTGTCTGCCTCTCTCTCTCTCTCTCTTTCAGAGTGTCTGTCTCTTTCTGTCTCACTCTGTCTGTCCCTCTCCATCTGTCTCTCTCTCTCTCTCTCTCTCTCTCTCTCTCTCTCTCTCTCTCTCTCTGTGTCTGTCCCTCTCTATCTGTCTCTCTCTCTGTGTCTTTCTGGCTCCGTCTGTCTCTTTATCCCTCCCATTGTCTGTCTCTCTCTCAGTCTCTGTCTCTTTCTGTCTCTGTCTCTCTGTCTCTGTCTTTGTCTGTCTGTCTGTCTGTCTGTCTGTCTGTCTGTCTGTCTGTCTGTCTGTCTGTCTCTCTCTCTCTCTCTCTCTCTCTCTCTCTCTCTCTCTCTCTCTCTCTCTCTCTCTCGACGAGATAGAGGAAGGAAGAAAAGAAGGAATAGGTCGATGAACAAAAAACAATAATTAGAAAAGAAAAAAAATGAGAGGAGG
>NC_134893.1:10545092-10550092 GCF_041734735.1 Babylonia areolata | reverse complement strand
GAGTGAACGAGAACTTTGATCAACAGAGACACACCGAGTAAAGAGTTTGCATTTTGTTTGTTTTTTTTTTGTTTTTATTGACGTGTGTTCACTTTGTAATGTTAACAATTATTCGAAGACAATGATACAGCTTCGCATAACTGTAGTATATGTATTCAAACTTCCCTTCCGTGTATTGCTTCGTCATTTCGCTTTTTATTTATCCTCCTGATACTTGAAGAAGTAAAAAAAAAATAATAATTATATAAAAAAAAAAAAGGAATCATTTATGTAGGTAAACTTTTCTTTTCGGTTTCACGTCCATCGTGGACTTGTTTCGTTCTTCTTTTTTTCTTTTTTTACCTTCTTTGAAAGTGTGGGAGGGGAGAGGGCAGGGGCGTTACAGATGTGTGTATGTGTGTTTTGGGGGTGGGTGAGTGAGGTAATGTGTGTCTGGATATATATATATATATATATATATGTGTGTGTGTGTGTGTGTGTGTGTGTGTGTGTGTGTGTGTGTGTGTGTGTGTGTGTGTGTGTGTGTGTGTGTGTGTTGTGTGTGTGTGTGTGTGTGTGTGTGTGTGTTGTGTGTGTGTGTGTGTGTGTGTGTGTGTGTGTGTGTTGTGTGTGTGTGTGTGTGTGTGTGTGTGTGTGTGTGTTGTGTGTGTGTGTGTGTGTGTGTTGTGTGTGTGTGTGTGTGTGTGTGTGTGTGTGATAGTCAGTCCAGTCCGACTGCCACCACCAGAACAGCAGCACAAGAGGCAACTGCTGTCCCGACTATCTGGGCTAGAATTTGATTATAGTGGAGAGCATCTTGCCTGAACTACATCCCCACTCTCTCGACCAAGAGGGTTTTATGTTAGTCGGCGTTTGGATGGTTCCCAAAGGCCAAATAGCCTCCAAAGCTGCCGCAATAAGAGCTATAGAGCCAGTGCAATATACATACATACATATAATGTGTGTGTGTGTGTGTGTGTGTGTGTGTGTGTGTGTGTGTGTGTGTGTGGAGAGAGAGAGAGAGAGACAGGGAGGGGAGATACACAGAGAGAGATGGATGTAGAGAAAGAGGGACAAAAAGAAATAATATACGTGACGAAGTGACAGACGGAGACCACGTTTGGTAGTAGAAGTCGTACCACGGTGACAGTAGTGCTTCATAGTGCTGATGTCGATTCTTTCTCTGTCGCCATTTTGACGCAATCACCACATCACCAAACGATATAGAAGAAGAAAAGTGTGGTGTGGGTGGTGGAAAACTATCTGACTCTATCAACGAATCTGCGAAAACGTTCCAACACCTCTCAGGTTTTCTCAAGAGCAGTGCCATTGCGTACAAAGTGATCGATATATTTTGACATTCTCCACACCCCATCTGTCAAGTCTGTCAAGTCCCTTGGTCCAGGGACAGACGTAAAAGGGTTAAAAAGCCTAAATGGGTCTGACTAGTCGAGACTGTTGTTGCTTCCATTCTCATGGAATCAGTCCCATCATAAGAAATTTGTTTTTGTTTTTTCAGAGACATTTACCCGGAGTCTGGGTAAGTGCACCTTCGATAAAGTTCCATAATGATAATAGTAGTAATGATGATGATGATGATGATAAAGTTTCATAATGATAATAGTAGTAATGATGATGATGATGATAATGATAATAGTAATAATAATAATGATGATGATGATGATAAAGTTTCATAATGATAATAGTAGTATTGATGATGATGATAAAGTTTCGTAATGATAATAGTAGTAATGATTATGATCATAATAGTAATAATAATGATGATGATGATGATGATAATAATAATAATATGATTATAATGATAATAAGAATAAGAAGAATAAGAATATTACTACTGCTACTGCCACGACTAATGATAATAATAACACGTTCATTTATAGGACACCTAATGAAACGATTTTGCTCTAAGCGCTTTTCAATTTCAAAAGTTTCAATTAAACATACATATATACAAACATGCATACACACATACATACAGATAGATAGACACATACACAGATAGACAGATCCATCCAAACATACAGGTTGGTCCAACTAGGGAAGCAAATATGATGATTTATGAAGAGACTTTGCTTCAAAAGTGTATACCTAATTTAACGTCTACAGGGAACAGCCCAAAACCAATTCGAACATCCAAAACTACTTGCGTCACATCATAACGCCCAAACAATTCAAAGTCCAATAGACCGCAAGGCCGGGGGGGGGGGGGGGGGGGGGGGGTCTATCGTGCACGCACTCCCACCTCACCACCCCCCTCTCGGGAATGATGCAGACTAATCTTAAAATGTTCTTCAGTGTCTGCTGAACTAATTTTTACATGTTCCCAAGAAAAACAAATTGGGACGCACATTGAGTTACTGCTCTTGGCACAAAGGTACCCTCTCGCGCCCCAGTGAGTGAAATTAAAACACGCTCAACTTCAAACCCTCATACGTCATATTTATGTAAAGAAAACCACCACCTATTAAAAGTTTTCTTTTTCAATAGGGTCTTTTCGTTTCGAATAAATATCCAGAATATAGATATCATCATTCAATCTTTCACATTCAGGGCTTATGTTGGCCTACTATTGAATCTTCGACGAAATTACTTAAAATTGTCCGTCTGTTTTATTTTTATCACTTCAATATCACTCTTTTCGAAATGATTTTTGTACAGAGATCTGCAGGGGTCTTCTCTAAAATGTTTCAGTACGTTTGAATGTACGTTTGACCATTTGGAGAGTCGCACTAGAGGAGTTACTTCCCCTACCCCAAACTGCTGTTTTGCTAGGATTCGCATTTGAGTCACAAAATCGTGTAGGTTCTTTTTTCAAAATGTTATTGTGTGTGTGTGTGTGTGTGTGTGTGTGTGTGTGTGTGTGTGTGTGTGTGTGTGTGTTGTTGTTGTTGTTGTTGTTGTTGTTGTTGTTGTTGTTGTTGTTGTTTTGTTGTTGTTGTTGTTTTGGGTTTTTTGATGGTTTTTTTTAGCTAAACTGTACACCTGTCAAGCTCCCCTGCTTCAGAATTCATTAGATATTTATTTGAAGAATTTTCCTTCAAAACAAAACCTGTGTATCGTGCAAATAAACAATATTATTCGGGAAAATAAAGTGTACCCACCGGGCACTCATCCTCACCACGCTAACACTTACAGGAATACAGCAGACCGGTTTCAAACGCATCTAGGGTGTTCTGTGATGATTTTAGAATTGTTTTCCACACGATTTGGCATTTTCAAAGTAACTGTGAGGCAGTCGTCGGGCCAACCTCATGCTTATAAATGTAACAAGATCTCGTCTAACTCTCCTGTACTCAAACAGCAAAGATTTCAAGAAATGTGATTTATGGGGGTGAAATTTATTTTAGTGTGTTCTTGTTTGCAATTGATGATTAACTAGTGGACAGTTTTGGATATTATTATTTCACATTTACACATTTACATTTGTTTTTGTGTATCTGCTAAAGTGAACGTGAACTTTTGATGGTATAAGAAGACAGACGAAATGGTGTCAAGAAAGGGCAAGCATGAAATAATTTCACATTAACTCACTCAGTACGGCCAGTCCTTTCTTCTCCTCTACACGGACCCCTCGGATGTCCAGTGGGTGTCTGAATGACCCAACCTTTAGCTTCCGTCGTCAGAATTGTGGTATTATTTGTCAACATTCACCTCTTCAGTACAAGAGCCTTCCGCTTGCAATATTTTGATGGTGGTAATTGGGGTGAAACGGTGTTAACGTCGTCTCTTTCGCCGTTCGTATGGAGAGAGTTAAGGGGTTGAGGAAGTCCTAGACTGCGTTGCACATTTTAAGGAATCGACTGGAGAGCCTTTCGTGTTTTTCTAATTACAAATGACTGCAGTTTCGGTCACAGAAGCTTCAGCCAAAACATAGCGAGACGGAGAATGCTTGAACCTGCGAGAGAGAGAGAGAGAGAGAGAGAGAGAGAGAGAGAGAGAGAGAGAGAGAGAGAGAGAGAGAGAGCGTGGATGTGTATTATCATCCACAATAATTATTCACAGCAAGAGAATTCTTTCATTTTTGAATTATTTGGGGTTTTTTTATAACCCATTCTATCCTCCTTGTTGTTTACATTTATTTTCACTTTTAGAGATTGCGTAATCTTTACAACTCTACGCTCAACACTATGGATTTTAAAAAAAACCAACAACAACAGGGTACCCACCCTTATCCACCAACCATCCTCCTACCTCCCCCCCCCCCTCCTTCTCTCATTTATCAAGGGACAATCGGCAACCACCACCACCACACCATCTCCTGTAAGTTTTCTTCCTCTTCTTCTCCCCTTTTCTGTCCATTCGTCCCATTTTCTTTACCCCACTCATCTCCAGGGAATCGACAATAAAATTCACAGGACAAGACTGACAGTTTCACGACAAGCTGTGTGCTTGCGTGTGTGTGTGTGTGTGTGTGTGTGTGTGTGTGTGTGTGTGTGTGTGTGTGTGTGTGTGTGTGTGTGTATGTGTGTATGTGTGTGTGTGCGTGCGCTTGTGTGCGTGTATATGCGCGCGAGCGCGCGCGCGCACGTTTGTGTGTGTGCGTTTATATGAAGAGCAGTGGGTGTATTTGGGGTGCGTATCTGTGTGTTTGTGTAAGTTTCATTTTCTCAGTCACAAAAAACAACAAAACACGCAGAAACACCCCCGACACTCGCTGAGAGAAAGAGACAGACAGACAGACAGACAGAAGCAGACACACACAGAGAGACAGACAGGGAGACAGAGGCAGACAGAGAGAGAGAGAGAGATGGAGAGAGACAGAAAAATAGACACAGAGAGAGACAGGGAGAGAGACAGAGAGAAAGACAGAGACAGACAGACAGACAAACAGACAGACGGAAACAGAGACAGGCTGAGAGAGATAAAAACAGACATAAGGGAAAGCAGGACGAGAAAAACAGAAACAGATGTGTCAAGCACACGAAACACACACCCACACACAAACACAGACACACACATACACATACACACTGACGATCGCACGCGCGAGCACACACGCG
>NC_134893.1:10507592-10537592 GCF_041734735.1 Babylonia areolata | reverse complement strand
CTTTTACCTCTTCGTAAACATTTCGTGTGAACCTTGCAATTCATTTTTTTTTCTTCTTAGCACTTGCATATAAACAAATTGTGTGTGGGTGGGTGCGTGTATGTGTGTGTGTGCATTGATTTATTTTTTTATTCTGTGTTTGCTTTTCTTATTTTTCTTTTCATTAATTTTGCCCTGAATTGTCCTGAAGTGTTTTGTGAAACTATTGTCTGTTCACCTATTTTAAGAAGTTTAATTGTTAATTGAAGTGTAGACCTACATTATTCATGTCAAAAATGCAAACTCATGATCTCACTGTGGGTCATTTGAATGTCTACCATCTTGAGAACAAAGCGACTGATGTGAATGTCTTCCTTGACCAGACTAGAATTTGTCACATTTTCGGAATAACAGAGTCTAGACTGTCCCCAGCTGTAGACGATGATGTAATTGGGATTCCAAACTATTCATTGTTCAGAAGAGATGCCACTCATTCCGGACACACCGGAATAGCTGTGTATGTCCACGACACTATGAAAGCTTTTACTAATAGACGATTTGATTTGGAGTCCGTAAATGTAGAAAGCATCTGGCTGGAGGTGAAAGTAGCAAAATGCCCAGTTATACTAGGATTCATTTATAGAAACCCATCCAGCAATTTCGGTTGGTATGATGATTTTGTCATCATGATGGACAAAGTACAGGATTTTGCTCGCGGCAGGGACATTATCATTCTTGGTGACTTTAATATAGATTTTCAAAAACCTCATCCGGCATGGGATTCTACCATATCTCTATTTAATTTGCACCAAGTAATACAATCAGCAACGCGAGTTACGTCATCCAGCTCAACTCTGATTGACCACATCTATGTTAATAATCCAGACAGAGTCGTAAGTGCTCAGGTACACCAGACCAGTATCAGTGACCACTTCGCTATACAGTGTACAGTTGCCTGTAAGATACCAACAGCTAGAACTAGAACCCACTCCACCATCACGTATCGATCGTATAAGCACTTTAACGAAGTTGATTTTCTCTATGATCTTAGCGAATGCTCATTTAAGGAAATTTATGAATCTAACGATCCAGATGAAGCGGTCGCGGCATTTCATAGAATCTTTTTATCTGTTTATGACAAGCATGCCCCAGTTAGAAGAAAACGGGTAGGAAATTCATCAACACCTCCTTGGTTTACTGTCATCATATCAATAGCGATTAAAATTAGAGATAAACTTAAGAAAGAAAAGAACTATTCCGCGTTTAAGCAACAAAGAAAACACGTAAAGTTCTTAGTCCGTCAGGCCAAAAAGACATATTTTAACAGGATAACGACGTCAGAATCAGACAATACTTCATCTATATGGAAAGCTCTCAATGCACTGACCAATAAGTCATTTCCTGGAAAATCATTGAAATATGATTGTTTCACAGCAACAGACTTTAACAACCACTTCTTATCCATCGCGGAAAGTTTGACTAATCGTCTGAAACAAAACTCAGATCAGTA
This sequence comes from Babylonia areolata, assembly GCF_041734735.1. Lineage (NCBI taxonomy): Eukaryota > Metazoa > Mollusca > Gastropoda > Neogastropoda > Buccinidae > Babylonia > Babylonia areolata. The sequence continues at coordinate 10,536,103 of NC_134893.1, read as the reverse complement.
TGAATGTCCAGTCAGTCTAAAATCATTTTGTTCAGACAGGCTCAGCCAACAAGATACATTTCACATTCCACAACTAACTGTTTATGAGGTCGGTAAATACATATCCAACCTTGGACAAAAAAACACACATGGCTGTGACGGACTCAGCAATAAAATTCTGCTTCTATCACTGCCATATACAGTGCATCATCTGACATATATTTATAACCTCAGTATTTCAAAAAGTGTTTTTCCAACTATGTTCAAAACTGCCAAAATCATACCACTACCTAAAGTAAAAAATCCCTCTGACCTGAACGATTACCGACCAATATCAATACTATCATCGCTTTCTAAACCACTTGAAAAACACGTACACAAGCACCTATTGCAATATCTTGACCGGCACAACTTGCTTCATCAAAATCAGTCAGGGTTTCGCCCAAAACACTCCTGTCAGACAGCCCTCACCAGTCTCTTAGATAAACTGCTCACAGCTATAAATGACAAAAAAATCAACGGAATTGTATTTCTAGATTTGAAGAAAGCATTTGATCTCGTTAATCATCGAATACTTCTTGAAAAGCTACGGGTTTATCAGCTTGATACAAATTCTGTTAATTTTTTTGAGTCATACTTAAAAGAAAGAAAGCAGAGTGTATTAGTAAACGGGACCTTTTCGAATGTGGGAATAACTAAAATGGGCATTCCCCAAGGCTCTGTGCTTGGCCCCTTATTGTTCAACCTTTATATCAATGATCTTCCATTATGTATCTCCTCATCTGCAATATCATGCGACATGTTTGCAGATGACTCTTCTCTTCATACATATGGAGTAAATTCAGAGCACATTAATGATAGATTACAAACCAGCCTAACCGAAGTATCCAACTGGTGTACAGAAAATAATATGCTCCTTAACCCAGAAAAAACAAAGAGTATGATTGTAGCCACTCGCCAAAAGCACCAGCGTGGCTTAAATCCGCTCACTTTGTCAATCGATGGCCAAGCTATTGAACAAGTTACAGAACATCGACACCTTGGTGTCGTTATTGACAACCAGCTAAAATGGGAGGCACATATCAGTTCTTTATCAAGGTCAGTTGCAAAAAATGTTTACCTATTATCCCGTTTAAAACATGTCGTCAGTCCAGAGGCTTCCTATTTCTTTTTCCATTCTCACATCATGTCTAGAATTAATTACGTTTCAAACGTTTGGGACAACTGCAGCGAAGTGCACATGAAAAAACTAGATTCTGTACACAGACGTGCTGTAAAACACCTCAATGGTGTTTTACGAAACACACGCAGTCATCAATATCAACTGCCAGCACCTCTTCCCTTGACAAAGCACCTAATATTGAATAAGTGCGTACTTATGCATAAAATTATATTCGGTAAATGCCCTACTTATCTACACCAAACCATTGTCTGCTATGAAACTCGCAACCCTAACTCCCGAAATGCGACTCTTACTCTACCCAAGCCAAGAATAGACCTTTATAAATCGAGTTTGGCATATTCCGGCACGCACTGCTGGAACAATCTCCCCAAACACCTCAAAGAACCCTTTTCCACCACAACATTCAAAGAGAAACTTGGACAGTACATGCGTGCCAAAAGCCAGACCGAAAATCTGGTATAATATTGTCACTGACAATCCTTACAAACTATGTCGAAATGCGTCAATCAGTTGATAACGTATCACGCCATATAATATTATTTCAGAGATTTTCTCTTTACAGTGGACACAAACAAACGAAATCAAACTCTAGTCTGGTCACGTCTACGAATTTGTATACTTACATGTATTACAAATTGTGAACCACCCTCACCCAACTCTTTTTTTTTTTTTCTTCTTTCTTCTTCTTTTTTACCCACACTGGCATATCTTTACATCTCTGTCTGTCTGTCTGTCTGTGTCTCTCTCTCCCCTCTGTCTCTCCCTCTCTCTGTCTTTCACATAATGTGTCTATCTGTCCATATCCCTATTACCCGTCGCCTTATTTGCTGCCTTTTATGTCTCTTACATCTGTGTTTAAAATTTTATCGTTACTTTTCTGTGTTAATTTCACTTGAATCATTCATGTGTAGCATTCATGCTAGGGTTTTGTTGTTGTTTTTCCCTTGGTGTGTGTTTGTGTGTGTGTGTGTGTGTGTGTGTGTGTGTGTGTGCGTGTGTGCGTGTGTGTGTTACTCGCTTCCGTTCCGTACAGATGTGAGTGATGTTGTGTCTCTCAGTTTGACGCTGTGTTATACTAGTACATTATACATGTATTAAGTATTCAGTATAACTACATTTATATGCGTACATGTTTGTGTGTCTCTTAGAACAACGGCAGATGTGTAAGTCGGCCAAAGTGCTAATATCTTCACCGTTGGAAAATAAAGATTCATTCATTCATTCAAATAAAGATTCATTCATTCATTTCATTCATTCATTCATTCATTCTCCCTCCCTCTCTCTCTCTCTCTCTCTCTCTCTCTCTCTCTTCCTCCCTCTCTCTCTCTCTCTCTCTCTCTCTCTCTCCCTTCCTCCTTTGCTCTCTCTCTCTCCTTCCCTCTCTTCCTCCTCTCCCCCCTCTCTCTCCCCGTCTCTCTCCCCCTCTCTCTCCCTCTTTCTATCCCTCTATCTCCCCTCTCTCTCTCCCACTCTCCCTCTCTCTCTCCCTCTCCCTCTCTTCCCCCCTCTCTCTCTCCCTCTCCCTCCCTCTCTTTCTCCCTCTCTCTCCCTCTCTCTCTCTCTCCCTCTCTAACCCTCTCTCCCTCTCTATCTCCCCTCTCTCTCTCCCACTCTCCCTCTCTCTCTCCCTCTCTTCTCCCCTCTCTCTCTCTCCCTCTCCCTCCCTCTCTTTCTCCCTCTCTCTCCCTCTCTCTCTCTCTCCCTCTCTAACCCTCTCTCCCTCTCTCTCTCTCCCTCTCTCCCTCTCTCTCTCTCCCTCTCTTTCTCCCGCGTCATCAGTCACTCTCTGTCTCCCAATCTCCCTCACTTTTCAAACACAGACAAACTAAAATTAAACAAACAACAGCAACTACAACAACAACAGCAACAACAACAAAACGAAACTAAAGAATCAAGAACGACGGGAAGGTAGAGTGAAGTCCGGTACAAACGGAAACATGGGCATATCATCCAGTATCCCAAGATAGATGGGTATATGGGTGGGAAAGGTTAGGGTGATCGTTAGGGCGGGTCGGGGGATGCCGGGGGGTGAGGCTGGGGTTTGGGGACCGTCTGGTCTATCGTCGCTTTGATCTTTTTTTTTTTTTTTTTTTGCTGGCTTTGGTCATCTCTCCACTCAGTCGATTGTCGGAACCCATTTCGCTTCACTGTGACTGAAGTGGTGTGTTCTTCTTCCAAGATCACCGGTTTGCTCGAAAGCTGTACTGAAGGGGTACAGTGTGGGTTTCTTCGTCAGTGTCTGTCCCGTCTCTCTCTCTCTCTCCCTCTCTCTCTGTCTCTGTCTCTGTCTCTCTCTCTCTCTCTCTCTCACGCACACACACACACACACACACACACACACACACACACACACACACACACACACACACACTTCGTCTCTGTCTGTCTATCTGTCTGACTGAAGCCTTCCACACCATCCCCTGTCTCTCTCTCTCTCTCTCTCTCTCTCTCTCTATATATATATATATATATATATATATATATATATATATATATATATATTTGTATTTGTATTTCTTTTTACCACAACAGATTTCTCTGTGTGAAATTCGGGCGCGCTCTCCCCAGGGAGAGCGCGTCGCTATACTGCAGCGCCACCCATTTCTTTGTATTTTTTTCTGCGTGCATTTTTATTTGTTTTTCCTATCGAAATGGGTTTTTCTACAGAATTTTGCCAGGAACAACACTTTTGTTGCCGTGGGTTCTTTTACGTGCGCTAAGTGCATGTTGCACACGGGACCTGGGTTTATCGTCTCATCCGAATGACTAGCGTCCAGACCACCACTCAAGGTCTAGTGGAGGGGGAGAAATTATCGGCGGCTGAGCCGTGATTCGAACCAGCGCGCTCAGATTCTCTCGCTTCGTTGTCTGTGTAATCAAAATGGAACAGATTCTGACTGGGCCTTTCTCCCAAAACTGCAAACTGGAGAAACATGCTGGCTGCACCAGGAGGGGGTGATTGGCGGTGTTTGTGGCTGCAGTGTCAGTGTCAGTGTGTGTGTGTGTGTGTGTGTGTGCGTGTGTGCTTGTGTGTGTGCGTGCGTGTGTGCTTGTGTGTACGTGTGTGTGCGTGCGTGTGTGCTTGTGTGTACGTGTGTGTGTGTGTGTGTGAATGTGTGTGTGTATGTGTGAATGTGTGTGTGTGTGTGTGTGTGTGTGTGTGTGTGTGTGTGTGTGTGAATATGATTATGAGTGTAAATTTCTATGTGTGTGTGAACAAGTGTACATGTATGTGGGTAGTGGGATTTGCTTATGAGTATGTGTGCATTTGTGAGCATGCATGTCCGCAGCCTTTTTTTTTTTTTTTTTTTTTTTTTGTTATTGTTGTTGCTGTTTCTTTGGGTTTTTTGTTTGTTGTTTTCTTCTCCTTTTTGTTTTGTTAAAGATCTGTTGTGGTGTATATTGATCAGTCCGGGCGTTCTGACTGATGCCTCCTTGAAATTGGACTCTCTCTCTCTCTCTCTCTCTCTCTCTCTCTCTCTCTCTCTCTCTCTCTCTCTCTCTCTTTCTCACTATGTTTTTACATGATGGAAGCTCAAACATTAAAATTTGTGGATTTTGAATCTCTCTCTCTCTCTCTCTCTCTCTCTCTCTCTCTCTCTCTCTCTCTCTCTCTCTCTCAGATACTAAACCACAAACAGTACCGGACAAAGCAAAAGCGAGTGAAAAGCAAAAGCCTAGTCCAGCAACCGGCCCCGTCGTTGAGTCGTCTGGACAGACTGGCTAATATCATAGAAGGAGAGGCGGATGTCGGGGTGGGGGGGGGGGGTTTGGGGGTAGGGGGCCAGTGGAGAACAAATGGCTGCTTTGATTGGCTAAGGGTCAGGAGTGTGGGACCAATTGCCGCGTTTGATCTCGGTGGCTGTGCTCACCTCTCGAACCTTTGTCGACCGGCGGAGCGGGCTCATTTCGCTCACTATGGCCAGTCTTTTTTTTTTTTTTTTGTCTTTTTTTCCGCCGACTCCTCCACTCTCTCCATCCCTAATCCTCCCCTCTGCACCCCCCACCCTCCCGTCAATCTCTCCTCCCCCTCCCCCTCCCCCTTCCCCTCCCCCTCCCCTCGACTTCTCTTCTTTCCCGAATGGGCGGGTAAAGAACGTTGTTTCCTGTGTTTCTGTTTCGTGTCTGTGTCAGACTGTCTGTGTCTCTTGGTGAGATTCTCTCTATATCTTTCTTTCTTCGTCTTTCTGTCTTTCTGTTGATGTCTGTTTGTCTGTCTCTGTTTTTCTATCTCTTGGTGGGATTGTCTCTATATCTTTCTTTCTTCGCCTTTCTGTCTTTCTATTGATGTCTGTTTGTCTGTCTCTTTTTTTCTATCTCTTGGTGGGATTGTCTCTATATCTTTCCTGTCTTTTGACTGTCTGTCTCTATTTTCTATCTCTTGGTGAGATTGTCTCTATGTCTCTCAGAAACTAAACAACAAACAGTACCGGACAATGCAAAAGCGAGCAAAAAGCGAAAGCCTAGTCCAGCAACCGGCCCCGTCGTTGAGTTGTCTGGACAGACTGGCTAATATCATAGAAGGAGAGGCGGGTGTCAGGGTTGGGGGTGGGGGGGGGCCAGTGGAGAACAAATGGCTGCTTTGATTGGCTAAGGGTCAGGAGTGTGGGACCAATTGCCGCTTTTGATCTCAGCGGCTGTGCTCACCTCTCGAACTTTTGTCGACCGGCGGAGCGGGCTCATTTCGCTCACTGTGGCCAGTCTTTTTTCTTTTTCTTTTTGTTCTTTTTTTTCTTTTTCTTTTTTGCCACCCACTCCTCCACTCTCTCCATCCCTAATCCTCCCCTCTACACCCTCCCACCCTCCCGTCTATCTCTCCTCCCCCTCCCCCTCCCCCTCCCCTCGACTTCTCTTCTTTCTCGAATGGGCGGGTAAAGAACGTTGTTTCCTGTGTTTCTGTTTCGTGTCTGTGTCAGACTGTCTGTGTCTCTTGGTGAGATTCTCTCTATATCTTTCTTTCTTCGCCTTTCTGTCCTTCTGTTGATGTCTGTTTGTCTGTCTCTGTTTTCTATCTCTTGGTGAGATTGTCTCTATATCTTTCCTGTCTTTTGACTGTCTGTCTCTATTTTCTATCTCTTGGTGAGATTGTCTCTATGTCTTTCAGAAACTAAACCACAAACAGTACCGGACAAAGCAAAAGCGAGCGAAAAGCGAAAGCCTAGTCCAGCAACCGGCCCCGTCGTTGAGTCGTCTGGACAGACTGACTAATATTATAGAAGGAGAGGCGGGTGTCGGGGTGGGGGGTTTGGGGGTAGGGGGCCAGTGGAGAACAAATGGCTGCTTTGATTGGCTAAGGGTCAGGAGTGTGGGACCAACTGCCGCTTTTGATCTCGGTGGCTGTGCTCACCTCTCGAACCTTTGTCGACCGGCGGAGCGGGCTCATTTCACTCACTATGGTCAGTCTTTTTTTCTTCTTTTTTTGTGGGTTTTTTTTTGTTTTTGTTTTGTTTTTTTGCCACCCACTCCTCCACTCTCTCCATCCCTAATCCTCCCCTCTACACCCTCCCACCTCTCTCTCCTCCCCCTCCCCCTCCCCTCAACCTCTCTTCTTTCCCGAATGGGCGGGTAAAGAACGTTGTTTCCTGTGTTTCTGTTTCGTGTCTGTGTCAGACTGTCTGTGTCTCTTGGTGAGATTCTCTCTATATCTTTCTTTCTTCGCCTTTCTGTCTTTCTATTGATGTCTGTCTGTCTGTCTCTGTTTTCTATCTCTTGGTGAGATTGTCTCTATATCTTTCTTTCTTCGTCTTTCTGTCTTTCTATTGATGTCTGTTTGTCTGTCTCTGTTTTCTATCTCTTGGTGGGATTGTCTCTATATCTTTATCTTTCCTGTCTTTTGACTGTCTGTCTCTGTTTTCTATCTCTTGGTGAGATTGTCTCTATGTCTCTCAGAAACTAAACCACAAACAGTACCGGACAAAGCAAAAGCGAACGAAAAGCGAAAGCCTAGTCCAGCAACCGGCCCCGTCGTTGAGTCGTCTGGACAGACTGGCTAATATCATAGAAGGAGAGGCGGGTGTCGGGGTTTGGGGGAAGGGGGCCAGTGGAGAACAAATGGCTGCTTTGATTGGCTAAGAGTCAGGAGTGTGGGACCAATTACCGCTTTTGATCTCGGCGGCTGTCCTCACCTCTCGAACCTTTGTCGACATGCAGAGCGGGCTCATTTCGCTCACTATGGCCAGGTTTTTTTTCTGCTTTTTTTTTTCCAGCCCACTCCTCCACTCTATCCATCCCTAATCCTCCCTTCTACACCCTCCCACCCTCCCGTCTATCTCTCTTCCCACTCCCCCTCCCCTCGACTTCTCTTCTTTCTTGAATGGGCGGGTAAAGAACGTTGTTTCCTATGTTTCTGTTTCGTGTCTGTGTCAGACTGTCTGTGTCTCTTGGTGAGATTGTCTCTATATCTTTCTTTCTTCATCTTTCTGTCCTTCTATTGATGTCTGTTTGTCTGTCTCTGTTTTCTATCTCTTGGTGAGATTGTCTATATCTTTCCTGTCTTTTGACTGTCTGTCTCTGTTTTCTATCTCTTGGTGAGATTGTCTCTATGTCTCTCAGAAACTAAACAACAAACGGTACCGGACAAAGCAAAAGCGAGCGAAAAGCGAAAGCCTAGTCCAGCAACCGGCCCCGTCGTTGAGTCGTCTGGACAGACTGGCTAATATTATAGAAGGAGAGGCGGGTGTCGGGGTGGGGGTTTGGGGGAAGGGGGCCAGTGGAGAACAAATGGCTGCTTTGATTGGCTAAGGGTCAGGAGTGTGGGACCCATTGCCGCGTTTGATCTCGGCGGCTGTGCTCACCTCTCGAACCTTTGTCGACCGGCGGAGCGGGCTCATTTCGCTCACTATGGCCAGTTTTTTGTTTTTGTTTTTGTTTTTTTTGTTTTGTTTTTTGTTGTTTTTTGGGGTTTTTTTTTTGTTTTTTTGTTGTTGTTGTTGTTGTTGTTTTTTGTCGCCCACTCCTCCACTCTCTCCATCCCTAATCCTCCCCTCTACACCCTTCCATCCTCCCGTCTATCTCTCCTCCCCCTCCCCCTCCCCTCGATTTCTCTTCTTTCTTGAATGGGCGGGTAAAGAACGTTGTTTCCTGTGTTTCTGTTTCGTGTCTGTGTCAGACTGTCTGTGTCTCTTGAGATTGTCTCTATATCTTTCTTTCTTCGCCTTTCTGTCTCTCTGTATATGTCTGTTTGTCTGTCTCTCTTTTCTATCTATTGGCGAGATTGTCTCTATATCTTTTTTGTCTTTGTCTCTCTATTCATGTCTGTTTGTCTGTCTCTGTTTTAGATCTCTTGGTGAGATTGTCTCTATATCTTTCTTTCTTTGCCTTTCTGTCTCTCTAAATATGTCTGTCTGTCTCTGTTTTCTTCTTTCTCTTCTTTCTTTCGTTCTCAGTATAGAACGTGCTTTCCGGTGTTTCTGTTCGTGTCTGTGTCGGAGACTTCAATTTTCATTTCGACAACCAAACTTCCACTGATGTCAAACGCCTATGTCTATCTCTGTCCAATCATTCTCTCTCTCAGCTCATAACAGCACCAGCACACAAATCTAGCCATACGTTGGACTGGCTCATCACACGTGACTCTGATGCCATGACGGAGTCAGTGACTGTAACTGACGAACTCTCTTCCGACCATTCTGCTGTCATATTCTTGCTTAATATTTCAAAACCTACCAGAACCAAAAAAATCCGTTACTCGTCGCAACCTGAAATCCATCAACATTAACACTTTTTCTTCTCAAGGTGCTAACGCCTTTCCAAAATTTCTTCCCGCACCAATGTCTCTACACATTACAACACTGTCCTCTCTCAACTGCTGGATGAGCATGTACCCCCCACTACCCGCATGCTCCCTTACAGACCTTCCGCCCCATGGTACACACAAGACATTCGACTTGCAAAACTCAAACATCGCCAGTTGGAACGGCGATGGCGATCAACAAAACTGAAAGTCCACAATCAAATCTTCCGAAAACAAATAAATAAAGTCAAACATATGATCTAATCAGAGAAGACAAACTTCTTTTCTTCTCAAGTTCTCAATGCCACATCCACCAAATCTCTTTACTCTGTCATGTCAAATGTTCTCGGTACTGTACTGCAAAAAAAAAGACTCCTCTTCCTTCTGCCTACACTTTATCTGAATTCCCCGATGTCTTCTCCTCTTTCTTTTTGACAAAGTCCAAAATATCCGTACCATCTTAGACCAAATGCCTTTCCAACCTACTCATCCTGATCCTCAATCCAACGACACTCCTCTCCATTCCTTTAATCCATTAACTAAAACAGAAGTCCATGAAATCCTGAAGGAAATGACAATAAAATCCTGTGAGCTCGATACTATACCAGCCTCTGTCTTTTCCCAGTGTGTCTCACAGCTTCTCCCCACAATCACCAATATTGTCAACTCATCCCTTCTCACTGGAACGTTTCCATCCATTTTCAAAACTGCAATCGTCCGGCGTCTTCTGAAGAAATCCAACCTTGATGCTAACATTATGAAAAACTATCGACCAGTTTCTAATCTTCCATTCCTGTCCAAACTCCTTGAAAAAGCTGTCCTGAATCACCTTTGTTTCAACAATCTCATCCACCCATTTCAGTCTGCCTATCGTGCCGACCACAGCACCGAAACCACTCTCCTCCACATCCTGAATAACCTACTGCTAGCGTCCGACTCAAGACAGATCTCCCTTCTCACTCTTCTCGACTTGTCAGCCGTCTTTGACACGATAGACCATTCAATCCTTTTTTCCCGTCTTCATTTTACATTTGGTATCAACGGCACTTTTCTAAACTGGTTCAAATCGTATTTCACTGATCGATTCCAGTCTGTCATTGTTGATAATTTCCGGTCTGAACCCGTTAAAATTGAACATGGAGTCCCACAGGGATCTGTTTTAGGCCCAGTGCTCTTCACACTGTACACTGCTCCTCTCGCTGAAATTATCAACCGCCATAATGTCAGTCATCATTCTTATGCTGATGACACTCAACTCCAGAAGAGTGATAGCCCCGAAAAACTGTCGTCGCTCTTGCAAGAAACATCCAACTGCTTCCTGGACATTCAAAATTGGATGACTCTAAATAAGTTACAATTGAACGCGGACAAAACTGAAGCCATGACCATAGGAACTAAACAAAAACTCTCTTCCATCACAACTGGCACAATCAAACTTGGCAGTACATCCATCCCTCCTTCCAGTTCAGTCAGGAACCTCAGCGTTGTCCTTGACAACACACTGTCCATGCAAAAATTTATCAGTCAGACATGTCAATCCTGCTACTGTCAACTGCGGCGCATCAGTTCCATCCGAAAATATCTGTCCGTTGACGCAACATCTAGACTTGTCGTTTCTCTCATTCTCTCTCGCCTTGACTACTGTGACTCTCTATTGTCTGGTTTGCCTGCTTCATCCATTCAGTCCATTCAGCGCATAAAAAACTCTGCTGCCCGACTCGTCCTCAGAAAGAAAAGATATAAGCACATCACTCCTCTTTTGCAACATCTCCACTGGCTCCCTGTCTCGCACAGAATAAAGTACAAGATCAGCACTCTATGCTATAAATGTATTCACAAATCAGCCCATTCCTATCTCTGTGGCTGTCTTTAACTCTACACTCCATCTCGCTCACTACGATCAGCTTCGGATCCACTCTGTTTACGCATACCCAGATTCAAACTCTCGACTGTTGGCCGCCGTTCTTTCTCTGTCTCTGGACCTTGTAATTGGAATGAACTTCCTCTTTCGCTTCGTCAAGTCTCCACAATCAGCTCTTTCAAGTATGGCCTTAAAACCCACCTCTTCCCAAAATAGCCTCCCTTCCCTGCCTCTTCCTTGTCTTCAGTTTCTCCAGTTTTAGAGTTATGCATGCGTGTGAATGACAGGTGCGAAAGCGCTTTGATTTGTCTATGCACAAGATTCAGCGCTATATAAATACCATTATTATTATTATTAGACTGTCTCTATTTATTTCGTCTCCGTTTGTCCCTGTCTTCTCTCTTTCCGTCTGTCTCTCTCTGTCCCATTATGTCTGTATCTGTCTGTCTGTCTTTCTGCCAGTGTCTTTTCTCTCCCTCTCTCCTCTCTCTCTCTCTTTCTCTCTCTCTGTCTGTCTGTCTGTTTCTCTGCCTCTGTCTTTCTTTCAGTCTCACTCTCTCTCTCTCTCTCTCTCTCTCTCTCTGTCTTTCTTTCTGTCTCACTCTCTCTCTCTTTTTCTCCGGGTGTTGTGTGTGTGTGCATGTGTGTGTGTGATAGAGAAAGAGGGGAGGGTGGATGGGGTGATGGAAGTGTGGAGAAAGCAGAAAGGATTAGCAACTAGCTTGATGATAAACATGTCGGTTCGATTGCATAATTCATTTTGTTTTTGAATGACGGATTCTCACTCGAGTCACACACACACACACACACACACACACACACACACACACACACACACACACACACAAGGGGCAGTAGGATGGGGGACGGGTGTAAGAGGGGATGGGGGTGGGTGGGGTGTAGGGAGTGTAGGGAGGAGAGACAATTGGGAAAAACGAGGCTGATGGACGACCGTGATGCACTGATTACAAATGATGTGATCGTTCTTCCGACCCTAGAGCAGACACTGACTATTGCTTAATTCATGATATGTCAATCACTTCAACGGTTACCAACACACACATACAGACACTGACTGAAACCATTTATTGTCAGATTAACTTTTTTGATGTACTGACTAACACACACACACACATACAGACACACACACACACACACACACAGAGAGAGAGAGAGAGAGAGAGAGAGAGAGAGAGAGAGAGAGAGTTGTATGCACTGTGTGTTGGTTTCGGTCGTTTGGACATCAGACGCTCTTTGCTGCCGGTAAATGAATCGTCCGTCCTTCATTCCGAGCACAATTCCGTGGGATCTTCATCTCATCACAGGAGTGAGGTCAACGACCGTTCTCATCAATTTGTGTCCCTTTACTCATCAAGACTCCACCCCCACCCCTCTTATCCCCACCCTCCACCCACACATTCCCCCGAACCCCCATCCATAATAAATTTGTAAGTCACTTTTAAACGAGTACTGAAGTTTCTATAACATGTTCATAATTATGTAACATAGACTGACGGTATTGTGACCGAACAGTTTGATTAAGACACCCCCCTCCACCCGTACCCCTGGGGCCCGCCCCCCTCTTAGTCCAGCTACAAGCCATCTCCTGAAGGAAAAGAAAAAAGAAGAACGGGAACTTGATCGATGCATGAGCCCAACACAGTTGTCAATCCTTGCGAACCTTGCATTTTCCGTGTATTTGTGAGGACACACATACACACATAAGGACAGGCCCGATGCTTCCTTTTTGAGGAAGTGTCTGGATTTGTTCCAATGTACCTTTTATTTTTTTACATGTGTGCTAGCTGAATCGGTAGCGTAAGCAGCACTGACTTGAAGTTGTGTACCTTGTGAATGGAGAGAGTTACCAGTCTTTACTATTTGTTAATTATTTGTGAGGACGTTTTGTTGATGACGTACGACTGAACATGACACCGCCTCACCGACACATGTCCCCTTGTATAATCTGCGTTCTTTTTAAATGTTCAGGTGTGTTGGGGGGGTTTTCCTCCTTCATACAGATATATGATGATAACGATAAACAATACTCACAGAAAAAATAGTCAGTCTGTCACTAATGGTATCAAAGTCCTGTCAGGACACAGATTTGATGCACGTGGTCCACTTCCTGTCAGAAAATGAAAAATGGGACCGGTTTTGATAATAATAATGGATACGTATATAGCACACTATCCAGAAATCTGCTCTAGGTGCTTTACAAAAAACGCTTTTGTTAACATAAAACATGACATCAATGTTACATACACACACACCAAAATGTGACCACACACACACACACACACACACACACACACTGCATACATACATTTTAGCATACATGTGTATCTAACAGCTACCCCAACACATACGCACACATAAGCAGGCACAAACTTACATAAACACACGCACACACAATACACGTTCATATACATGCATGTAGTTATGTACACATACATATGTATACACACATAGTCAAGCACAGCTAACGCAAAGGAAGTGGACCTGCCACAATTGAACTTATTGCTGAGGGAAAAGGTGAGTTTTGAGACGAGATTTAAAGACCGGTTTTGTTATTCTTTCTTCTTCTTTTTTTCTTTTCCTTTTTTTCGCGAGAGCTGCATAAACTATATACCAGTGAGCTCGTCTGTTTTTGTAGTGATACATCCATTCTGGCTTGTGATTTCAAGAGTAGGTCATTATGAGAGTTCCATGTTTCAGTAAATTGGTCAACCAATGGGGGATAGCAGCTGTAGGCAAATTGAAGTAAAAACAAAATTACCATATATAACCTGATTGCATATATCACTGCTCATTGGCCTGACAATGCTTAGCTGACGAGAAAGCTAAGCTGGTCTGGTCTGTCACGCTATTCACCCCCGTTTTCATCTACCTTTGTCCGTTTCTTTCTCCGAAACTCTAAAAATAATCTTTGATAAATAAGAAATGAAATAAATGAAAAAGGAAAAATACAGGGTAATAAATATGACGTCGAAAAAGAAAGAAAGAAAAGAAAATAGTTCAATTACCACACAAACGACGAGAAATCATCCATCCAGCCTAACCCACCTCAGATCATCCGATTACTAGGAAAATAAAATGTTTTTCTTTAACTCAGATTCGAAAGACCGAAAGCATACTTGGATTGTCTGAAAATGTTTGTACAAGTGTCCGTGCTTGCGTGCGTTCGCGCGTGCGTGCGTATGACGTCTGTGTTTGGTCGAGCGAGATTGCAACACGTGAAAACACGCGCGTGTGGGAAGTATCTTGAATCTGCTTATGAGTATGTACAAAAGCCCACGCATTCTCATCACCGGTATTTTCCAATCAACTGCCTGAAAGGAGCCGCCTCTCTCTCTCCCTGTCTCTGTCTCCGTCTCTCCCTGTCTCTGTCTCTGTACTGTCTCTGTCTGTCTCTCCCTCTCTCTCTCTCTCTCTCTCTCTCTCTCTCTCTCTCTGTCTCTCTCCCGCCACCCCTGAAGGCTACATACGTACATCAGGCTGATCCACAGATGGCTCTATCCTCTCGAGACCCGGCCATCCACACGTCCATTGTGAAAAGGGGCGCTGGGAACTGAGGCGCTTTCTGTTCTGCTCTGTCCGTATGATGGGGTGGTCTCCTCAACATCAAGTGCGTATCTATGGATGCAGAAAACTATATCTCGGCTGTGAGGTTTTTTTTTAAGTCCCTGACCTTATATGTATATATATATATATATATATATATATATGTGTGTGTGTGTGTGTGTGTGTGTGTGTGTGTGTGTGTGTGTGTGTGTGCGTGTGTGTGTGTGTGTGTGTGTGTGTGTGTTTATAATACATTTGTATATAAACACACATATATATATATGAATATATATACATATGATTACATACATATATAATAATATATATATATATACATACATACATGCATACATGGAGATATGTATACATATTTAACAGTTAAAGGCTAAAGGTCCATCAGGGGCAGTCAGTGAATTCCTATCCACTGTGTCTAGGGCTCGGCATAGGAAGGCTGGGAACAGTCCTCTCCTTACGATGTTTGAACCTTCCTCAGCCAGAGTCCGATGCCCAGGGTGGTGGAGTGAGAACAGTCGGAGTGAAGTGCCTTTCCCAAGGACACAGCGAAGCTTCGAACTCTGATCACTGGTGAATGTGTGAATGTGCGTCTTCATGTTTTACATTTATTTGCTTATTTATCATCATTGTTGTCTTTTTTTATCAACACTACTACCTTTTTTATATCATAATTATTATTTATTTATTTATTTATTTATTTATTTATTTATTTATGTAAGCTTATCTATTATTCATTCACCTTTTTTTTTTTCTCAAGGCCTGAGTAAGCGCGTTGGGTTACGCTGCTGGTCAGGCATCTGCTTGGCAGATGTGGTGTAGCGTATATGGATTTGTCCGAACGCAGTGACGCCTCCTTGAGCTACTGAAACTGAAACTGAAACTGGATCAGAAATCCAGCACCTAACCGATTCTGCAACGGCGCCTCTTTGAACATTGTCACAGAAACAAGAAAAACAGTGAGGTGTGGTGGTGGTGGTGGTTGTGGTGGTGAAAGAAAGGTTAAAAAAAAATGAAGAGGGGATTAAAATTAAGTACTAGCCGAAAACAAAACGCTATGCAAGACATTGGGAACCTTTGGGCTACATATCCTTCTCCTTCAGTTATACTGATTCCATACTGAACAACATACACGAAAAAAGGAGCAGGTCCATCACATATGAAGAACGTTTTAGTCAGTGAACCATGAGATTTGTATTTGTAGTTCTTTTTATCACAACAGATTTCTCTGTGTGAAATTCGGGCTGCTCTCCCCAGGGAGAGCGCGTCGCTACACTACAGCGCCACCCATTTCTTTTCTTCTTTTTTTTTCTTTCTTTTTTTTTTTCCTGCGTGCAGTTTTATTTGTTTTTCCTATCGAAATGGGTTTTTCTACAGATTTTTGCCAGGAACAACCCTTTTGTTGCCGTGGTTTCTTTTACGTGCGCTAAGTGCATGCTGCACACGGGACCTCGGTTTATCGTCTCATCCGAATGACTAGCATCCAGACCACCACTCAAGGTCTAATGGAGGGGGAGAAAATATTGGCGGCTGAGCTGTGATTCGAACCAGCGCGCTCAGATTCTCTCGCTTCCTAGGCGGACGCGTTACCTCTAGGCCAACCATCCACTTAAGATTACATGAAGCACTGATTTGTACGTACAAAACTGAAGAAAAGTAAATCAAACCTGCTTGACACTTGCCTCATTGAGGTAAAAAAATAAAAATAAAACGAAGCGAAATCATGTGCTTGTTTGTTGTTCGTATGTTTGAAGTTTCTTTTCTTTTTTTTTCCTGGGGAGAGGTTAGTGGGGTGTGTGTTATGCTGTACAAAAAAGAATTTGCAAAAAGAGGATGGAAAAAATATGACGGTAGGATTGCCCCCCTCTACGCCTCCAAGGCCGAGAGACAAACAACAAAGCCCATTATACTAGGGCGTCGATGGCAGTAACTTTGTGAGCGAAACCACGTGACGTTGACGGCTCGGCCGTTCCAGACAGCCACCACCACCACCACGCTTCCCCCTCTCTCCCCTGCCCCCCCCTCCCCCCCCCCCCCCCCCCCAATCCCCCTTCCCCACCAACCCTTCCGGCCACAGAAAAGCTCTGGGTCATCTTGCTTTCCAGCAACACATCCAAACTGTCAGGTTGCCCAGAATGTCCAGTAAAAGCTTTGTCTTCTTTGCATTATTAATGCGATAGGGAGGTGGGTTTTGTGCGTGCGTGCGTGCGTGCGTACGTGTGTGTGTGTGTGTGTGTGTGTGTGTGTGTGTGTGTTTCCAGTGGATTTCGTGAGGCCGTAAATGGTTCCTGTTTGTGGCTTATCGCTCTTCCCGGTTCCAGACGCACATCACGTGTTTTGTTTCTGAGGTTTTAAAACTTTAGAAAGCAGCTGCTAGTGTGCGAGCCTCTGTGTGTGTCTGTGTGTGTGTGTGTGTGTGTGTGTGTGTGTGTGTGTGTGTGTGTGAATGTGTGCGTGCGTACGTGCGTGTGTGTGTGTGCGTGCGTGCGTGTGTTAGCTGGGGTAAGGGTGTGTAGGGAGGGCTGTATATCCCCTGTTTTGCCCTTTCTTCTCTTTTTGTGTGGTTGTTTTTTGTTGTTGTTTGTGTGTGTGTGTGTGTGTGTGTGTGTGTGTGTGTGTGTGTGTGTGTGTGTGTTGTTTGTGTGTGTGTGTTTTTGTTGTGTTTTTTTGTTTGTTTGTTTGTTTGTTTTTTTGTTTTGTTTTGGTTTTTTTGCCTTCTTCATCTTCGTCTTACTCATCTCCTTCTTCGTTCTACTGTTTCTTTATCTTTGTGTTCCATTAAGTGACAGATGAGGAACATGGAGGCTATGCGGGTTTTTTGTTTGTTTTGTTGTTGTTGTTGTTGTTTGTCTTGTTTTGTTTTGTTTTGTTTTTGTTTTGTATTGTTTGTTTGGGTTTGTTTTTGTTTTATTTTGTTTTGTTTTTTTTGGGGGGTTGTTTTTTGTTTGTTTTTTTTGGTTTCGCCTCGTAGCGGTGGGGTGGAGAGTGTTAAAGTGAGAGATATAGATAGGGTGGTGACAGAGAGAGAGAGGGAGAGAGAGAAAAAAAAACCCAGAGAAACAGAGACAGAGATTGATTTCGATGGCTTGGCCAAACAACCCCTGTCATGACATGGCAAATACCGACTAGAAACACACACACACACACACACACACACACACACACACACACACACACACACACGTACGCACGCACGCACGCACACACACACACACACACACACACACACACAGAGAAAGAGAGAGAGAAGCAAACATATAGACAGACAAGCAGAGACAGTGATGAGTCATTTTCAAAATAACTTCCATGAAATGTTGAACCCATTACGAGATGAGACACGTCACTCTTTTTCTTTCTTTTTTCCCCCCGTGTTTTCTCTCTTTTTTTCTCTTTTTTTTCTATATTTTTTTCTAAACACCGATGCTTGAGTCAGCACTTGTTGTGTGTTCACATCACACCGGGCTACCGACCCCAGACAGACACGCTGTAGCTTGAGTTCATATCAATCACTCTGTGTGGCGGCCACCGGGTGACGAGAAAGTAAGAGTTCGTGAGTGCGTGAGAAGGGGGTGCGGTGGGTTGGGGTGGGGAGACGGGGAGAGATGGGGAGAGGGTGTATTGGGGGGTGTTGCGGGGGTCCTGGGAAGGGGTCCTTGCGCTGAAATATATATTTGTTTGTTGGTGAGACTGGAGTTGTCCACGTGCCGTAGGTGATGTGTCTCTGTTACAACAGTAAGTTATACCACGGGTGGATCATGACAGAAGTCAGTGGCTAATGATTTGACGAGATGTACCTAGCCTATAAATCTAGGGGATCGAAACTGGAGTCAGGTATTGCAGCAAGGGTTGGTGGTCTGGACGCTAGTCATTCGGATGAGACGATAAACCGAGGTCTCGTGTGCAGCATGCACTTAGCGCACGTAAAAGAACCCACGGCATCAGAAGGGTTGTCCCTGGCAAAATTCTGTAGAAAAATCCACTTCGATAGGAAAACATAAAAACTGCAGGCAGGGAAATAAAAGAAAAAAAAAGGTGGAACTCAGTGTAGCGACGCGCTCTCCCTGGGGAGAGCAGCCCGAATTTCACACAGAAAAAATCTGTTGTGATAAATAAAAAAAAGAGTAATACAATACAAAGGTCGTCTGTATGTATGAATGAGAGGATCCAGTGTCTATATGCAGCTCTTTTTTCTGTCATAGAGGGGGTGGGGAGAGGGGGGATATTCATACTATAATCATTACCACTACCCCCTTGTGTAACTACTCCCACCACCACTTTCTTTGGGGTATCTTTGCACGGTCATGGTACATAAAAAGTGTCTTTTTGCCTGCGTTTGTTTCTTTGCATTACTTTGTTGTTCGATATACATGTGTTTGAGATCTTTTGTTTTGTATAAAAGACAAGCGTCCTGGAGAAAGGATGTGGGGTTTCTGAAGAGGTGAGAACACATTTCACCCAAACTTCCAAACATTATTAAACTCCCTTTGATTCAGCTTTGTAGCTGAAGCATATGGTTTAAACAGTATTTTATTTGAAACATGTCACAATACAACACAGATATCGATGAACAGGACAACAAGAAAATCTTATATGAAGTCCTGTCCTGATACATGTACATACTGAATATGTGACGGATGTCACCATAACTAGAAGCTGAAGCATATCAAGCTTTTTTTTTTTCAATTTTCTGTCGGTCGTTCGGGACAGATCTGAAAGTGTCGCTGTTTACGGCTCACGGTAAGAGATGCGGGGTTATATAATCAGTGGAAAAAAAAACCCAGGAAATAACGGAGGGCGAGACAGAGATAGAAAGCCAGACAGAGAGAGAGAGAGAGGAGGGAAGACGATAGATAGAACAAGATTGAGAGGCAGACTGACAGAAAGACATACATACAGACAAAGCGAGTGACAGAAAGAGACAGTCAGAGGGCAAGACACAGAGAGAATAAGAGGGTGACAGGGGAGGAGACAGCATTTGCTATAATTGTGGGAATATGAATGTCAGATCAAGCTTTTTTTTTTTGCTTTTTTTTTTCTTTTTTTTTTTGCTCCATCATCTGCACCGTTTCAGTGGTATTACTCCCAAGCCGCTCATTTAGATTCCACCATACACGGCCACACCCAGGTTCGTCCGTCGCAGTTCCAGTGTCGACAGTCCACAGGGAACCATTGATGTTAGGTCGCCAGGAGGCCACACACCAGAGGAAGACCCTGCACTGCTGCTGAGTCACTTCCAAGCTTTCATTTTTACTACAGACCATGAACTGGCCAGTGTGCACTTACAACTGTTTTCTCTTCTTCCCTTCTGTTCTGATAGCTATAACTTGCATTGCTAGTATCTCTGTGCTTCACAATTAAAATCCACTTCATGCCAGTAACTGAAGAAAAAAAATCAAGCAAAACATGAACCTTGAAATGAAGGCTGAACAGAAGACATAAACAAAAGCTGAAGGGGGTGAATAAAATAAGAAAAAAAAGATTGAAATAAACTCACTATATATTTTTAATTGCTTTAAAAAAATGACCCACATAACCGAATATGCTGATTTCATCAAATATTATCTAAAGAGCACACAAATGCATTTCGACCGCTGGGTCTTCGTCAAACCAGACAATTATATAAGAAAAGCGAAACAAAAAAAAGAAAGAAAAAAACACCGAAAATATTAGAATGATGACAGCGATTGATTACTCCGCACACGCAATGTGAAATTCCGCTGGGATCGTGTGTGGAATGTTAAATGGGAAAAGGAAAGAATTTCTTCAACATTAGAGAAAACACATCTTCAAACAACAAACAAATAAACCAGCAAACAGCAAAACAAACAAGAACGAAACAAGTAAACAAATCAATAAAATAGCCATTAGATTTCGAAGTGAATTCTTCTTATGTTTCTTCTCTCTCTCTCTCTCTCTCTCTCTCTCTCTCTCTCTCTCTCTCTCTCTCTCTCTCTCTGCCACAATCACCTCCCTTCTCCCCTTCTTTCTGTTGCTGTTGTTGTTGTGGTCAGGTCAGGTCATTAGATCTGCTACTGGTAACCTGAAATCCAGTACAACCTGTTCAGGGTCGGATTGCCGGTGACTAAACCGGCACTCCCACCGCTCCCTTCCGGGACTGGTGAGGCGTGTGGCTAGACACTCTTAAGGAATTAAAAACAAGATCCATAAAAGGGCGTCGGCTCAGGAGAACCACCGACGGCCATCTAGCTCCACCGTGCTGTGTGCATGCCACACGCAGTTGGTCCCCGGGGTGTGTCTACCCATGCATGCGAAGTCTGGATCCGGCAGAATCTGCGGAAGAAACCTATCGGTTCAACGGAGAGGAAGGCGGTTACAGCAACGCACTGTGGAGTGCAGAGAGCAAGATGAGACACCGAAAGGATATCTTGGTCATCCACTGCATCCGTGCTCATCCTCCAGTCGTCTCGACTTAGTCTTGCCACTGGAAATTGGTGGACACCGGATGACGAGAAAGTAAGAGTACTTGAGGGCGTGAGAAGGGGGTGCGGAGGGGGGTGGGGATAGGGGGAGAGGTGGGGAGAGGGTGTATTGGGGGTGTTGCGGGGGTCCTGGGATGGGGTCCTTGCGCAGAATTATATATTTGTTGTTGGTGAAACTGGAGTTGTCCACTCGCCTTAGGTGATGTGAGAGTAAGGTCGATGTTGCGCAACTCCTCTTCACTTTAAACAAACTCATTGCGCAAGTCATCAGGCATCCTTATTGACCTTTCATCCTTCATCACCCCCAAGTCCTGTGGCGACAGGCGAGTGACGAAACGACAGGTGTGGGTACACTGGCAGTCGGAGCCGCAGACCTGCACGCAGGCGGCTCAGGCCATAGGGTCGTTCTTCATCGACAGGAGCAGCGATGGAGCTCGGCAGCCGTCTGAGCGTCTGAGCAGCCCTCTTTAGGAATGCACTGCTCACCTCCCTGGCATGAGGAAGGGGCTAGAAAAGGTGCCCTAAAAATTGCCTGCTCCATATCACCCTGGCCAGCATACCGCGGCTGGCGGGGACCCTACATCAGCGGTCGAAACAAAGAGAAAGAAAAGAAAAAAACAAGGATCGTTCCTCTCACCACTGGTGCTTGGAACATAAGGACTCTCCTGGACAGAGATAACGCGGACAGACCCCAAAGGAGAACGGCACTAGTTGCATCCGAACTCGCCAGATACAACATCGACATCGCAGCCTTGAGTGAGACTCGGCTTGCAGGCGAAGGCGAGCTCTGTGAACGGGGATCTGGTTACACCTTCTTCTGGAGTGGACGAGGAAGCGAAGAGCAACGTGAGGCTGGCGTTGGTTTTGCAGTAAAAACAGCACTTGTCAGCAAGCTAGCTGGAATCCCAAACGGAGTCAACGACAGGCTTATGACCATGAAACTCCCACTGGCATCTGGCAAGAAGCACCTCACCATTGTCAGTGCCTACGCCCCAACCATGACCAACCTGGATGAAGTGAAGGCGAAGTTCTACAAGGACCTTCACTCTGTCATTGCTGCTATCCCTAAAGCAGACAAGCTCATCATTCTTGGGGACTTCAATGCTAGAGTTGGCTCTGACTACATCTCCTGGGATGGAGTGATTGGAAAGCATGGCGTGGGCCACTGCAACCCAAATGGATTGCTTTTGCTTCATACCTGTGCAGAGCACGAACTGCTGATAACCAACACAGTTTTCTGCCTCCCTACCCGTAACAAGACGTCATGGATGCACCCTCGCTCAAAGCATTGGCATCTCATCGATTACGTCATCGTCAGGAAAAGGGATAGGCAAGATGTACATGTGACAAAGACCATGTGCGGCGCCGAGTGTTGGACAGACCATTGCCTTGTAGTCTCGAAGCTGAATATTCGAATCCAGCCCAAGAGACGCCCCCAAGGCCAGAAGGCTCCAAAACGGCTCAACATCGCTAAGCTGAAAAACATCACCATCAAACAGACCTTTGTGGAGCTGCTGGAAGATCGTCTGCAATCCGCCTCTCTGGACAACCAGAATGTGGAGTCTGACTGGAGGACCCTGCGTGAGCTGATCTATAGTACAGCTTCAGAGACCCTGGGACCCATGACCAGAAAGCACAAAGACTGGTTTGATGAAAACTGTGATGAAATCAAGCAGCTTCTGGATGAGAAACGCCGTCTGCATCAAGCCTACCTGAGCAACCCAAAGTCAACATCAAAAAAGGATGCGTACAATGCCATCCGCAGGATTGTTCAGCAAAAGTTACGTCAGATGCAAGATAAGTGGCTGAGTGACAAAGCTGATGAGATCCAGGGATATGCTGACAAGCACGATATGAAGAGGTTCTATGATGCCTTAAAAGAAGTCTACGGCCCCACATCCTCAGGATCATCACCCCTCCTCAGTGCAGATGGGAACACCTTGATCACCGAGAAGGAGAAAATTCTCAAACGCTGGGCTGAGCACTTCAACAGTGTCTTAAATCGCCCTTCCTCCATAAATGATGAAGCCATAGACCGTCTCCCACATGTCCCCATCAACGAAGCACTGGACGATCCGCCAACACTTCTTGAGACCCAGAAAGCAATCCGTCTGCTATCCAGTGGCAAAGCACCTGGCTCAGACCCCATACCAGCAGAGGTCTACAAGGATGGAGGCACTGTGCTGACTGAGAAGCTCCATCAGCTGTACTCACTCATGTGGAAAGAAGAGACGATCCCCCAGGATTTCAAAGATGCATCTATCATTCACTTGTACAAGCGAAAGGGGAACTGGCAAGCCTGTGATAACCATCGGGGCATTTCCTTGCTCTCCATTGCAGGCAAGATACTTGCCAGGATCCTACTAAACCGCCTCACAGCACACCTTGACCAAGGTCATTTGCCTGAGAGCCAATGTGGATTCCGGAAAGAGCGCGGAACCACCGACATGGTGTTTGCTGCAAGGCAGCTGCAAGAGAAATGTCAGGAGCAAAATGCTGATCTGTTGTCTACCTATGTCGACCTCACTAAAGCCTTCGACACCGTGAGTAGAGAGGGACTGTGGAAGATCATGGCCAAGTACGGATGCCCTCGGAAATTTATTTCCTTGGTCAGCCAATTCCATGAAGGCATGCAGGCTCGAGTCCAGGACAATGGCGAAACACCTGCTCCTTTTCCTGTCACAAATGGTGTCAAGCAAGGCTGCGTCCTGGCTCCAACACTGTTCAGCCTCATGTTCTCTGCAATGCTTACTGATGCCTTCAGAGATGGCGATGTTGGAATCGGCCTAAAGTACCGAACAGATGGCAAGCTGTTTAACCTCAGAAAGCTTCAAGCAAAAAAGAAGGTCATGACAGACATCATCAGAGACTTTTTGTTTGCTGATGATTGTGCCCTCAACGCTGGATCTGAAGCTGACATGCAACTCAGCATCGACAAGTTTGCCACTGCCAGCAGGAACTTCGGCCTTACCATCAGCACGAGGAAAACTGAAGTTCTCCATCAGCCAGCCCCAGGGAAACCCCACGTTGAGCCCAACATCACAGTCAACGGTCAGAGACTCAGTGCGGTGGAGCGGTTCACATATCTTGGCAGCACACTGTTACGAAATGCGACCATCGACGATGAAGTGAACGTCAGGATTGCAAGAGCAAGCGCCACTTTTGGTAGACTCTATGCAAATGTCTGGAACAGAAGAGGCATTGGTCTTGAGACCAAAGTAAAGGTCTACAGAGCAGTAGTTCTCCCCACACTACTGTACGCCTGCGAAACTTGGACAGTGTACCAACGACATGCCAAGAAGCTGAACCACTTCCACACAACATGCCTAAGGAAGCTACTGAACATCAAGTGGCAAGACAGGACCCCAGGCACGGAGGTGCTTGCAAAAGCCACCCTTCCCAGCATCTTCACCATCCTGATGGAGTCCCAGCTTCGCTGGGCTGGACACGTGGCGCGCATGCCAGACCATCGGCTGCCCAAAAGGTTCTTCTATGGCGAGCTGCAACAATGGAAGAGATCACACGGAGGGCAGAAGAAGCGCTTCAGAGATACTCTGAAAGTCTCTCTGAAAGCGTTTGATATCAACCCTGACTCCTGGGAGGAATCTGCAATGGACCGTGACAAATGGCGCGCTGTTGTGCACAAAGGTGCCAAGTTGTGCGAGGCCAACAGGACCGCTGCAGCTGTTCAGAAGAGGCAGGCCAGAAAGTCACGGGCAAACAAGCTCCCTGACAATGATATGCCTGTCTTTGTCTGCCCCAACTGTCAGCGAACATTTCGTGCGCAGATTGGACTATTCAGCCATCTGCGCACTCACAGATAGATTCATGAGCATCCCCCCCAACCATCACCACCCTCCCCCCATTCCCCAGCTGGATGACAATGATGGTCATCATCGATCTCGATGGACACACACCACCACCACCACTGTTGTTGTGTTTCAATGTCATAAGCATGATTTGTATACTCTCTCTGTCTCTCTGTCTCTGTCTCTGTCTGTCTGTCTGTCTGTCTGTCTGTCTGTCTGTCTGTCTCTCTCTCTCTCTCTCTCTCTCTCTCTCTCTCTCTCTCTCTCTGTGAGCAAATGCCTTTTTTATTGTTCTGTTGAATCTGTTTTTCCTTAGTTTTTCAAATGGTTATCTTAATGTGTACGTGTTCTCATGTGGACACGCCAGTCGCCTTTGCATTAAATTTCCTGCTATCCTGCTCTGTCTCACTCTCTTTCTCTCTCTCTCTCTCTCTCTCTCTCTCTCTCTCTCTCTCGCTCATCTATCAAGGTGCATGTGCATGTGTGCATGTGCATGTGCATGTGCGTGCGTGCGTGCGTGTGTGTGTGTGTGTGTGTGTGTGTGTGTGTGTGTGTGTGTGTGTGTGTGTGTGTGTGTGTACCTAAATCCATCCTAACGTTCATGATTTACTTCTTAGTGTGTTTGCATATTCTTTGAGGCGGGGGTAGATTAGCAATGTTAGATTCGAAAAAAAAAAAAATATATATATATATATATATCATGCTTAAAATCTCAATCCTTTCGATCAAGTTCTGAGACCAGGATTTTAAGCTCTTCACACACTCACACCACACACAGCATTCAAACCATTCTGCTACAGAGCCACGAAAGTGACGACGAAGAAGGCAAGTGTCACTTAACCGACTTTCTTTACATTCCGATATGAACTCGGCGCGTACGTGCTCTCCAACCCATATCATCTTGCCGAAGTTTGAGACGATTGTATCTTCTCCTGCGTTCACTCGTATGCACATGAGAGGGCCCTTACGTGTATGACCGTTTTTACCCCGCCATGTAGGCAGCCCCACTCCGCCTTCGGGGGTGTGCATGCTGGGTATGCTCTTGCTTCCATAACCCACCGAACGCTGACATGGATTACAGGATCTTTAACGTGCGTATTTGATCTTCTGCTTGCATATACACACAAAGGGGGTTCAGGCACTAGCAGGTCTGCACATATGTTGATCTGGGAGATCGTAAAAATCTCCACCCTTTACCCACCAGGCGCTGTCACCGTGATTCGAACCCGGGACCCTCAGATTGACAGTCCAACGCTTTAACCACTCGGCTATTGCGCCCGTCAGACGATTGTATCGAATCTACACGTATTGCCGCAAAGCAACGAAACAAGCAACACGAGGGAAGTTGTTATGTGTCACTCCTTACGTCCTATCTCGAAGTTGTTATGTGTCATTCCTTACGTCCTATCTCGAAGTTGTTATGTGTCATTCCTTACGTCCTATCTCGAAGTTGTTATGTGTCATTCCTTACGTCCTATCTCGAAGTTGTTATGTGTCATTCCTTACGTCCCATCTCGAAGTTGTTATGTGTCACTCCTTACGTCCTATCTCGAAGTTATTATGTGTCATTCCTTACGTCCTATCTCGAAGTTGTTATGTGTCACTCCTTACGTCCTATCTCGAAGTTGTTATGTGTCATTCCTTACGTCCTATCTCGAAGTTGTTATGTGTCACTCCTTATGTCCTATTTCGAAGTTGTTATGTGTCACTCCTTACGTCCTATCTCGAACTTATTATATGTCATTCCTTACGTCCTATCTCGAATTTGCCCGAGGTGCATTTTCC
This sequence comes from Babylonia areolata, assembly GCF_041734735.1. Classification (NCBI taxonomy): domain Eukaryota; kingdom Metazoa; phylum Mollusca; class Gastropoda; order Neogastropoda; family Buccinidae; genus Babylonia; species Babylonia areolata. The sequence goes on along the minus strand of NC_134893.1, from coordinate 10,509,738 downwards.
ATTCGGCAACATACGGCTGAGATTTGCCACCCTACTACAACGGCAACTCCACATGTGAGTGTCTCGCCTCCATTTTGAAGTTAAATTAAATGTGCCATGGCCTTAACTTTTTACGACCATCGGGGCAGTAAATTCATTTTAACCTTTCCCAACCGAAGTGGGGTACCCAATCCACACCTGAGTCTCCTCCATTGTAGACTACTACTATTATGATTACCACAACAGCTGCAACTGTTACTACTTCCACAGAGCACATAATACCACCGCACCACTCACCGGCATCACTGGCAGCCCAGGCTGTCATTTTGTAGTCTCTGCCCGAAGTCTGGCTGAAGGGCTGGCTGCACTGATAGAATAACCTTACCCTTCCACCCCACAAGAGGCAACCTTTTTTTCTTCTTCTTAAGGACAGAGGCAACCATCTTTTTTTAACTCTCTCCATACGAACGGCGAAAGGGACGACGTTAACAGCGTTTCACCTCAATTACCATCATCAAAATATTACAAGCGGAAGGCTCTTATACTGAAGAGGTGAATGTTGACAGAGAATACCACAATTCTGACGACGGAAGCTAAAGGTTGGGTCATTCAGACACCCACTGGACATCCGAGGGGTCTGTGTAGAGGAGAAGAGAGGACTGGCCGTACTGAGTGAGTTAACCTTTCCCAACCGAAGTCGGGTACCCAATCCACACCTGAGTCTCCTCCATTGTAGACTACTACTATTATGATTACCGCAACAGCTGCAACTGTTACTACTTCCACAGAACACATAATACCACCGCACCGCTCACCGGCATCACTGGCAGCCCAGGCTGTCATTTTGTAGTCTCTGCCCGAAGTCTGGCTGAAGGGCTGGCTGCACTGACAGAATAACCTTACCCTTCCACCCCACAAGAGGCAACCTTTTTTTCTTCTCTCTTGAAATTATGGTGCTTAGAGCCTCGCCGACCACTAAGGCCATCTCAAGGCTATCGCCGCGTTAATAACTACTACAAGGTTAAAAAAAAAAAAAAACAATAAAAACGAGTCACCACTTCATACTTTCCACTCCAAAGTTTAAAAAAAAACTTCCATAGTTTAAAACCTTCAAATCTGGTTAAAAATGTTCACTTCTTTTAAGAAGTCCATCAGCGCCCACGGAGGGACATCACGAAACAAGGTCTTCAAAGAAACCGCCGTGTAATGTCTGTGTCTAACGTCATGCAGATCCCAACAGTCAAGGAGCACGTGCTTCACGGTGAGAGGCTCATCACAGGGAATACATCGAGGGGCCTCTCCCTCTTCACCGAGTAAGAATGAGTAAAAAAAAGAAAAATAAAAATAAAAAAGTGTGCTCCGCATGCAGTCTGCACAGCACAGACTCCTCCTTTCTTCTTCTTAAGGACAGAGGCAACCATCTTTTTTTAAAGGCCTTACTATGAGCGTTGGGTTATGCTGCCGGTCAGGCATCTGCTCAGCAGATGTGGTGTAGCATATATGGATCTTTCCAAACGCTGTGACGCCTCCTTGGCTAACTGAACTGAACTGCACTGAACTGAGAGGCAGCCTCGTCAGGATTGCTCTCTGAACGGGTGAAACATGGATCGCTAGGTCAGAACGTCGTGAGACAAGGTTGTGGTCAGTCACTCATCTCGCCCCGTCTCTGGGTGTGAAGTATCTGTTTCTGAGATACGCGAATCGGCTGAGGATATATTTCTGGGTGGCGGCTACTTCACGAGCATGTCCCTCTGTGCCAGCAACGATCGAAGGACAGTTAAACTGTGTGTTCTGAAAAGGGGAGTGGGGTCTAAGGTGGTGGTTACCCTAGGGGAGCGAGAGATTGAGAGAGTGACAACAGAGAGATTCAAGATGGTTTATTCATGTATAGGCCCCTTATGAAGAGGAATGTGAACATTATTTTAAAACAATACATCACGACACCGTGAGCATCAATAAACACAGTCAAACAAAAATATACCTGCATTACAGTTCAAACTGAACTGAACTGAAATGGACAACAGAGAGAGATACAGAGAGAGAGAGAGAGACAGAGAGACAGAGACAGATACAGAAAGACAGAGAGAGGCTTAGACTCAGAAGAAAGAAAAATGTGGCCAGGAGAGTAAAATGTTAAACATGAAAGTAAAGTAATTCCCTCCATTTA